>NW_027225586.1:2753707-3059675 GCF_038994185.2 Dermacentor albipictus
GTACATGGACGAAAAGCACCTCCACCAGATGTCACGTGGTAGTGACGGTGAAGAAAGAAGCAATAACACAGTAGCAATACTGTGAACGAGAAAACTAACTTTTATTGGGCGAACCTGTGCCCACAAAAACAGGCTACACTTATAGTACAACGATAGCGGCGAACACGGTCGGCGATCGTCGGAAAAACTGATCAGCGGGTCAAGCGCGTCGGCTTTTATAGATCAGTCGTCGAATGTTCCAGATTACCTGATGGGACCCGCGTGTCTTCCACAAAGTTCTACACCATTCGTGTCACGCGATGAAATCTGATAACACAAGGTTCGGCGACAACAGACACGCGGATAGAAGCATCGATAACTTTCCAGAAACTTCGGATACATGCAAGCGCGTCCCGCGCTGCGCGATAAGATTTGTTAGGCGGTGAAACCTGGTCGCCCGATAAATATAAATACACGTGTCAATATCTTTTAAAAGCACAGTAAGATTCCCCCTGTGCATTCCAGTTGAACCACACCAGACAGTGCAAAGCAGCACTGCCGCACCTCAAGGGAGTCATTGTTACTAACGTCGTTCACCCACGCTTTGTTCCATTTCCTCACATTGACATTTAGAGCCCTGGGCACAAATCACATTGCGTCAGCATCGTCAAAAGTCCTTGCAATGCTTTGTTTTAAGTGGACAGTCAGTTTCAGCCGGTCCATGCCAGTTGAAGCACAACAGATAGCATAAAGCGCCACTCCTGAATCCACACTGCAAGGGAGTCATTCTTACTCCTGTCGTTTAACCACGCCTTTTTTTTCATTTCTGCACGTTGACATTTACAGACCTGGGCAGAAATCACATTGCGTCAGCATGGTCAACGGCCCTCAAAATGCATAGTTTTATTTGGAGAGTCGGATTCTCCCGGTCCATGCCAGTTGAAGCGCACCAGGCAGCGCAAGCGCCACACTGCTCTAGCCGCACCTCAAGAGGGCCATTGTTACTCGCTTTGTGTAGCCATGCCTTGTTGCATTTCTTCACGTTGATATTTAGAGCGCTGGGCAGAAGTCACATTACGTCAGCATGATCAAAAGTCTTCGCAAAGCTTTGTTTTAATGGACAGTTGGATTCCACCGGTCCATACCAAATGAAGCACAATGGATAGCACAAAGCGAAACCGCTCAATAAACTCTGCACGGGAGTCATTCTTACTCCTGTCCTTTATACCCACCTTTTTGCATTTCTTCACGTTGACATTTAGAGCACTGGCTCCCAGAATGCTTTGTTTCATTTGGACAGTGAATTCCGCCCGTCCATGCCAGTTGAGGCGTACCATACCGCGCAAGAGCTGCACTGCTCCAGCCGCACCTCACAGGAGTCACTCTTACACCTGTCCTTTATCCAGGCATTTCTTTATTTCATCACTTTGCCGTTTAGAGCACTAGGCAGAAATCACATTGCGTCAGCATGGTGAACGGCCCGCGTAATCATTTGTTTTAAATGGACAGTCGGATTCCCCGGATCTATGCCAGTTGGAGTGCAGCAGACTGCGCAAGAGCCGCACTGCTCTAGTCGCACCTCGAGGGAGTCATTGTTACTCTCATCGCATACACACCTTCTTGCATTTCTTCACGTTGACATTAAATAGCACTGGGCAGAAATCACATTGTGTCAGCATCGGCAACAGCCTTCACAATCATTTGTTTTAAGTGCACAGTGAGATTCCCACGGTGCATGACAGGTAAACCACACCAGACAGTGCAAAGCTGTGCTGCTCTAGTCGCACCTCATGGGAGTCATTGTTAGTCCCTTCGTTTACCCACGCCTTGTTGATTTTATCAAGTTGACATATAGGGGACTGGGCAGAAATCACATTGCGTCAGCATGGTCAAAAGTCCCCTCAATGCTTTGTTTTAAATGGACAGTCGGATTCCCCCGGTCTATACCAGTTGAAGCGCAATGGAAAGTGCAAAGCGGCACAGCTGAATGCACACTGCAAGGGAGTCATTCTTACTCATGTCGTTTATCCACACCTTTTTTTCATTTTTTCACTTTGACATTTAGAGCACTGTGCAGAAATCACACTGCGTCAGCACGGTCAACGGCCCCCAAAATGCTTTGTTTTATTTGGGCATTTTATTTTACAGGAGGTATTCAGAGACATGGATTGGGAAGAATTGGGGATAAAAGTTAATCGAGAATAGCTTGGTAACTCGCGATTCGCTGATGACATTGCCTTGCTTAGTACCTCAGGGGACCAATTGCAATGCATGTTCAGTGACCTGGATAGGCAAAGCAGAAGAGTGGGTCTAAAAACTAATCTGCAGGAAACTAAAGTAATGCTTAACAGTCTCCGAAGAAAACCGCAATTTACAATAGGCAGCGAGGCACTGGAAGTCGTAAGGGAATACACCAACTTAGGTCAGGTAGTGACAGCGGATGCGGATCATAAGACAGAAATATTCAGAAGAACAAGAATGGGCTGGGGTGCGTTTGGCAGGCATTCTCAGATGATGAATAGCAGGTTGCCGTTATCCCCTCAAGAGGAAAGTATATAATACCTGTGTCTTACCAGCACTCACCTATGGGGCAGAAACCTTGAGGCTTACGAAAAGGGTTCTGCTCATATTGAGGACGACACAACGAGCTATGGAAAGAAGAATGATAGGTGTAACGTTCAAGGATAAGAAAAGAGCAGATTGGGTGAGGGAACAAACGCGACTTAATGACATCTTAGTTGAAATCAAGAAAAAGAAAGGGGCATGGGCAGGATACGCAAAGAGGAGGGAAGATAACCGATGGTCATTGAGGGTTACGGAATGGATTCCAAGGGAAGAGAAGCTTAGCAGAGGGCGGCAGAAAGTTAGGCGGGCGCATGAGATTCAGAAGTTTGCGGGGACGACATGGCCACACTTAGTACATGATCGGGGTTGGAGATGTATGGGAGAGGCCTTTGCCCTGCAGTAGGCGTAACCAGGCTGATGCTGATGATGATTCCGCCGGTCCATGCCAGTTGAGGCACACAAGACCACGCAAGAGCCGCACTGCGATAGCCGCACCACAAGGGAGTCATTGTGACTCCTGTAGTTTATCCATGCCTTTTTTTATTTACTTCAGTTTCACGTTTAGAGCACTGGGCAGAAATCACATTGCGTCAGCATGGCCGACGGCCCTCGCAATCATTTGTTTTAAATGGACAGTCGGATTCCCCCGATCTATGCCAGCTGGAGTGCAGCAGACTGTGCAAAAGCTGCACTGCTCTAGTCGCACCTCAAGGGAGTCATTGTTACTCTCACCGCTTACACACACCTTCTTGCATTTCTTCACGTTGACATTAAATAGCACTGGGCAGAAATCACATAGTGTCAGCATCGGCAACAGCCTTCACAATCATTTGTTTTAAGTGCACAGTGAGATTCCCCCGTTGCATGCCAGGTAAGCCACACCAGACAGTGCAGAGCCGTGCTGCTCTAGTCGCACCTCATGGGAGTCATTGTTAGTCTCTTCGTTTACCCTCGCCTTGTTGATTTTATCAAGTTGACATATAGGGGACTGGGCAGAGATCACATTGCATCAGCATGGTCAAAAGTCCTCGCAATGCTTTGTTTTAAATGGACAGTCAGATTCTCCCGGTCCATACCAGTTGAAGCGCAACGGAAAGTGCAAAGCGGCACAGCTCAATCCACACTACAAGGGAGTCATTCTTACTCCTGTCTTTTATCCACGCTTTTTTTTTTCATTATTTCACTTCGACATTTAGAGCACTGTGCAGAAATCACACTGCGTCAGCATGCTCAACGGCCCCCAGAATGGTTTGTTTTATTTGGACAGTGGATTCTGTCAGTCCATGCCAGTTCATTCGCACCAGACCGCGCAAGAGCTGCACTGCGCTAGCCGCACCTAAAGGGTGTCATAGTTACTCCTCTCGTTTATCCAGCCCTTTCCTTCATTTATTTATTTCACGTTTAAAGCACTAGGCAGAAATCAAATTGCGTCAGCATGGTCAACGGCCCTCGCAATCATTTGTTTTAAATGGACAGTCGGATTACCCCGATCTATCCCAGTTGAAGCGCACCAGGCAGCGCTAGAGCCGCACTGCTCTAGCCGCAGCTCAAGGGAGTCATTGTTACTCACTTATCTCCCCCACGCCTTGTTCTATTTCTTCAGGTTGACATTTAGGGCACTGGGCACAAATCACCTTGCATAAAAATGGTCAACCGCCCTCGCAATTATATCTTTTAAAAGCACAGTAAGATTCCCCCTGTGCATTCCAGTTGAACCACACCAGACAGTGCAAAGCAGCACTGTTCTAGCCGCACCTCAAGGGAGTCATTGTTACTAACGTCCTTCACCCACGCTTTGTTCCATTTCCTCACATTGACATTTAGAGCCCTGGGCACAAATCACATTGCGTCAGCATCGTCAAAAGTCCTTGCAATGCTTTGTTTTAAGTGGACAGTCAGTTTCAGCCGGTCCATGCCAGTTGAAGCACAACAGATAGCATAAAGCGCCACTCCTGAATCCACACTGCAAGGGAGTCATTCTTACTCCTGTCCTTTAACCACGCCTTTTTTTTCATTTCTGCACGTTGACATTTAAAGACCTGGGCAGAAATCACATTGCGTCAGCATGGTCAACGGCCCTCAAAATGCATTGTTTTATTTCGAGAGTCGGATTCTCCCGGTCCATGCCAGTTGAAGCGCACCAGGCAGCGCAAGCGCCACACTGCTCTAGCCGCACCTTAAGAGAGCCATTGTTACTCGCTTTGTGTAGCCATGCCTTGTTGCATTTCTTCACGTTGACATTTAGGGCGCTGGGCAGAAGTCACATTACGTCAGCATGATCAAAAGTCTTCGCAAAGCTTTGTTTTAATGGACAGTTGGATTCCACCGGTCCATACCAAATGAAGCACAATGGATAGCACAAAGCGAAACTGCTCAATAAACTCTGCACGGGAGTCATTCTTACTCCTGTCCTTTATACCCACCTTTTTGCATTTCTTCACGTTGACATTTAGAGCACTGGCTCCCAGAATGCTTTGTTTCATTTGGACAGTGAATTCCGCCCGTCCATGCCAGTTGAGGCGTACCATACCGCGCAAGACCTGCACTGCTCCAGCCGCACCTCACAGGAGTCACTCTTGCACCTGTCCTTTATCCAGGCATTTCTTTATTTCATCACTTTGCCGTTTAGAGCACTAGGCAGAAATCACATTGCGTCAGCATGGTGAACGGCCCGCGTAATCATTTGTTTTAAATGGACAGTCGGATTCCCCCGATCTATGCCAGTTGGAGTGCAGCAGACTGCGCAAGAGCCGCACTGCTCTAGTCGCACCTCGAGCGAGTCATTGTTACTCTCATCGCATACACACCTTCTTGCATTTCTTCACGTTGACATTAAATAGCACTGGGCAGAAATCACATTGTGTCAGCATCGGCAACAGCCTTCACAATCATTTGTTTTAAGTGCACAGTGAGATTCCCCCGGTGCATGACAGGTAAACCACACCAGACAGTGCAAAGCTGTGCTGCTCTAGTCGCACCTCATGGGAGTCATTGTTAGTCTCTTCGTTTACCCACGCCTTGTTGATTTTATCAAGTTGACATATAGGGGACTGGGCAGAAATCACATTGCGTCAGCATGGTCGAAAGTCCCCGCAATGCTTTGTTTTAAATGGACAGTCGGATTCCCCCGGTCCATGCCAGTTGATGCACAACAGATAGCATAAAGCGCCACTCCTGAATCCACACTGCAAGGGAGTCATTCTTACTCCTGTCGTTTAACCACGCCTTTTTTTCATTTCTGCACGTTGACATTTACAGACCTGGGCAGAAATCACATTGCGTCAGCATGGTCAACGGCCCCCAAAATGCTTTGTTTTATTTGGGCATTTTATTTTACAGGAGGTATTCAGAGACATGGATTGGGAAGATTTGGGGATAAAAGGTAATCGAGAATAGCTTAGTAACTCGCGATTCGCTGATGACATTGCCTTCCTTAGTACCTCAGGGGACCAATTGCAATGCATGTTCACTGACCTGGATAGGCAAAGCAGAAGAGTGGGTCTAAAAATTAATCTGCAGGAAACTAAAGTAATGCTTAACAGTCTCGGAAGAAAACAGCAATTTACAATTGGCAGCGAGGCACTAGAAGTCGTAAGGGATTACATCAACTTAGGGCAGGTAGTGACAGCGGATGCGGATCATGAGACAGAAATATTCAGAAGAACAAGAATGGGCTGGGGTGGGTTTGGCAGGCATTCTCAGATGATGATTAGCAGGTTGCCATTATCCCCTCAAGAGGAAAGTATATAATACCTGTGTCTTACCAGTACTCACCTATGGGGCAGAAACCTGGAGGCTTACGAAATAGGTTCTGCTCAAATTGAGGACGACGCAACGAGCTATGGAAAGAAGAATGATAGGTGTAACGTTAAAGGATAAGAAAAGAGCAGATTGGGTGAGGGAACAAACGCGAGTTAATGACATCTTAGTTGAAATCAAGAAAAAGAAATGGGCATGGGCAGGATACGAAATGAGGAGGGAAGATAACCGATGGTCATTAAGGGTTACGGAATGGATTCCAAGGGAAGGGAAGCTTAGCAGAGGGCGGCAGAAAGTTAGGCGGGCGCATGAGATTAAGAAGTTTGCAGGGACGACATGGCCACACATAGTACATGATCGGGGTTGATGGAGATGTACGGGAGAGGCCTTTGCCCTGCAGTAGGCGTAACCAGGCTGATGCTGATGATGATTCCGCCGGTCCATGCCAGTTGAGGCACACAAGACCACGCAAGAGCCGCACTGCGATAGCCGCACCACAAGGGAGTCATTGTGACTCCTGTAGTTTATCCATGCCTTTTTTTATTTACTTCAGTTTCACGTTTAGAGCACTGGGCAGAAATCACATTGCGTCAGCATGGTCGACGGCCCTCGCAATCATTTGTTTTAAATGGACAGTCGGATTCCCCCGATCTATGCCAGCTGGAGTGCAGCAGACTGTGCAAAAGCTGCACTGTTCTAGTCGCACCTCAAGGGAGTCATTGTTACTCTCATAGCTTACACACACCTTCTTGCATTTCTTCACGTTGACATTAAATAGCACTGGGCAGAAATCACATTGTGTCAGCATCGGCAACAGCCTTCACAATCATTTGTTTTAAGTGCACAGTGAGATTCCCCCGGTGCATGCCAGGTAAGCCACACCAGACAGTGCAGAGCCGTGCTGCTCTAGTCGCACCTCATGGCAGTCATTGTTAGTCTCTTCGTTTACCCACGCCTTGTTGATTTTATCAAGTTGACATATAGGGGACTGGGCAGAGATCACATTGCATCAGCATGGTCAAAAGTCCTCTCTATGCTTTGTTTTCAATGGACAGTCAGATTCTCCCCGTCCATACCAGTTGAAGCGCAACGGAAAGTGCAAAGCGGCACAGCTCAATCCACACTGCAAGGGAGTCATTCTTACTCCTGTCTTTTATCCACGCTTTTTTTTTTCATTTTTTCACTTCGACATTTAGAGCACTGTGCAGAAATCACACTGCGTCAGCATGCTCAACGGCCCCCAGAATGGTTTGTTTTATTTGGACAGTGGATTCTGTCAGTCCATGCCAGTTCATTCGCACCAGACCGCGCAAGAGCTGCACTGCGCTAGCCGCACCTAAAGGGTGTCATAGTCACTCCTGTCGTTTATCCAGCCCTTTCCCTAATTTATTTATTTCACGTTTAAAGCACTAGGCAGAAATGAAATTGCGTCAGCATGGTCAACGGCCCTCGCAATCATTTGTTTTAAATGGACAGTCGGATTACCCCGATCTATCCCAGTTGAAGCGCACCAGGCAGCGCTAGAGCCGCACTGCTCTAGCCGCAGCTCAAGGGAGTCATTGTTACTCACTTAGCTACCCCACGCCTTGTTCTATTTCTTCAGGTTGACATTTAGGGCACTGGGCACAAATCACCTTGCATAAAAATGGTCAACCGCCCTCGCAATTATATCTTTTAAAAGCACAGTAAGATTCCCCCTGTGCATTCCAGTTGAACCACACCAGACAGTGCAAAGCAGCACTGTTCTAGCCGCACCTCAAGGGAGTCATTATTACTAACGTCCTTCACCCACGCTTTGTTCCATTTCCTCACATTGACATTTAGAGCCCTGGGCACAAATCACATTGCGTCAGCATCGTCAAAAGTCCTTGCAATGCTTTGTTTTAAGTGGACAGTCAGTTTCAGCCGGTCCATGCCAGTTGAAGCACAACAGATAGCATAAAGCGCCACTCCTGAATCCACACTGCAAGGGAGTCATTCTTACTCCTGTCGTTTAACCACGCCTTTTATTTCATTTCTGCACGTTGACATTTACAGACCTGGGCAGAAATCACATTGCGTCAGCATGGTCAACGGCCCTCAAAATGCATTGTTTTATTTGGAGAGTCGGATTCTCCCGGTCCATGCCAGTTGAAGCGCACCAGGCAGCGCAAGCGCCACACTGCTCTAGCCGCACCTCAAGAGGGCCATTGTTACTCGCTTTGTGTAGCCATGCCTTGTTGCATTTCTTCACGTTGACATTTAGAGCGCTGGGCAGAAGTCACATTACGTCAGCATGATCAAAAGTCTTCGCAAAGCTTTGTTTTAATGGACAGTTGGATTCCACCGGTCGATACCAAATGAAGCACAATGGATAGCACAAAGCGAAACTGCTCAATAAACTCTGCACGGGAGTCATTCTTACTCCTGTCCTTTATACCCACCTTTTTGCATTTCTTCACGTTGACATTTAGAGCACTGGCTCCCAGAATGCTTTGTTTCATTTGGACAGTGAATTCCGCCCGTCCATGCCAGTTGAGGCGTACCATACCGCGCAAGAGCTGCACTGCTCCAGCCGCACCTCACAGGAGTCACTCTTACACCTGTCCTTTATCCAGGCATTTCTTTATTTCATCACTTTGCCGTTTATAGCACTAGGCAGAAATCACATTGCGTCAGCATGGTGAACGGCCCCCGTAATCATTTGTTTTAAATGGACAGTCGGATTCCCCCGATCTATGCCAGTTGGAGTGCAGCAGACTGCGCAAGAGCCGCACTGCTCTAGTCGCACCTCGCGGGAGTCATTGTTACTCTCATCGCATTCACACCTTCTTGCATTTCTTCACGTTGACATTAAATAGCACTGGGCAGAAATCACATAGTGTCAGCATCGGCAACAGCCTTCACAATCGTTTGTTTTAAGTGCACAGTGAGATTCCCGCGGTGCATGCCAGGTAAGCCACACCAGACAGTGCAGACCTGTGCTGCTCTAGTCGCACCTCATGGGAGTCATTGTTAGTCTCTTCGTTTACCCACGCCTTGTTGCATTTTATCAAGTTGACATATAGGGGACTGGGCAGAAATCACATTGCGTCAGCGTGGTCAAAAGTCCCCGGAATGCTTTGTTTTAAATGGACAGTCGGATTCCCCCGGTCTATACCAGTTCAAGCGCAATGGAAAGTGCAAAGCGGCACAGCTGAATGCACACTGCAAGGGAGTCATTCTTACTCCTGTCGTTTAAACACGCCTTTTTTTCATTTCTGCACGTTGACATTTACAGACCTGGGCAGAAATCACATTGCGTCAGCATGGTCAACGGCCCTCAAAATGCATTGTTTTATTTGGAGAGTCGGATTCTCCCGGTCCATGCCAGTTGAAGCGCACCAGGCAGCGCAAGCGCCACACTGCTCTAGCCGCACCTCAAGAGAGCGATTGTTACTCGCTTTGTGTAGCCATGCCTTGTTGCATTTCTTCACGTTGACATTTAGAGCGCTGGGCAGAAGTCACATTACGTCAGCATGATCAAAAGTCTTCGCAAAGCTTTGTTTTAATGGACAGTTGGATTCCACCGGTCCATACCAAATGAAGCACAATGGATAGCACAAAGCGAAACTGCTCAATAAACTCTGCACGGGAGTCATTCTTACTCCTGTCCTTTATACCCACCTTTTTGCATTTCTTCACGTTGACATTTAGAGCACTGGCTCCCAGAATGCTTTGTTTCATTTGGACAGTCAATTCCGCCCGTCCATGCCAGTTGAGGCGTACCATACCGCGCAAGAGCTGCACTGCTCCAGCCGCACCTCACAGGAGTCACTGTTACACCTGTCCTTTATCCAGGCATTTCTTTATTTCATCACTTTGCCGTTTAGAGCACTAGGCAGAAATCACATTGCGTCAGCATCGGCAACAGCCTTCACAATCATTTGTTTTAAGTGCACAGTGAGATTCCCCCGGTGCATGCCAGGTAAGCCACACCAGACAGTGCAGAGCCGTGCTGCTCTAGTCGCACCTCATGGGAGTCATTGTTAGTCTCTTCGTTTACCCTCGCCTTGTTGATTTTATCAAGTTGACATATAGGGGACTGGGCAGAGATCACATTGCATCAGCATGGTCAAAAGTCCTCGCAATGCTTTGTTTTAAATGGACAGTCAGATTCTCCCGGTCCATACCAGTTGAAGCGCAACGGAAAGTGCAAAGCGGCACAGCTCAATCCACACGGCAAGGGAGTCATTCTTACTCCTGTCTTTTATCCACGCTTTTTTTTTCATTTTTTCACTTCGACATTTAGAGCACTGTGCAGAAATCACACTGCGTCAGCATGCTCAACGGCCCCCAGAATGGTTTGTTTTATTTGGACAGTGGATTCTGTCAGTCCATGCCAGTTCATTCGCACCAGACCGCGCAAGAGCTGCACTGCGCTAGCCGCACCTAAAGGGTGTCATAGTCACTCCTGTCGTTTATCCAGCCCTTTCCTTAATTTATTTATTTCACGTTTAAAGCACTAGGCAGAAATCAAATTGCGTCAGCATGGTCAACGGCCTTCGCAATCATTTGTTTTAAATGGACAGTCGGATTACCCCGATCTATCCCAGTTGAAGCGCACCAGGCAGCGCTAGAGCCGCACTGCTCTAGCCGCAGCTCAAGGGAGTCATTGTTACTCACTTAGCTCCCCCACGCCTTGTTCTATTTCTTCAGGTTGACATTTAGGGCACTGGGCACAAATCACCTTGCATAAAAATGGTCAACCGCCCTCGCAATTATATCTTTTAAAAGCACAGTAAGATTCCCCCTGTGCATTCCAGTTGAACCACACCAGACAGTGCAAAGCAGCACTGTTCTAGCCGCACCTCAAGGGAGTCATTGTTACTAACGTCCTTCACCCACGCTTTGTTCCATTTCCTCACATTGACATTTAGAGCCCTGGGCACAAATCACATTGCGTCAGCATCGTCAAAAGTCCTTGCAATGCTTTGTTTTAAGTGGACAGTCAGTTTCAGCCGGTCCATGAGAGTTGAAGCACAACAGATAGCATAAAGCGCCACTCCTGAATCCACACTGCAAGGGAGTCATTCTTACTCCTGTCGTTTAACCACGCCTTTTTTTTCATTTCTGCACGTTGACATTTACAGACCTGGGCAGAAATCACATTGCGTCAGCATGGTCAACGGCCCTCAAAATGCATTGTTTTATTTGGAGAGTCGGATTCTCCCGGTCCATGCCAGTTGAAGCGCACCAGGCAGCGCAAGCGCCACACTGCTCTAGCCGCACCTCAAGAGGGCCATTGTTACTCGCTTTGTGTAGCCATGCCTTGTTGCATTTCTTCACGTTGACATTTAGAGCGCTGGGCAGAAGTCACATTACGTCAGCATGATCAAAAGTCTTCGCAAAGCTTTGTTTTAATGTACAGTTGGATTCCACCGGTCCATACCAAATGAAGCACAATGGATAGCACAAAGCGAAACTGCTCAATAAACTCTGCACGGGAGTCATTCTTACTCCTGTCCTTTATACCCACCTTTTTGCATTTCTTCACGTTGACTTTTAGAGCACTGGCTCCCAGAATGCTTTGTTTCATTTGGACAGTGAATTCCGCCCGTCCATGCCAGTTGAGGCGTACCATACCGCGCAAGAGCTGCACTGCTCCAGCCGCACCTCACAGGAGTCACTCTTACACCTGTCCTTTATCCAGGCATTTCTTTATTTCATCACTTTGCCGTTTAGAGCACTAGGCAGAAATCACATTGCGTCAGCATGGTGAACGGCCCGCGTAATCATTTGTTTTAAATGGACAGTCGGATTCCCCCGATCTATGCCAGTTGGAGTGCAGCAGACTGCGCAAGAGCCGCACTGCTCTAGTCGCACCTCGAGGGAGTCATTGTTACTCTCATCGCATACACACCTTCTTGCATTTCTTCACGTTGACATTAAATAGCACTGGGCAGAAATCACATTGTGTCAGCATCGGCAACAGCCTTCACAAGCATTTGTTTTAAGTGCCCAGTGAGATTCCCCCGGTGCATGACAGGTAAACCACACCAGACACTGCAAAGCTGTGCTGCTCTAGTCGCACCTCATGGGAGTCATTGTTAGTCTCTTCGTTTACCCACGCCTTGTTGATTTTATCAAGCTGACATATAGGGGACTGGGCAGAAATCACATTGCGTCAGCATGGTCAAAAGTCCCCGCAATGCTTTGTTTTAAATGGACAGTCGGATTCCCCCGGTCTATACCAGTTGAAGCGCAATGGAAAGTGCAAAGCGGCACAGCTGAATGCACACTGCAAGGGAGTCATTCTTACTCATGTCGTTTATCCACACCTTTTTTTCATTTTTTCACTTTGACATTTAGAGCACTGTGCAGAAATCACACTGCGTCAGCACGGTCAACAGCCCCCAAAATGCTTTGTTTTATTTGGGCATTTTATTTTACAGGAGGTATTCAGAGACATGGATTGGGAAGAATTGGGGATAAAAGGTAATCGAGAATAGCTTGGTAACTCGCGATTCGCTGATGACATTGCCTTGCTTAGTACCTCAGGGGACCAATTGCAATGCATGTTCAGTGACCTGGATAGGCAAAGCAGAAGAGTGGGTCTAAAAATTAATCTGCAGGAAACTAAAGTAATGCTTAACAGTCTCCGAAGAAAACCGCAATTTACAATAGGCAGCGAGGCACTGGAAGTCGTAAGGGAATACACCAACTTAGGTCAGGTAGTGACAGCGGATGCGGATCATAAGACAGAAATATTCAGAAGAACAAGAATGGGCTGGGGTGCGTTTGGCAGGCATTCTCAGATGATGAATAGCAGGTTGCCGTTATCCCCTCAAGAGGAAAGTATATAATACCTGTGTCTTACCAGCACTCACCTATGGGGCAGAAACCTTGAGGCTTACGAAAAGGGTTCTGCTCATATTGAGGACGACACAACGAGCTATGGAAAGAAGAATGATAGGTGTAACGTTCAAGGATAAGAAAAGAGCAGATTGGGTGAGGGAAGAAACGCGACTTAATGACATCTTAGTTGAAATCAAGAAAAAGAAAGGGGCATGGGCAGGATACGCAATGAGGAGGGAATATAACCGATGGTCATTGAGGGTTACGGAATGGATTCCAAGGGAAGAGAAGCTTAGCAGAGGGTGGCAGAAAGTTAGGCGGGCGCATGAGATTCACAAGTTTGCGGGGACGACATGGCCATACTTAGTACATGATCGGGGTTGTTGGAGATGTATGGGAGAGGCCTTTGCCCTGCAGTAGGCGTAACCAGGCTGATGCTGATGATGATTCCGACGGTCCATGCCAGTTGAGGCACACAAGACCACGCAAGAGCCGCACTGCGATAGCCGCACCACGAGGGAGTCATTGTTACTCCTGTCGTATATCCGTCCTTCTTTTAATTACTTCACTTTGACGTTTAGAGCACTGGGCAGAAATCACATTCCGTCAGCATGGTGGAAGGCGCTCACAATCATTTGTTTTAATTGGACAATCGGATTCCCCCGATCTATGCCAGCTGGAGTGCAGCAGACTGTGCAAATGCTGCGCTGCTCTAGTCACACCTCAAGGGTGTCATTGTTACTCTCATCGCTTACACACACCTTTTTTGCATTTCTTCACGTTGACATTAAATAGCACTGGGCAGAAATCACATTGTGTCAGCATGGTCAACGGCCTTCGCAATCATTTCTTTTCATGGCAGAGTTAGATTCCCCCGCTGCATGCCAGGTAAACCACACCAGACAGTGCAAAGCCGCGCTACTCTAGTCCCACCTCATGGGAGTCATTGTTAGTCTCTTCGTTTACCCTCGCCTTGTTGCATTTTATCACGTTGACATTTAGGGGACTGGGCAGAGATCACATTACGTCAGCATGATCAAAAGTCTTCGCAAAGCTTTGTTTTAATGGACAGTTGGATTCCACCGGTCCATACCAAATGAAGCACAATGGATAGCACAAAGCGAAACTGCTCAATAAACTCTGCACGGGAGTCATTCTTACTCCTGTCCTTTATACCCACCTTTTTGCATTTCTTCACGTTGACATTTAGAGCACTGGCTCCCAGAATGCTTTGTTTCATTTGGACAGTGAATTCCGCCCGTCCATGCCAGTTGAGGCGTACCATACCGCGCAAGAGCTGCACTGCTCCAGCCGCACCTCACAGGAGTCACTCTTACACCTGTCCTTTATCCAGGCATTTCTTTATTTCATCACTTTGCCGTTTAGAGCACTAGGCAGAAATCACATTGCGTCAGCATCGGCAACAGCCTTCACAATCATTTGTTTTAAGTGCACAGTGAGATTCCCCCGGTGCATGCCAGGTAAGCCACACCAGACAGTGCAGAGCCGTGCTGCTCTAGTCGCACCTCATGGGAGTCATTGTTAGTCTCTTCGTTTACCCTCGCCTTGTTGATTTTATCAAGTTGACATATAGGGGACTGGGCAGAGATCACATTGCATCAGCATGGTCAAAAGTCCTCGCAATGCTTTGTTTTAAATGGACAGTCAAATTCTCCCGGTCCATACCATTTGAAGCGCAACGGAAAGTGCAAAGCGGCACAGCTCAATCCACACTGCAAGGGAGTCATTCTTACTCCTGTCTTTTATCCACGCTTTTTTTTTCATTTTTTCACTTCGACATTTAGAGCACTGTGCAGAAATCACACTGCGTCAGCATGCTCAACGGCCCCCAGAATGGTTTGTTTTATTTGGACAGTGGATTCTGTCAGTCCATGCCAGTGCATTCGCACCAGACCGCGCAAGAGCTGCACTGCGCTAGCCGCACTTAAAGGGTGTCATAGTTACTCCTGTCGTTTATCCAGCCCTTTCCTTAATTTATTTATTTCACGTTTAAAGCACTAGGCAGAAATCAAATTGCGTCAGCATGGTCAACGGCCCTCGCAATCATTTGTTTTAAATGGACAGTCGGATTACCCCGATCTATCCCAGTTGAAGCGCACCAGGCAGCGCTAGAGCCGCACTGCTCTAGCCGCAGCTCAAGGGAGTCATTGTTACTCACTTAGCTCCCCCACGCCTTGTTCTATTTCTTCAGGTTGGCATTTAGGGCACTGGGCACAAATCACCTTGCATAAAAATGGTCAACCGCCCCCGCAATTATATCTTTTAAAAGCACAGTAAGATTCCCCCTGTGCATTCCAGTTGAACCACACCAGACAGTGCAAAGCAGCACTGTTCTAGCCGCACCTCAAGGGAGTCATTGTTACTAACGTCCTTCACTCACGCTTTGTTCCATTTCCTCACATTGACATTTAGAGCCCTGGGCACAAATCACATTGCGTCAGCATCGTCAAAAGTCCTTGCAATGCTTTGTTTTAAGTGGACAGTCAGTTTCAGCCGGTCCATGCCAGTTGAAGCACAACAGATAGCATAAAGCGCCACTCCTGAATCCACACTGCAAGGGAGTCATTCTTACTCCTGTCGTTTAACCACGCCTTTTTTTCATTTCTGCACGTTGACATTTACAGACCTGTGCAGAAATCACATTGCGTCAGCATGGTCAACGGCCCTCAAAATGCATTGTTTTATTTGGAGAGTCGGATTCTCCCGGTCCATGCCAGTTGAAGCGCCCCAGGCAGCGCAAGCGCCACACTGCTCTAGCCGCACCTCAAGAGAGCCATTGTTACTCGCTTTGTGTAGCCATGCCTTGTTGAATTTCTTCACGTTGACATTTAGAGCGCTGGGCAGAAGTCACATTACGTCAGCATGATCAAAAGTCTTCGCAAAGCTTTGTTTTAATGGACAGTTGGATTCCACCGGTCCATACCAAATGAAGCACAATGGATAGCACAAAGCGAAACTGCTCAATAAACTCTGCACGGGAGTCATTCTTACTCCTGTCCTTTATACCCACCTTTTTGCATTTCTTCACGTTGACATTTAGAGCACTGGCTCCCAGAATGCTTTGTTTCATTTGGACAGTGAATTCCGCCCGTCCATGCCAGTTGAGGCGTACCATACCGCGCAAGAGCTGCACTGCTCCAGCCGCACCTCACAGGAGTCACTCTTACACCTGTCCTTTATCCAGGCATTTCTTTATTTCATCACTTTGCCGTTTAGAGCACTAGGCAGAAATCACATTGCGTCAGCATGGTGAACGGCCCGCGTAATCATTTGTTTTAAATGGACAGTCGGATTCCCCCGATCTATGCCAGTTGGAGTGCAGCAGACTGCGCAAGAGCCGCACTGCTCTAGTCGCACCCCAAGGGAGTCATTGTTACTCTCATCGCATACACACCTTCTTGCATTTCTTCACGTTGACATTAAATAGCACTGGGCAGAAATCACATAGTGTCAGCATCGGCAACAGCCTTCACAATCATTTGTTTTAAGTGCACAGTGAGATTCCCCCGGTGCATGCCAGGTAAGCCACACCAGACAGTGCAGAGCCGTGCTGCTCTAGTCGCACCTCATGGGAGTCATTGTTTGTCTCTTCGTTTACCCTCCCCTTGTTGATTTTATCAAGTTGACATATAGGGGACTGGGCAGAGATCACATTGCATCAGCATGGTCAAAAGTCCTCGCAATGCTTTGTTTTAAATGGACAGTCAGATTCTCCCGGTCCATACCAGTTGAAGCGCAACGGAAAGTGCAAAGCGGCACAGCTCAATCCACACTGCAAGGGAGTCATTCTTACTCCTGTCTTTTATCCACGCTTTTTTTTTCATTTTTTCACTTCGACATTTAGAGCACTGTGCAGAAATCACACTGCGTCAGCATGCTCAACGGCCCCCAGAATGGTTTGTTTTATTTGGACAGTGGATTCTGTCAGTCCACGCCAGTTCATTCGCACCAGACCGCGCAAGAGCTGCACTGCGCTAGCCGCACCTATAGGGTGTCATAGTTACTCCTGTCGTTTATCCAGCCCTTTCCTTAATTTATTTATTTCACGTTTAAAGCAGTAGGCAGAAATCAAATTGCGTCAGCATGGTCAACGGCCCTCGCAATCATTTGTTTTAAATGGACAGTCGGATTACCCCGATCTATCCCAGTTGAAGCGCACCAGGCAGCGCTAGAGCCGCACTGCTCTAGCCGCAGCTCAAGGTAGTCATTGTTACTCACTTATCTCCCCCACGCCTTGTTCTATTTCTTCAGGTTGACATTTAGGGCACTGGGCACAAATCACCTTGCATAAAAATGGTCAACCGCCCTCGCAATTATATCTTTTAAAAGCACAGTAAGATTCCCCCTGTGCATTCCAGTTGAACCACACCAGACAGTGCAAAGCAGCACTGTTCTAGCCGCACCTCAAGGGAGTCATTGTTACTAACGTCCTTCACCCACGCTTTGTTCCATTTCCTCACATTGACATTTAGAGCCCTGGGCACAAATCACATTGCGTCAGCATCGTCAAAAGTCCTTGCAATGCTTTGTTTTAAGTGGACAGTCAGTTTCAGCCGGTCCATGCCAGTTGAAGCACAACAGATAGCATAAAGCGCCACTCCTGAATCCACACTGCAAGGGAGTCATTCTTACTCCTGTCCTTTAACCACGCCTTTTTTTTCATTTCTGCACGTTGACATTTAAAGACCTGGGCAGAAATCACATTGCGTCAGCATGGTCAACGGCCCTCAAAATGCATTGTTTTATTTCGAGAGTCGGATTCTCCCGGTCCATGCCAGTTGAAGCGCACCAGGCAGCGCAAGCGCCACGCTGCTCTAGCCGCACCTTAAGAGAGCCATTGTTACTCGCTTTGTGTAGCCATGCCTTGTTGCATTTCTTCACGTTGACATTTAGGGCGCTGGGCAGAAGTCACATTACGTCAGCATGATCAAAAGTCTTCGCAAAGCTTTGTTTTAATGGACAGTTGGATTCCACCGGTCCATACCAAATGAAGCACAATGGATAGCACAAAGCGAAACTGCTCAATAAACTCTGCACGGGAGTCATTCTTACTCCTTTCCTTTATACCCACCTTTTTGCATTTCTTCACGTTGACATTTAGAGCACTGGCTCCCAGAATGCTTTGTTTCATTTGGACAGTGAATTCCGCCCGTCCATGCCAGTTGAGGCGTACCATACCGCGCAAGACCTGCACTGCTCCAGCCGCACCTCACAGGAGTCACTCTTACACCTGTCCTTTATCCAGGCATTTCTTTATTTCATCACTTTGCCGTTTAGAGCACTAGGCAGAAATCACATTGCGTCAGCATGGTGAACGGCCCGCGTAATCATTTGTTTTAAATGGACAGTCGGATTCCCCCGATCTATGCCAGTTGGAGTGCGGCAGACTGCGCAAGAGCCGCACTGCTCTAGTCGCACCTCGAGGGAGTCATTGTTACTCTCATCGCATACACACCTTCTTGCATTTCTTCACGTTGACATTAAATAGCACTGGGCAGAAATCACATTGTGTCAGCATCGGCAACAGCCTTCACAATCATTTGTTTTTTGTGAACAGTGAGATTCCCCCGGTGCATGACAGGTAAACCACACCAGACAGTGCAAAGCTGTGCTGCTCTAGTCGCACCTCATGGGAGTCATTGTTAGTATCTTCGTTTACCCACGCCTTCTTGATTTTATCAAGTTGACATATAGGGGACTGGGCAGAAATCACATTGCGTCAGCATGGTCAAAAGTCCCCGCAATGCTTTGTTTTAAATGGACAGTCGGATTCCCCCGGTCCATGCCAGTTGATGCACAACAGATAGCATAAAGCGCCACTCCTGAATCCACACTGCAAGGGAGTCATTCTTACTCCTGTCGTTTAACCACGCCTTTTTTTCATTTCTGCACGTTGACATTTACAGACCTGGGCAGAAATCACATTGCGTCAGCATGGTCAACGGCCCCCAAAATGCTTTGTTTTATTTGGGCATTTTATTTTACAGGAGGTATTCAGAGACATGGATTGGGAAGATTTGGGGATAAAAGTTAATCGAGAATAGCTTAGTAACTCGCGATTCGCTGATGACATTGCCTTCCTTAGTACCTCAGGGGACCAATTGCAATGCATGTTCACTGACCTGGATAGGCAAAGCAGAAGAGTGGGTCTAAAAATTAATCTGCAGGAAACTAAAGTAATGCTTAACAGTCTCGGAAGAAAACAGCAATTTACAATTGGCAGCGAGGCACTAGAAGTCGTAAGGGATTACATCAACTTAGGGCAGGTAGTGACAGCGGATGCGGATCATGAGACAGAAATATTCAGAAGAACAAGAATGGGCTGGGGTGGGTTTGGCAGGCATTCTCAGATGATGATTAGCAGGTTGCCATTATCCCCTCAAGAGGAAAGTATATAATACCTGTGTCTTACCAGTACTCACCTATGGGGCAGAAACCTGGAGGCTTACGAAATAGGTTCTGCTCAAATTGAGGACGACGCAACGAGCTATGGAAAGAAGAATGATAGGTGTAACGTTAAAGGATAAGAAAAGAGCAGATTGGGTGAGGGAACAAACGCGAGTTAATGACATCTTAGTTGAAATCAAGAAAAAGAAATGGGCATGGGCAGGATACGAAATGAGGAGGGAAGATAACCGATGGTCATTAAGGGTTACGGAATGGATTCCAAGGGAAGGGAAGCTTAGCAGAGGGCGGCAGAAAGTTAGGCGGGCGCATGAGATTAAGAAGTTTGCAGGGACGACATGGCCACACATAGTACATGATCGGGGTTGTTGGAGATGTACGGGAGAGGCCTTTGCCCTGCAGTAGGCGTAACCAGGCTGATGCTGATGATGATTCCGCCGGTCCATGCCAGTTGAGGCACACAAGACCACGCAAGAGCCGCAATGCGATAGCAGCACCACAAGGGAGTCATTGTGACTCCTGTAGTTTATCCATGCCTTTTTTTATTTACTTCAGTTTCACGTTTAGAGCACTGGGCAGAAATCACATTGCGTCAGCATGGTCGACGGCCCTCGCAATCATTTGTTTTAAATGGACAGTCGGATTCCCCCGATCTATGCCAGCTGGAGTGCAGCAGACTGTGCAAAAGCTGCACTGTTCTAGTCGCACCTCAAGGGAGTCATTGTTACTCTCATAGCTTACACACACCTTCTTGCATTTCTTCACGTTGACATTAAATAGCACTGGGCAGAAATCACATTGTGTCAGCATCGGCAACAGCCTTCACAATCATTTGTTTTAAGTGCACAGTGAGATTCCCCCGGTGCATGCCAGGTAAGCCACACCAGACAGTGCAGAGCCGTGCTGCTCTAGTCGCACCTCATGGGAGTCATTGTTAGTCTCTTCGTTTACCCTCGCCTTGTTGATTTTATCAAGTTGACATATAGGGGACTGGGCAGAGATCACATTGCATCAGCATGGTCAAAAGTCCTCGCAATGCTTTGTTTTAAATGGACAGTCAGATTCTCCCGGTCCATACCAGTTGAAGCGCAACGGAAAGTGCAAAGCGGCACAGCTCAATCCACACAGCAAGGGAGTCATTCTTACTCCTGTCTTTTATCCACGCTTTTTTTTTCATTTTTTCACTTCGACATTTAGAGCACTGTGCAGAAATCACACTGCGTCAGCATGCTCAACGGCCCCCAGAATGGTTTGTTTTATTTGGACAGTGGATTCTGTCAGTCCGTGCCAGTTCATTCACACCAGACCGCGCAAGAGCTGCACTGCGCTAGCCGCACCTAGAGGGAGTCATAGTTACTCCTGTCGTTTATCCAGCCCTTTCCTTAATTTATTTATTTCACGTTCAAAGCACTAGGCAGAAATCAAATTGCGTCGGCATGGTCAACGGCCCTCGCAATCATTTGTTTTAAATGGACAGTCGGATTACCCCGATCTATCCCAGTTGAAGCGCACCAGGCAGCGCTAGAGCCGCACTGCTCTAGTCGCAGCTCAAGGGAGTCATTGTTACTCACTTAGCTCCCCCACGCCTTGTTCTATTTCTTCAGGTTGACATTTAGGGCACTGGGCACAAATCACCTTGCATAAAAATGGTCAACCGCCCTCGCAATTATATCTTTTAAAAGCACAGTAAGATTCCCCCTGTGCATTCCAGTTGAACCACACGAGACAGTGCAAAGCAGCACTGTTCTAGCCGCACCTCAAGGGAGTCATTGTTACTAACGTCCTTCACCCACGCTTTGTTCCATTTCCTCACATTGACATTTAGAGCCCTGGGCACAAATCACATTGCGTCAGCATCGTCAAAAGTCCTTGCAATGCTTTGTTTTAAGTGGACAGTCAGTTTCAGCCGGTCCATGCCAGTTGAAGCACAACAGATAGCATAAAGCGCCACTCCTGAATCCACACTGCAAGGGAGTCATTCTTACTCCTATCCTTTAACCACGCCTTTTTTTTCATTTCTGCACGTTGACATTTACAGACCTGGGCAGAAATCACATTGCGTCAGCATGGTCAACGGCCCTCAAAATGCATTGTTTTATTTCGAGAGTCGGATTCTCCCGGTCCATGCCAGTTGAAGCGCACCAGGCAGCGCAAGCGCCACACTGCTCTAGCCGCACCTTAAGAGAGCCATTGTTACTCGCTTTGTGTAGCCATGCCTTGTTGCATTTCTTCACGTTGACATTTAGGGCGCTGGGCAGAGGTCACATTACGTCAGCATGATCAAAAGTCTTCGCAAAGCTTTGTTTTAATGGACAGTTGGATTCCACCGGTCCATACCAAATGAAGCACAATGGATAGCACAAAGCGAAACTGCTCAATAAACTCTGCACGGGAGTCATTCTTACTCCTGTCCTTTATACCCACCTTTTTGCATTTCTTCACGTTGACATTTAGAGCACTGGCTCCCAGAATGCTTTGTTTCATTTGGACAGTGAATTCCGCCCGTCCATGCCAGTTGAGGCGTACCATACCGCGCAAGACCTGCACTGCTCCAGCCGCACCTCACAGGAGTCACTCTTACACCTGTCCTTTATCCAGGCATTTCTTTATTTCATCACTTTGCCGTTTAGAGCACTAGGCAGAAATCACATTGCGTCAGCATGGTGAACGGCCCGCGTAATCATTTGTTTTAAATGGACAGTCGGATTCCCCCGATCTATGCCAGTTGGAGTGCGGCAGACTGCGCAAGAGCCGCACTGCTCTAGTCGCACCTCGAGGGAGTCATTGTTACTCTCATCGCATACACACCTTCTTGCATTTCTTCACGTTGACATTAAATAGCACTGGGCAGAAATCACATTGTGTCAGCATCGGCAACAGCCTTCACAATCATTTGTTTTTTGTGAACAGTGAGATTCCCCCGGTGCATGACAGGTAAACCACACCAGACAGTGCAAAGCTGTGCTGCTCTAGTCGCACCTCATGGGAGTCATTGTTAGTATCTTCGTTTACCCACGCCTTCTTGATTTTATCAAGTTGACATATAGGGGACTGGGCAGAAATCACATTGCGTCAGCATGGTCAAAAGTCCCCGCAATGCTTTGTTTTAAATGGACAGTCGGATTCCCCCGGTCCATGCCAGTTGATGCACAACAGATAGCATAAAGCGCCACTCCTGAATCCACACTGCAAGGGAGTCATTCTTACTCCTGTCGTTTAACCACGCCTTTTTTTCATTTCTGCACGTTGACATTTACAGACCTGGGCAGAAATCACATTGCGTCAGCATGGTCAACGGCCCCCAAAATGCTTTGTTTTATTTGGGCATTTTATTTTACAGGAGGTATTCAGAGACATGGATTGGGAAGATTTGGGGATAAAAGTTAATCGAGAATAGCTTAGTAACTCGCGATTCGCTGATGACATTGCCTTCCTTAGTACCTCAGGGGACCAATTGCAATGCATGTTCACTGACCTGGATAGGCAAAGCAGAAGAGTGGGTCTAAAAATTAATCTGCAGGAAACTAAAGTAATGCTTAACAGTCTCGGAAGAAAACAGCAATTTACAATTGGCAGCGAGGCACTAGAAGTCGTAAGGGATTACATCAACTTAGGGCAGGTAGTGACAGCGGATGCGGATCATGAGACAGAAATATTCAGAAGAACAAGAATGGGCTGGGGTGGGTTTGGCAGGCATTCTCAGATGATGATTAGCAGGTTGCCATTATCCCCTCAAGAGGAAAGTATATAATACCTGTGTCTTACCAGTACTCACCTATGGGGCAGAAACCTGGAGGCTTACGAAATAGGTTCTGCTCAAATTGAGGACGACGCAACGAGCTATGGAAAGAAGAATGATAGGTGTAACGTTAAAGGATAAGAAAAGAGCAGATTGGGTGAGGGAACAAACGCGAGTTAATGACATCTTAGTTGAAATCAAGAAAAAGAAATGGGCATGGGCAGGATACGAAATGAGGAGGGAAGATAACCGATGGTCATTAAGGGTTACGGAATGGATTCCAAGGGAAGGGAAGCTTAGCAGAGGGCGGCAGAAAGTTAGGCGGGCGCATGAGATTAAGAAGTTTGCAGGGACGACATGGCCACACATAGTACATGATCGGGGTTGTTGGAGATGTACGGGAGAGGCCTTTGCCCTGCAGTAGGCGTAACCAGGCTGATGCTGATGATGATTCCGCCGGTCCATGCCAGTTGAGGCACACAAGACCACGCAAGAGCCGCACTGCGATAGCAGCACCACAAGGGAGTCATTGTGACTCCTGTAGTTTATCCATGCCTTTTTTTATTTACTTCAGTTTCACGTTTAGAGCACTGGGCAGAAATCACATTGCGTCAGCATGGTCGACGGCCCTCGCAATCATTTGTTTTAAATGGACAGTCGGATTCCCCCGATCTATGCCAGCTGGAGTGCAGCAGACTGTGCAAAAGCTGCACTGTTCTAGTCGCACCTCAAGGGAGTCATTGTTACTCTCATAGCTTACACACACCTTCTTGCATTTCTTCACGTTGACATTAAATAGCACTGGGCAGAAATCACATTGTGTCAGCATCGGCAACAGCCTTCACAATCATTTGTTTTAAGTGCACAGTGAGATTCCCCCGGTGCATGCCAGGTAAGCCACACCAGACAGTGCAGAGCCGTGCTGCTCTAGTCGCACCTCATGGGAGTCATTGTTAGTCTCTTCGTTTACCCTCGCCTTGTTGATTTTATCAAGTTGACATATAGGGGACTGGGCAGAGATCACATTGCATCAGCATGGTCAAAAGTCCTCGCAATGCTTTGTTTTAAATGGACAGTCAGATTCTCCCGGTCCATACCAGTTGAAGCGCAACGGAAAGTGCAAAGCGGCACAGCTCAATCCACACAGCAAGGGAGTCATTCTTACTCCTGTCTTTTATCCACGCTTTTTTTTTCATTTTTTCACTTCGACATTTAGAGCACTGTGCAGAAATCACACTGCGTCAGCATGCTCAACGGCCCCCAGAATGGTTTGTTTTATTTGGACAGTGGATTCTGTCAGTCCGTGCCAGTTCATTCACACCAGACCGCGCAAGAGCTGCACTGCGCTAGCCGCACCTAGAGGGAGTCATAGTTACTCCTGTCGTTTATCCAGCCCTTTCCTTAATTTATTTATTTCACGTTTAAAGCACTAGGCAGAAATCAAATTGCGTCGGCATGGTCAACGGCCCTCGCAATCATTTGTTTTAAATGGACAGTCGGATTACCCCGATCTATCCCAGTTGAAGCGCACCAGGCAGCGCTAGAGCCGCACTGCTCTAGTCGCAGCTCAAGGGAGTCATTGTTACTCACTTAGCTCCCCCACGCCTTGTTCTATTTCTTCAGGTTGACATTTAGGGCACTGGGCACAAATCACCTTGCATAAAAATGGTCAACCGCCCTCGCAATTATATCTTTTAAAAGCACAGTAAGATTCCCCCTGTGCATTCCAGTTGAACCACACGAGACAGTGCAAAGCAGCACTGTTCTAGCCGCACCTCAAGGGAGTCATTGTTACTAACGTCCTTCACCCACGCTTTGTTCCATTTCCTCACATTGACATTTAGAGCCCTGGGCACAAATCACATTGCGTCAGCATCGTCAAAAGTCCTTGCAATGCTTTGTTTTAAGTGGACAGTCAGTTTCAGCCGGTCCATGCCAGTTGAAGCACAACAGATAGCATAAAGCGCCACTCCTGAATCCACACTGCAAGGGAGTCATTCTTACTCCTATCCTTTAACCACGCCTTTTTTTTCATTTCTGCACGTTGACATTTACAGACCTGGGCAGAAATCACATTGCGTCAGCATGGTCAACGGCCCTCAAAATGCATTGTTTTATTTCGAGAGTCGGATTCTCCCGGTCCATGCCAGTTGAAGCGCACCAGGCAGCGCAAGCGCCACACTGCTCTAGCCGCACCTTAAGAGAGCCATTGTTACTCGCTTTGTGTAGCCATGCCTTGTTGCATTTCTTCACGTTGACATTTAGGGCGCTGGGCAGAGGTCACATTACGTCAGCATGATCAAAAGTCTTCGCAAAGCTTTGTTTTAATGGACAGTTGGATTCCACCGGTCCATACCAAATGAAGCACAATGGATAGCACAAAGCGAAACTGCTCAATAAACTCTGCACGGGAGTCATTCTTACTCCTGTCCTTTATACCCACCTTTTTGCATTTCTTCACGTTGACATTTAGAGCACTGGCTCCCAGAATGCTTTGTTTCATTTGGACAGTGAATTCCGCCCGTCCATGCCAGTTGAGGCGTACCATACCGCGCAAGAGCTGCACTGCTCCAGCCGCACCTCACAGGAGTCACTCTTACACCTGTCCTTTATCCAGGCATTTCTTTATTTCATCACTTTGCCGTTTAGAGCACTAGGCAGAAATCACATTGCGTCAGCATCGGCAACAGCCTTCACAATCATTTGTTTTAAGTGCACAGTGAGATTCCCCCGGTGCATGCCAGGTAAGCCACACCAGACAGTGCAGAGCCGTGCTGCTCTAGTCGCACCTCATGGGAGTCATTGTTAGTCTCTTCGTTTACCCACGCCTTGATGATTTTATCAAGTTGACATATAGGGGACTGGGCAGAGATCACATTGCATCAGCATGGTCAAAAGTCCTCGCAATGCTTTGTTTTAAATGGACAGTCAGATTCTCCCGGTCCATACCAGTTGAAGCGCAACGGAAAGTGCAAAGCGGCACAGCTCAATCCACACTGCAAGGGCGTCATTCTTACTCCTGTCTTTTATCCACGCTTTTTTTTCCTTTTTTCACTCCGACATTTAGAGCACTGTGCAGAAATCACACTGCGTCAGCATGCTCAACGGCCCCCAGAATGGTTTGTTTTATTTGGACAGTGGATTCTGTCAGTCCGTGCCAGTTCATTCGCACCAGACCGCGCAAGAGCTGCACTGCGCTAGCCGCACCTAAAGGGTGTCATAGTTACTCCTGTCGTTTATCCAGCCCTTTCCTTAATTTATTTATTTCACGTTTAAAGCACTAGGCAGAAATCAAATTGCGTCGGCATGGTCAACGGCCCTCGCAATCATTTGTTTTAAATGGACAGTCGGATTACCCCGATCTATCCCAGTTGAAGCGCACCAGGCAGCGCTAGAGCCGCACTGCTCTAGTCGCAGCTCAAGGGAGTCATTGTTACTCACTTTGCTCCCCCACGCCTTGTTCTATTTCTTCAGGTTGACATTTAGGGCACTGGGCAGAAGTCACATTACGTCAGCATGATCAAAAGTCTTCTAAAGCTTTGTTTTAATGGACAGTTGGATTCCACCGGTCCATACCAAATGAAGCACAATGGATAGCACAAAGCGAAACTGCTCAATAAACTCTGCACGGGAGTCATTCTTACTCCTGTCCTTTATACCCACCTTTTTGCATTTCTTCACGTTGACATTTAGAGCACTGGCTCCCAGAATGCTTTGTTTCATTTGGACAGTGAATTCCGCCCGTCCATGCCAGTTGAGGCGTACCATACCGCGCAAGACCTGCACTGCTCCAGCCGCACCTCACAGGAGTCACTCTTACACCTGTCCTTTATCCAGGCATTTCTTTATTTCATCACTTTGCCGTTTAGAGCACTAGGCAGAAATCACATTGCGTCAGCATGGTGAACGGCCCGCGTAATCATTTGTTTTAAATGGACAGTCGGATTCCCCCGATCTATGCCAGTTGGAGTGCAGCAGACTGCGCAAGAGCCGCACTGCTCTAGTCGCACCTCGAGGGAGTCATTGTTACTCTCATCGCATACACACCTTCTTGCATTTCTTCACGTTGACATTAAATAGCACTGGGCAGAAATCACATTGTGTCAGCATCGGCAACAGCCTTCACAATCATTTGTTTTAAGTGCACAGTGAGATTCCCCCGGTGCATGACAGGTAAACCACACCAGACAGTGCAAAGCTGTGCTGCTCTAGTCGCACCTCATGGGAGTCATTGTTAGTCTCTTCGTTTACCCACGCCTTGTTGATTTTATCAAGTTGACATATAGGGGACTGGGCAGAAATCACATTGCGTCAGCATGGTCAAAAGTCCCCGCAATGCTTTGTTTTAAATGGACAGTCGGATTCCCCCGGTCCATGCCAGTTGATGCACAACAGATAGCATAAAGCGCCACTCCTGAATCCACACTGCAAGGGAGTCATTCTTACTCCTGTCGTTTAACCACGCCTTTTTTTCATTTCTGCACGTTGACATTTACAGACCTGGGCAGAAATCACATTGCGTCAGCATGGTCAACGGCCCCCAAAATGCTTTGTTTTATTTGGGCATTTTATTTTACAGGAGGTATTCAGAGACATGGATTGGGAAGATTTGGGGACAAAAGTTAATCGAGAATAGCTTAGTAACTCGCGATTCGCTGATGACATTGCCTTCCTTAGTACCTCAGGGGACCAATTGCAATGCATGTTCACTGACCTGGATAGGCAAAGCAGAAGAGTGGGTCTAAAAATTAATCTGCAGGAAACTAAAGTAATGCTTAACAGTCTCGGAAGAAAACAGCAATTTACAATTGGCAGCGAGGCACTAGAAGTCGTAAGGGATTACATCAACTTAGGGCAGGTAGTGACAGCGGATGCGGATCATGAGACAGAAATATTCAGAAGAACAAGAATGGGCTGGGGTGCGTTTGGCAGGCATTCTCAGATGATGATTAGCAGGTTGCCATTATCCCCTCAAGAGGAAAGTATATAATACCTGTGTCTTACCAGTACTCACCTATGGGGCAGAAACCTGGAGGCTTACGAAATGGGTTCTGCTCAAATTGAGGACGACGCAACGAGCTATGGAAAGAAGAATGATAGGTGTAACGTTAAAGGATAAGAAAAGAGCAGATTGGGTGAGGGAACAAACGCGAGTTAATGACATCTTAGTTGAAATCAAGAAAAAGAAATGGGCATGGGCAGGATACGAAATGAGGAGGGAAGATAACCGATGGTCATTAAGGGTTACGGAATGGATTCCAAGGGAAGGGAAGCTTAGCAGAGGGCGGCAGAAAGTTAGGCGGGCGCATGAGATTAAGAAGTTTGCAGGGACGACATGGCCACACATAGTACATGATCGGGGTTGTTGGAGATGTACGGGAGAGGCCTTTGCCCTGCAGTAGGCGTAACCAGGTTGATGCTGATGATGATTCCGCCGGTCCATGCCAGTTGAGGCACACAAGACCACGCAAGAGCCGCACTGCGATAGCCGCACCACAGTGGAGTCATTGTGACTCCTGTAGTTTATCCATGCCTTTTTTTATTTACATCAGTTTCACGTTTAGAGCACTGGGCAGAAATCACATTGCGTCAGCATGGTCGACGGCCCTCGCAATCATTTGTTTTAAATGGACAGTCGGATTCCCCCGATCTATGCCAGCTGGTGTGCAGCAGACTGTGCAAAAGCTGCACTGTTATAGTCGCACCTCAAGGGAGTCATTGTTACTCTCATAGCTTACACACACCTTCTTGCATTTCTTCACGTTGACATTAAATAGCACTGGGCAGAAATCACATTGTGTCAGCATCGGCAACGGCCTTCGCAATCATTTCTTTTCATGGCAGAGTTAGATTCCCCCGTTGCATGCCAGGTAAACCACACCAGACAGTGCAAAGCCGCGCTACTCTAGTCCCACCTCATGGGAGTCATTGTTAGTCTCTTCGTTTACTCTCGCCTTGTTGCATTTTATCACGTTGACATTTAGGGGACTGGGCAGAGATCACATTGCATCAGCATGGTCAAAAGTCCTCGCAATGCTTTGTTTTAAATGGACAGTCAGATTCTCCCGGTCCATACCAGTTGAAGCGCAACGGAAAGTGCAAAGCGGCACAGCTCAATCCACACTGCAAGGGAGTCATTCTTACTCCTGTCTTTTATCCACGCTTTTTTTTTTCATTTTTTCACTTCGACATTTAGAGCACTGTGCAGAAATCACACTGCGTCAGCATGCTCAACGGCCCCCAGAATGGTTTGTTTTATTTGGACAGTGGATTCTGTCAGTCCATGCCAGTTCATTCGCACCAGACCGCGCAAGAGATGCACTGCGCTAGCCGCACCTAAAGGGCGTCATAGTTACTCCTGTCGTTTATCCAGCCCTTTCCTTAATTTATTTATTTCACGTTTAAAGCACTAGGCAGAAATCAAATTGCGTCAGCATGGTCAACGGCCCTCGCAATCATTTGTTTTAAATGGACAGTCGGATTACCCCGATCTATCCCAGTTGAAGCGCACCAGGCAGCGCTAGAGCCGCACTGCTCTAGTCGCAGCTCAAGGGAGTCATTGTTACTCACTTAGCTCCCCCACGCCTTGTTCTATTTCTTCAGGTTGACATTTAGGGCACTGGGCACAAATCACCTTGCATAAAAATGGTCAACCGCCCTCGCAATTATATCTTTTAAAAGCACAGTAAGATTCCCCCTGTGCATTCCAGTTGAACCACACCAGACAGTGCAAAGCAGCACTGTTCTAGCCGCACCTTAAGGGAGTCATTGTTACTAACGTCCTTCACCCACGCTTTGTTCCATTTCCTCACATTGACATTTAGAGCCCTGGGCACAAATCACATTGCGTCAGCATCGTCAAAAGTCCTTGCAATGCTTTGTTTTAAGTGGACAGTCAGTTTCAGCCGGTCCATGCCAGTTGATGCACAACAGATAGCATAAAGCGCCACTCCTGAATCCACACTGCAAGGGAGTCATTCTTACTCCTGTCGTTTAACCACGCCTTTTTTTCATTTCTGCACGTTGACATTTACAGACCTGGGCAGAAATCACATTGCGTCAGCATGGTCAACGGCCCTCAAGATGCATTGTTTTATTTCGAGAGTCGGATTCTCCCGGTCCATGCCAGTTGAAGCGCACCAGGCAGCGCAAGCGCCACACTGCTCTAGCCGCACCTTAAGAGAGCCATTGTTACTCGCTTTGTGTAGCCATGCCTTGTTGCATTTCTTCACGTTGACATTTAGGGCGCTGGGCAGAAGTCACATTACGTCAGCATGATCAAAAGTCTTCGCAAAGCTTTGTTTTAATGGACAGTTGGATTCCACCGGTCCATACCAAATGAAGCACAATGGATAGCACAAAGCGAAACTGCTCAATAAACTCTGCACGGGAGTCATTCTTACTCCTGTCCTTTATACCCACCTTTTTGCATTTCTTCACGTTGACATTTAGAGCACTGGCTCCCAGAATGCTTTGTTTCATTTGGACAGTGAATTCCGCCCGTCCATGCCAGTTGAGGCGTACCATACCGCGCAAGAGCTGCACTGCTCCAGCCGCACCTCACAGGAGTCACTCTTACACCTGTCCTTTATCCAGGCATTTCTTTATTTCATCACTTTGCCGTTTAGAGCACTAGGCAGAAATCACATTGCGTCAGCATCGCCAACAGCCTTCACAATCATTTGTTTTAAGTGCACAGTGAGATTCCCCCGGTGCATGCCAGGTAAGCCACACCAGACAGTGCAGAGCCGTGCCGCTCTAGTCGCACCTCATGGGAGTCATTGTTAGTCTCTTCGTTTACCCACGCCTTGATGATTTTATCAAGTTGACATATAGGGGACTGGGCAGAGATCACATTGCATCAGCATGGTCAAAAGTCCTCGCAATGCTTTGTTTTAAATGGACAGTCAGATTCTCCCGGTCCATACCAGTTGAAGCGCAACGGAAAGTGCAAAGCGGCACAGCTCAATACACACTGCAAGGGAGTCATTCTTACTCCTGTCTTTTATCCACGCTTTTTTTTTCATTTTTTCACTGCGACATTTAGAGCACTGTGCAGAAATCACACTGCGTCAGCATGCTCAACGGCCCCCAGAATGGTTTGTTTTATTTGGACAGTGGATTCTGTCAGTCCGTGCCAGTTCATTCGCACCAGACCGCGCAAGAGCTGCACTGCGCTAGCCGCACCTAAAGGGTGTCATAGTTACTCCTGTCGTTTATCCAGCCCTTCCCTTAATTTATTTATTTCACGTTTAAAGCACTAGGCAGAAATCAAATTGCGTCGGCATGGTCAACGGCCCTCGCAATCATTTGTTTTAAATGGACAGTCGGATTACCCCGATCTATCCCAGTTGAAGCGCACCAGGCAGCGCTAGAGCCGCACTGCTCTAGTCGCAGCTCAAGGGAGTCATTGTTACTCACTTAGCTCCCCCACGCCTTGTTCTATTTCTTCAGGTTGACATTTAGGGCACTGGGCACAAATCACCTTGCATAAAAATGGTCAACCGCCCTCGCAATTATATCTTTTAAAAGCACAGTAAGATTCCCCCTGTGCATTCCAGTTGAACCACACCAGACAGTGCAAAGAAGCACTGTTCTAGCCGCACCTCAAGGGAGTCATTGTTACTAACGTCCTTCACCCACGCTTTGATCCATTTCCTCACATTGACATTTAGAGCCCTGGGCACAAATCACATTGCGTCAGCATCGTCAAAAGTCCTTGCAATGCTTTGTTTTAAGTGGACAGTCAGTTTCAGCCGGTCCATGCCAGTTGAAGCACAACAGATAGCATAAAGCGCCACTCCTGAATCCACACTGCAAGGGAGTCATTCTTACTCCTGTCCTTTAACCACGCCTTTTTTGCATTTCTGCACGTTGACATTTACAGACCTGGGCAGAAATCACATTGCGTCGGCATGGTCAACGGCCCTCAAAATACATTGTTTTATTTCGAGAGTCGGATTCTCCCGGTCCATGCCAGTTGAAGCGCACCAGGCAGCGCAAGCGCCACACTGCTCTAGCCGCACCTTAAGAGAGCCATTGTTACTCGCTTTGTGTAGCCATGCCTTGTTGCATTTCTTCACGTTGACATTTAGGGCGCTGGGCAGAAGTCACATTACGTCAGCATGATCAAAAGTCTTCGCAAAGCTTTGTTTTAATGGACAGTTGGATTCCACCGGTCCATACCAAATGAAGCACAATGGATAGCACAAAGCGAAACTGCTCAATAAACTCTGCACGGGAGTCATTCTTACTCCTGTCCTTTATAGCCACCTTTTTGCATTTCTTCACGTTGACATTTAGAGCACTGGCTCCCAGAATGCTTTGTTTCATTTGGACAGTGAATTCCGCCCGTCCATGCCAGTTGAGGCGTACCATACCGCGCAAGAGCTGCACTGCTCCAGCCGCACCTCACAGGAGTCACTGTTACACCTGTCCTTTATCCAGGCATTTCTTTATTTCATCACTTTGCCGTTTAGAGCACTAGGCAGAAATCACATTGCGTCAGCATCGGCAACAGCCTTCACAATCATTTGTTTTAAGTGCACAGTGAGATTCCCCCGGTGCATGCCAGGTAAGCCACACCAGACAGTGCAGAGCCGTGCTGCTCTAGTCGCACCTCATGGGAGTCATTGTTAGTCTCTTCGTTTACCCACGCCTTGATGATTTTATCAAGTTGACATATAGGGGACTGGGCAGAGATCACATTGCATCAGCATGGTCAAAAGTCCTCGCAATGCTTTGTTTTAAATGGACAGTCAGATTCTCCCGGTCCATACCAGTTGAAGCGCAACGGAAAGTGCAAAGCGGCACAGCTCAATCCACACTGCAAGGGCGTCATTCTTACTCCTGTCTTTTATCCACGCTTTTTTTTCATTTTTTCACTCCGACATTTAGAGCACTGTGCAGAAATCACACTGCGTCAGCATGCTCAACGGCCCCCAGAATGGTTTGTTTTATTTGGACAGTGGATTCTGTCAGTCCGTGCCAGTTCATTCGCACCAGACCGCGCAAGAGCTGCACTGCGCTAGCCGCACCTAAAGGGTGTCATAGTTACTCCTGTCGTTTATCCAGCCCTTTCCTTAATTTATTTATTTCACGTTTAAAGCACTAGGCAGAAATCAAATTGCGTCGGCATGGTCAACGGCCCTCGCAATCATTTGTTTTAAATGGACAGTCGGATTACCCCGATCTATCCCAGTTGAAGCGCACCAGGCAGCGCTAGAGCCGCACTGCTCTAGTCGCAGCTCAAGGGAGTCATTGTTACTCACTTTGCTCCCCCACGCCTTGTTCTATTTCTTCAGGTTGACATTTAGGGCACTGGGCAGAAGTCACATTACGTCAGCATGATCAAAAGTCTTCTAAAGCTTTGTTTTAATGGACAGTTGGATTCCACCGGTCCATACCAAATGAAGCACAATGGATAGCACAAAGCGAAACTGCTCAATAAACTCTGCACGGGAGTCATTCTTACTCCTGTCCTTTATACCCACCTTTTTGCATTTCTTCACGTTGACATTTAGAGCACTGGCTCCCAGAATGCTTTGTTTCATTTGGACAGTGAATTCCGCCCGTCCATGCCAGTTGAGGCGTACCATACCACGCAAGACCTGCACTGCTCCAGCCGCACCTCACAGGAGTCACTCTTACACCTGTCCTTTATCCAGGCATTTCTTTATTTCATCACTTTGCCGTTTAGAGCACTAGGCAGAAATCACATTGCGTCAGCATGGTGAACGGCCCGCGTAATCATTTGTTTTAAATGGACAGTCGGATTCCCCCGATCTATGCCAGTTGGAGTGCAGCAGACTGCGCAAGAGCCGCACTGCTCTAGTCGCACCTCGAGGGAGTCATTGTTACTCTCATCGCATACACACCTTCTTGCATTTCTTCACGTTGACATTAAATAGCACTGGGCAGAAATCACATTGTGTCAGCATCGGCAACAGCCTTCACAATCATTTGTTTTAAGTGCACAGTGAGATTCCCCCGGTGCATGACAGGTAAACCACACCAGACAGTGCAAAGCTGTGCTGCTCTAGTCGCACCTCATGGGAGTCATTGTTAGTCTCTTCGTTTACCCACGCCTTGTTGATTTTATCAAGTTGACATATAGGGGACTGGGCAGAAATCACATTGCGTCAGCATGGTCAAAAGTCCCCGCAATGCTTTGTTTTAAATGGACAGTCGGATTCCCCCGGTCCATGCCAGTTGATGCACAACAGATAGCATAAAGCGCCACTCCTGAATCCACACTGCAAGGGAGTCATTCTTACTCCTGTCGTTTAACCACGCCTTTTTTTCATTTCTGCACGTTGACATTTACAGACCTGGGCAGAAATCACATTGCGTCAGCATGGTCAACGGCCCCCAAAATGCTTTGTTTTATTTGGGCATTTTATTTTACAGGAGGTATTCAGAGACATGGATTGGGAAGATTTGGGGACAAAAGTTAATCGAGAATAGCTTAGTAACTCGCGATTCGCTGATGACATTGCCTTCCTTAGTACCTCAGGGGACCAATTGCAATGCATGTTCACTGACCTGGATAGGCAAAGCAGAAGAGTGGGTCTAAAAATTAATCTGCAGGAAACTAAAGTAATGCTTAACAGTCTCGGAAGAAAACAGCAATTTACAATTGGCAGCGAGGCACTAGAAGTCGTAAGGGATTACATCAACTTAGGGCAGGTAGTGACAGCGGATGCGGATCATGAGACAGAAATATTCAGAAGAACAAGAATGGGCTGGGGTGCGTTTGGCAGGCATTCTCAGATGATGATTAGCAGGTTGCCATTATCCCCTCAAGAGGAAAGTATATAATACCTGTGTCTTACCAGTACTCACCTATGGGGCAGAAACCTGGAGGCTTACGAAATGGGTTCTGCTCAAATTGAGGACGACGCAACGAGCTATGGAAAGAAGAATGATAGGTGTAACGTTAAAGGATAAGAAAAGAGCAGATTGGGTGAGGGAACAAACGCGAGTTAATGACATCTTAGTTGAAATCAAGAAAAAGAAATGGGCATGGGCAGGATACGAAATGAGGAGGGAAGATAACCGATGGTCATTAAGGGTTACGGAATGGATTCCAAGGGAAGGGAAGCTTAGCAGAGGGCGGCAGAAAGTTAGGCGGGCGCATGAGATTAAGAAGTTTGCAGGGACGACATGGCCACACATAGTACATGATCGGGGTTGTTGGAGATGTACGGGAGAGGCCTTTGCCCTGCAGTAGGCGTAACCAGGTTGATGCTGATGATGATTCCGCCGGTCCATGCCAGTTGAGGCACACAAGACCACGCAAGAGCCGCACTGCGATAGCCGCACCACAAGGGAGTCATTGTGACTCCTGTAGTTTATCCATGCCTTTTTTTATTTACATCAGTTTCACGTTTAGAGCACTGGGCAGAAATCACATTGCGTCAGCATGGTCGACGGCCCTCGCAATCATTTGTTTTAAATGGACAGTCGGATTCCCCCGATCTATGCCAGCTGGTGTGCAGCAGACTGTGCAAAAGCTGCACTGTTATAGTCGCACCTCAAGGGAGTCATTGTTACTCTCATAGCTTACACACACCTTCTTGCATTTCTTCACGTTGACATTAAATAGCACTGGGCAGAAATCACATTGTGTCAGCATCGGCAACGGCCTTCGCAATCATTTCTTTTCATGGCAGAGTTAGATTCCCCCGTTGCATGCCAGGTAAACCACACCAGACAGTGCAAAGCCGCGCTACTCTAGTCCCACCTCATGGGAGTCATTGTTAGTCTCTTCGTTTACTCTCGCCTTGTTGCATTTTATCACGTTGACATTTAGGGGACTGGGCAGAGATCACATTGCATCAGCATGGTCAAAAGTCCTCGCAATGCTTTGTTTTAAATGGACAGTCAGATTCTCCCGGTCCATACCAGTTGAAGCGCAACGGAAAGTGCAAAGCGGCACAGCTCAATCCACACTGCAAGGGAGTCATTCTTACTCCTGTCTTTTATCCACGCTTTTTTTTTCATTTTTTCACTTCGACATTTAGAGCACTGTGCAGAAATCACACTGCGTCAGCATGCTCAACGGCCCCCAGAATGGTTTGTTTTATTTGGACAGTGGATTCTGTCAGTCCATGCCAGTTCATTCGCACCAGACCGCGCAAGAGATGCACTGCGCTAGCCGCACCTAAAGGGCGTCATAGTTACTCCTGTCGTTTATCCAGCCCTTTCCTTAATTTATTTATTTCACGTTTAAAGCACTAGGCAGAAATCAAATTGCGTCAGCATGGTCAACGGCCCTCGCAATCATTTGTTTTAAATGGACAGTCGGATTACCCCGATCTATCCCAGTTGAAGCGCACCAGGCAGCGCTAGAGCCGCACTGCTCTAGTCGCAGCTCAAGGGAGTCATTGTTACTCACTTAGCTCCCCCACGCCTTGTTCTATTTCTTCAGGTTGACATTTAGGGCACTGGGCACAAATCACCTTGCATAAAAATGGTCAACCGCCCTCGCAATTATATCTTTTAAAAGCACAGTAAGATTCCCCCTGTGCATTCCAGTTGAACCACACCAGACAGTGCAAAGCAGCACTGTTCTAGCCGCACCTTAAGGGAGTCATTGTTACTAACGTCCTTCACCCACGCTTTGTTCCATTTCCTCACATTGACATTTAGAGCCCTGGGCACAAATCACATTGCGTCAGCATCGTCAAAAGTCCTTGCAATGCTTTGTTTTAAGTGGACAGTCAGTTTCAGCCGGTCCATGCCAGTTGATGCACAACAGATAGCATAAAGCGCCACTCCTGAATCCACACTGCAAGGGAGTCATTCTTACTCCTGTCGTTTAACCACGCCTTTTTTTCATTTCTGCACGTTGACATTTACAGACCTGGGCAGAAATCACATTGCGTCAGCATGGTCAACGGCCCTCAAGATGCATTGTTTTATTTCGAGAGTCGGATTCTCCCGGTCCATGCCAGTTGAAGCGCACCAGGCAGCGCAAGCGCCACACTGCTCTAGCCGCACCTTAAGAGAGCCATTGTTACTCGCTTTGTGTAGCCATGCCTTGTTGCATTTCTTCACGTTGACATTTAGGGCGCTGGGCAGAAGTCACATTACGTCAGCATGATCAAAAGTCTTCGCAAAGCTTTGTTTTAATGGACAGTTGGATTCCACCGGTCCATACCAAATGAAGCACAATGGATAGCACAAAGCGAAACTGCTCAATAAACTCTGCACGGGAGTCATTCTTACTCCTGTCCTTTATACCCACCTTTTTGCATTTCTTCACGTTGACATTTAGAGCACTGGCTCCCAGAATGCTTTGTTTCATTTGGACAGTGAATTCCGCCCGTCCATGCCAGTTGAGGCGTACCATACCGCGCAAGAGCTGCACTGCTCCAGCCGCACCTCACAGGAGTCACTCTTACACCTGTCCTTTATCCAGGCATTTCTTTATTTCATCACTTTGCCGTTTAGAGCACTAGGCAGAAATCACATTGCGTCAGCATCGCCAACAGCCTTCACAATCATTTGTTTTAAGTGCACAGTGAGATTCCCCCGGTGCATGCCAGGTAAGCCACACCAGACAGTGCAGAGCCGTGCCGCTCTAGTCGCACCTCATGGGAGTCATTGTTAGTCTCTTCGTTTACCCACGCCTTGATGATTTTATCAAGTTGACATATAGGGGACTGGGCAGAGATCACATTGCATCAGCATGGTCAAAAGTCCTCGCAATGCTTTGTTTTAAATGGACAGTCAGATTCTCCCGGTCCATACCAGTTGAAGCGCAACGGAAAGTGCAAAGCGGCACAGCTCAATCCACACTGCAAGGGAGTCATTCTTACTCCTGTCTTTTATCCACGCTTTTTTTTTCATTTTTTCACTGCGACATTTAGAGCACTGTGCAGAAATCACACTGCGTCAGCATGCTCAACGGCCCCCAGAATGGTTTGTTTTATTTGGACAGTGGATTCTGTCAGTCCGTGCCAGTTCATTCGCACCAGACCGCGCAAGAGCTGCACTGCGCTAGCCGCACCTAAAGGGTGTCATAGTTACTCCTGTCGTTTATCCAGCCCTTCCCTTAATTTATTTATTTCACGTTTAAAGCACTAGGCAGAAATCAAATTGCGTCGGCATGGTCAACGGCCCTCGCAATCATTTGTTTTAAATGGACAGTCGGATTACCCCGATCTATCCCAGTTGAAGCGCACCAGGCAGCGCTAGAGCCGCACTGCTCTAGTCGCAGCTCAAGGGAGTCATTGTTACTCACTTAGCTCCCCCACGCCTTGTTCTATTTCTTCAGGTTGACATTTAGGGCACTGGGCACAAATCACCTTGCATAAAAATGGTCAACCGCCCTCGCAATTATATCTTTTAAAAGCACAGTAAGATTCCCCCTGTGCATTCCAGTTGAACCACACCAGACAGTGCAAAGAAGCACTGTTCTAGCCGCACCTCAAGGGAGTCATTGTTACTAACGTCCTTCACCCACGCTTTGATCCATTTCCTCACATTGACATTTAGAGCCCTGGGCACAAATCACATTGCGTCAGCATCGTCAAAAGTCCTTGCAATGCTTTGTTTTAAGTGGACAGTCAGTTTCAGCCGGTCCATGCCAGTTGAAGCACAACAGATAGCATAAAGCGCCACTCCTGAATCCACACTGCAAGGGAGTCATTCTTACTCCTGTCCTTTAACCACGCCTTTTTTGCATTTCTGCACGTTGACATTTACAGACCTGGGCAGAAATCACATTGCGTCGGCATGGTCAACGGCCCTCAAAATACATTGTTTTATTTCGAGAGTCGGATTCTCCCGGTCCATGCCAGTTGAAGCGCACCAGGCAGCGCAAGCGCCACACTGCTCTAGCCGCACCTTAAGAGAGCCATTGTTACTCGCTTTGTGTAGCCATGCCTTGTTGCATTTCTTCACGTTGACATTTAGGGCGCTGGGCAGAAGTCACATTACGTCAGCATGATCAAAAGTCTTCGCAAAGCTTTGTTTTAATGGACAGTTGGATTCCACCGGTCCATACCAAATGAAGCACAATGGATAGCACAAAGCGAAACTGCTCAATAAACTCTGCACGGGAGTCATTCTTACTCCTGTCCTTTATACCCACCTTTTTGCATTTCTTCACGTTGACATTTAGAGCACTGGCTCCCAGAATGCTTTGTTTCATTTGGACAGTGAATTCCGCCCGTCCATGCCAGTTGAGGCGTACCATACCGCGCAAGAGCTGCACTGCTCCAGCCGCACCTCACAGGAGTCACTCTTACACCTGTCCTTTATCCAGGCATTTCTTTATTTCATCACTTTGCCGTTTAGAGCACTAGGCAGAAATCACATTGCGTCAGCATCGGCAACAGCCTTCACAATCATTTGTTTTAAGTGCACAGTGCGATTCCCCCGGTGCATGCCAGGTAAGCCACACCAGACAGTGCAGAGCCGTGCTGCTCTAGTCGCACCTCATGGGAGTCATTGTTAGTCTCTTCGTTTACCCACGCCTTGATGATTTTATCAAGTTGACATATAGGGGACTGGGCAGAGATCACATTGCATCAGCATGGTCAAAAGTCCTCGCAATGCTTTGTTTTAAATGGACAGTCAGATTCTCCCGGTCCATACCAGTTGAAGCGCAACGGAAAGTGCAAAGCGGCACAGCTCAATCCACACTGCAAGGGAGTCATTCTTACTCCTGTCTTTTATCTACGCTTTTTTTTCATTTTTTCACTTCGACATTTAGAGCACTGTGCAGAAATCACACTGCGTCAGCATGCTCAACGGCCCCCAGAATGGTTTGTTTTATTTGGACAGTGGATTCTGTCAGTCCGTGCCAGTTCATTCGCACCAGACCGCGCAAGAGCTGCACTGCGCTAGCCGCACCTAAAGGGTGTCATAGTTACTCCTTTCGTTTATCCAGCCCTTTCCTTAATTTATTTATTTCACGTTTAAAGCACTAGGCAGAAATCAAATTGCGTCGGCATGGTCAACGGCCCTCGCAATCATTTGTTTTAAATGGACAGTCGGATTACCCCGATCTATCCCAGTTGAAGCGCACCAGGCAGCGCTAGAGCCGCACTGCTCTAGTCGCAGCTCAAGGGAGTCATTGTTACTCACTTAGCTCCCCCACGCCTTGTTCTATTTCTTCAGGTTGACATTTAGGGCACTGGGCACAAATCACCTTGCATAAAAATGGTCAACCGCCCTCGCAATTATATCTTTTAAAAGCACAATAAGATTCCCCCTGTGCATTCCAGTTGAACCACACCAGACAGTGCAAAGCAGCACTGTTGTAGCCGCACCTCAAGGGAGTCATTGTTACTAACGTCCTTCACCCACGCTTTGTTCCATTTCCTCACATTGAGATTTAGAGCCCTGGGCACAAATCACATTGCGTCAGCATCGTCAAAAGTCCTTGCAATGCTTTGTTTTAAGTGGACAGTCAGTTTCAGCCGGTCCATGCCAGTTGAAGCACAACAGATAGCATAAAGCGCCACTCCTGAATCCACACTGCAAGGGAGTCATTCTTACTCCTGTCCTTTAACCACGCCTTTTTTTTCATTTCTGCACGTTGACATTTACAGACCTGGGCAGAAATCACATTGCGTCAGCATGGTCAACGGCCCTCAAAATGCATTGTTTTATTTCGAGAGTCGGATTCTCCCGGTCCATGCCAGTTGAAGCGCACCAGGCAGCGCAAGCGCCACACTGCTCTAGCCGCACCTTAAGAGAGCCATTGTTACTCGCTTTGTGTAGCCATGCCTTGTTGCATTTCTTCACGTTGACATTTAGGGCGCTGGGCAGAAGTCACATTACGTCAGCATGATCAAAAGTCTTCGCAAAGCTTTGTTTTATTGGACAGTTGGATTCCACCGGTCCATACCAAATGAAGCACAATGGATAGCACAAAGCGAAACTGCTCAATAAACTCTGCACGGGAGTCATTCTTACTCCTGTCCTTTATACCCACCTTTTTGCATTTCTTCACGTTGACATTTAGAGCACTGGCTCCCAGAATGCTTTGTTTCATTTGGACAGTGAATTCCGCCCGTCCATGCCAGTTGAGGCGTACCATACCGCGCAAGAGCTGCACTGCTCCAGCCGCACCTCACAGGAGTCACTCTTACACCTGTCCTTTATCCAGGCATTTCTTTATTTCATCACTTTGCCGTTTAGAGCACTAGGCAGAAATCACATTGCGTCAGCATCGGCAACAGCCTTCACAATCATTTGTTTTAAGTGCACAGTGAGATTCCCCCGGTGCATGCCAGGTAAGCCACACCAGACAGTGCAGAGCCGTGCTGCTCTAGTCGCACCTCATGGGAGTCATTGTTAGTCTCTTCGTTTACCCACGCCTTGATGATTTTATCAAGTTGACATATAGGGGACTGGGCAGAGATCACATTGCATCAGCATGGTCAAAAGTCCTCGCAATGCTTTGTTTTAAATGGACAGTCAGATTCTCCCGGTCCATACCAGTTGAAGCGCAACGGAAAGTGCAAAGCGGCACAGCTCAATCCACACTGCAAGGGAGTCATTCTTACTCCTGTCTTTTATCCACGCTTTTTTTTCATTTTTTCACTTCGACATTTAGAGCACTGTGCAGAAATCACACTGCGTCAGCATGCTCAACGGCCCCCAGAATGGTTTGTTTTATTTGGACAGTGGATTCTGTCAGTCCGTGCCAGTTCATTCGCACCAGACCGCGCAAGAGCTGCACTGCGCTAGCCGCACATAAAGGGTGTCATAGTTACTCCTGTCGTTTATCCAGCCCTTTCCTTAATTTATTTATTTCACGTTTAAAGCACTAGGCAGAAATCAAATTGCGTCGGCATGGTCAACGGCCCTCGCAATCATTTGTTTTAAATGGACAGTCGGATTACCCCGATCTATCCCAGTTGAAGCGCACCAGGCAGCGCTAGAGCCGCACTGCTCTAGTCGCAGCTCAAGGGAGTCATTGTTACTCACTTAGCTCCCCCACGCCTTGTTCTATTTCTTCAGGTTGACATTTAGGGCACTGGGCACAAATCACCTTGCATAAAAATGGTCAACCACCCTCGCAATTATATCTTTTAAAAGCACAGTAAGATTCCCCCTGTGCATTCCAGTTGAACCACACCAGACAGTGCAAAGCAGCACTGTTCTAGCCGCACCTCAAGGGAGTCATTGTTACTAACGTCCTTCACCCACGCTTTGTTCCATTTCCTCACATTGACATTTAGAGCCCTGGGCACAAATCACATTGCGTCAGCATCGTCAAAAGTCCTTGCAATGCTTTGTTTTAAGTGGACAGTCAGTTTCAGCCGGTCCATGCCAGTTGAAGCACAACAGATAGCATAAAGCGCCACTCCTGAATCCACACTGCAAGGGAGTCATTCTTACTCCTGTCCTTTAACCACGCCTTTTTTTGCATTTCTGCACGTTGACATTTACAGACCTGGGCAGAAATCACATTGCGTCAGCATGGTCAACGGCCCTCAAAATGCATTGTTTTATTTCGAGAGTCGGATTCTCCCGGTCCATGCCAGTTGAAGCGCACCAGGCAGCGCAAGCGCCACACTGCTCTAGCCGCACCTTAAGAGAGCCATTGTTACTCGCTTTGTGTAGCCATGCCTTGTTGCATTTCTTCACGTTGACATTTAGGGCGCTGGGCAGAAGTCACATTACGTCAGCATGATCAAAAGTCTTCGCAAAGCTTTGTTTTATTGGACAGTTGGATTCCACCGGTCCATACCAAATGAAGCACAATGGATAGCACAAAGCGAAACTGCTCAATAAACTCTGCACGGGAGTCATTCTTACTCCTGTCCTTTATACCCACCTTTTTGCATTTCTTCACGTTGACATTTAGAGCACTGGCTCCCAGAATGCTTTGTTTCATTTGGACAGTGAATTCCGCCCGTCCATGCCAGTTGAGGCGTACCATACCGCGCAAGAGCTGCACTGCTCCAGCCGCACCTCACAGGAGTCACTCTTACACCTGTCCTTTATCCAGGCATTTCTTTATTTCATCACTTTGCCGTTTAGAGCACTAGGCAGAAATCACATTGCGTCAGCATCGGCAACAGCCTTCACAATCATTTGTTTTAAGTGCACAGTGAGATTCCCCCGGTGCATGCCAGGTAAGCCACACCAGACAGTGCAGAGCCGTGCTGCTCTAGTCGCACCTCATGGGAGTCATTGTTAGTCTCTTCGTTTACCCACGCCTTGATGATTTTATCAAGTTGACATATAGGGGACTGGGCAGAGATCACATTGCATCAGCATGGTCAAAAGTCCTCGCAATGCTTTGTTTTAAATGGACAGTCAGATTCTCCCGGTCCATACCAGTTGAAGCGCAACGGAAAGTGCAAAGCGGCACAGCTCAATCCACACTGCAAGGGAGTCATTCTTACTCCTGTCTTTTATCCACGCTTTTTTTTCATTTTTTCACTTCGACATTTAGAGCACTGTGCAGAAATCACACTGCGTCAGCATGCTCAACGGCCCCCAGAATGGTTTGTTTTATTTGGACAGTGGATTCTGTCAGTCCGTGCCAGTTCATTCGCACCAGACCGCGCAAGAGCTGCACTGCGCTAGCCGCACATAAAGGGTGTCATAGTTACTCCTGTCGTTTATCCAGCCCTTTCCTTAATTTATTTATTTCACGTTTAAAGCACTAGGCAGAAATCAAATTGCGTCGGCATGGTCAACGGCCCTCGCAATCATTTGTTTTAAATGGACAGTCGGATTACCCCGATCTATCCCAGTTGAAGCGCACCAGGCAGCGCTAGAGCCGCACTGCTCTAGTCGCAGCTCAAGGGAGTCATTGTTACTCACTTAGCTCCCCCACGCCTTGTTCTATTTCTTCAGGTTGACATTTAGGGCACTGGGCACAAATCACCTTGCATAAAAATGGTCAACCACCCTCGCAATTATATCTTTTAAAAGCACAGTAAGATTCCCCCTGTGCATTCCAGTTGAACCACACCAGACAGTGCAAAGCAGCACTGTTCTAGCCGCACCTCAAGGGAGTCATTGTTACTAACGTCCTTCACCCACGCTTTGTTCCATTTCCTCACATTGACATTTAGAGCCCTGGGCACAAATCACATTGCGTCAGCATCGTCAAAAGTCCTTGCAATGCTTTGTTTTAAGTGGACAGTCAGTTTCAGCCGGTCCATGCCAGTTGAAGCACAACAGATAGCATAAAGCGCCACTCCTGAATCCACACTGCAAGGGAGTCATTCTTACTCCTGTCCTTTAACCACGCCTTTTTTTGCATTTCTGCACGTTGACATTTACAGACCTGGGCAGAAATCACATTGCGTCAGCATGGTCAACGGCCCTCAAAATGCATTGTTTTATTTCGAGAGTCGGATTCTCCCGGTCCATGCCAGTTGAAGCGCACCAGGCAGCGCAAGCGCCACACTGCTCTAGCCGCACCTTAAGAGAGCCATTGTTACTCGCTTTGTGTAGCCATGCCTTGTTGCATTTCTTCACGTTGACATTTAGGGCGCTGGGCAGAAGTCACATTACGTCAGTATGATCAAAATTCTTCACAAAGCTTTGTTTTAATGGACAGTTGGATTCCACCGGACCATACCAAATGAAGCACAATGGATAGCACAAAGCGAAACTGCTCAATAAACTCTGCACGGGAGTCATTCTTACTCCTGTCCTTTATAGCCACCTTTTTGCATTTCTTCACGTTGACATTTAGAGCACTGGCTCCCAGAATGCTTTGTTTCATTTGGACAGTGAATTCCGCCCGTCCATGCCAGTTGAGGCGTACCATACCGCGCAAGAGCTGCACTGCTCCAGCCGCACCTCACAGGAGTCACTCTTACACCTGTCCTTTATCCAGGCATTTCTTTATTTCATCACTTTGCCGTTTAGAGCACTAGGCAGAAATCACATTGCGTCAGCATCGGCAACAGCCTTCACAATCATTTGTTTTAAGTGCACAGTGAGATTCCCCCGGTGCATGCCAGGTAAGCCACACCAGACAGTGCAGAGCCGTGCTGCTCTAGTCGCACCTCATGGGAGTCATTGTTAGTCTCTTAGTTTACCCACGCCTTGATGATTTTATCAAGTTGACATATAGGGGACTGGGCAGAGATCACATTGCATCAGCATGGTCAAAAGTCCTCGCAATGCTTTGTTTTAAATGGACAGTCAGATTCTCCCGGTCCATACCAGTTGAAGCGCAACGGAAAGTGCAAAGCGGCACAGCTCAATCCACACTGCAAGGGAGTCATTCTTACTCCTGTCTTTTATCCACGCTTTTTTTTCATTTTTTCACTTCGACATTTAGAGCACTGTGCAGAAATCACACTGCGTCAGCATGCTCAACGGCCCCCAGAATGGTTTGTTTTATTTGGACAGTGGATTCTGTCAGTCCGTGCCAGTTCATTCGCACCAGACCGCGCAAGAGCTGCACTGCGCTAGCCGCACCTAAAGGGTGTCATAGTTACTCCTGTCGTTTATCCAGCCCTTTCCTTAATTTATTTATTTCACGTTTAAAGCACTAGGCAGAAATCAAATTGCGTCGGCATGGTCAACGGCCCTCGCAATCATTTGTTTTAAATGGACAGTCGGATTACCCCGATCTATCCCAGTTGAAGCGCACCAGGCAGCGCTAGAGCCGCACTGCTCTAGTCGCAGCTCAAGGGAGTCATTGTTACTCACTTAGCTCCCCCACGCCTTGTTCTATTTCTTCAGGTTGACATTTAGGGCACTGGGCACAAATCACCTTGCATAAAAATGGTCAACCGCCCTCGCAATTATATCTTTTAAAAGCACAGTAAGATTCCCCCTGTGCATTCCAGTTGAACCACACCAGACAGTGCAAAGCAGCACTGTTCTAGCCGCACCTCAAGGGAGTCATTGTTACTAACGTCCTTCACCCACGCTTTGTTCCATTTCCTCACATTGACATTTAGAGCCCTGGGCACAAATCACATTGCGTCAGCATCGTCAAAAGTCCTTGCAATGCTTTGTTTTAAGTGGACAGTCAGTTTCAGCCGGTCCATGCCAGTTGAAGCACAACAGATAGCATAAAGCGCCACTCCTGAATCCACACTGCAAGGGAGTCATTCTTACTCCTGTCGTTTAACCACGCCTTTTTTTCATTTCTGCACGTTGACATTTACAGACCTGGGCAGAAATCACATTGCGTCAGCATGGTCAACGGCCCTCAAAATGCATTGTTTTATTTGGAGAGTCGGATTCTCCCGGTCCATGCCAGTTGAAGCGCACCAGGCAGCGCAAGCGCCACACTGCTCTAGCCGCACCTCAAGAGGGCCATTGTTACTCGCTTTGTGTAGCCATGCCTTGTTGCATTTCTTCACGTTGACATTTAGAGCGCTGGGCAGAAGTCACATTACGTCAGCATGATCAAAAGTATTCGCAAAGCTTTGTTTTAATGGACAGTTGGATTCCACCGGTCCATACCAAATGAAGCACAATGGATAGCACAAAGCGAAACTGCTCAATAAACTCTGCACGGGAGTCATTCTTACTCCTGTCCTTTGTACCCACCTTTTTGCATTTCTTCACGTTGACATTTAGAGCACTGGCTCCCAGAATGCTTTGTTTCATTTGGACAGTGAATTCCGCCCGTCCATGCCAGTTGAGGCGTACCATACCGCGCAAGAGCTGCACTGCTCCAGCCGCACCTCACAGGAGTCACTCTTACACCTGTCCTTTATCCAGGCATTTCTTTATTTCATCACTTTGCCGTTTAGAGCACTAGGCAGAAATCACATTGCGTCAGCATGGTGAACGGCCCGCGTAATCATTTGTTTTAAATGGACAGTCGGATTCCCCCGATCTATGCCAGTTGGAGTGCAGCAGACTGCGCAAGAGCCGCACTGCTCTAGTCGCACCTCGAGGGAGTCATTGTTACTCTCATCGCATACACACCTTCTTGCATTTCTTCACGTTAACATTAAATAGCACTGGGCAGAAATCACATTGTGTCAGCATCGGCAACAGCCTTCACAATCATTTGTTTTAAGTGCACAGTGAGATTCCCCCGGTGCATGACAGGTAAACCACACCAGACAGTGCAAAGCTGTGCTGCTCTAGTCGCACCTCATGGGAGTCATTGTTAGTCCCTTCGTTTACCCACGCCTTGTTGATTTTATCAAGTTGACATATAGGGGACTGGGCAGAAATCACATTGCGTCAGCATGGTCAAAAGTCCCCGCAATGCTTTGTTTTAAATGGACAGTCGGATTTCCCCGGTCTATACCAGTTGAAGCGCAATGGAAAGTGCAAAGCTGCACAGCTGAATGCACACTGCAAGGGAGTCATTCTTACTCATGTCGTTTATCCACACCTTTTTTTCATTTTTTCACTTTGACATTTAGAGCACTGTGCAGAAATCACACTGCGTCAGCACGGTCAACGGCCCCCAAAATGCTTTGTTTTATTTGGGCATTTTATTTTACAGGAGGTATTCAGAGACATGGATTGGGAAGAATTGGGGATAAAAGTTAATCGAGAATAGCTTGGTAACTCGCGATTCGCTTATGACATTGCCTTGCTTAGTACCTCAGGGGACCAATTGCAATGCATGTTCAGTGACCTGGATAGGCAAAGCAGAAGAGTGGGTCTAAAAATTAATCTGCAGGAAACTAAAGTAATGCTTAACAGTCTCCGAAGAAAACCGCAATTTACAATAGGCAGCGAGGCACTGGAAGTCGTAAGGGAATACACCAACTTAGGTCAGGTAGTGACAGCGGATGCGGATCATAAGACAGAAATATTCAGAAGAACAAGAATGGGCTGGGGTGCGTTTGGCAGGCATTCTCAGATGATGAATAGCAGGTTGCCGTTATCCCCTCAAGAGGAAAGTATATAATACCTGTGTCTTACCAGCACTCACCTATGGGGCAGAAACCTTGAGGCTTACGAAAAGGGTTCTGCTCATATTGAGGACGACACAACGAGCTATGGAAAGAAGAATGATAGGTGTAACGTTCAAGGATAAGAAAAGAGCAGATTGGGTGAGGGAACAAACGCGACTTAATGACATCTTAGTTGAAATCAAGAAAAAGAAAGGGGCATGGGCAGGATACGCAATCAGGAGGGAAGATAACCGATGGTCATTGAGGGTTACGGAATGGATTCCAAGGGAAGAGAAGCTTAGCAGAGGGCGGCAGAAAGTTAGGCGGGCGCATGAGATTCAGAAGTTTGCGGGGACGACATGGCCACACTTAGTACATGATCGGGGTTGTTGGAGATGTATGGGAGAGGCCTTTGCCCTGCAGTAGGCGTAACCAGGCTGATGCTGATGATGATTCCGCCGGTCCATGCCAGTTGAGGCACACAAGACCACGCAAGAGCCGCACTGCGATAGCCGCACCACAAGGGAGTCATTGTGACTCCTGTAGTTTATCCATGCCTTTTTTTATTTACTTCAGTTTCACGTTTAGAGCACTGGGCAGAAATCACATTGCGTCAGCATGGCCGACGGCCCTCGCAATCATTTGTTTTAAATGGACAGTCGGATTCCCCCATCTATGCCAGCTGGAGTGCAGCAGACTGTGCAAAAGCTGCACTGCTCTAGTCGCACCTCAAGGGAGTCATTGTTACTCTGACCGCTTACACACACCTTCTTGCATTTCTTCACGTTGACATTAAATAGCACTGGGCAGAAATCACATAGTGTCAGAATCGGCAACAGCCTTCACAATCATTTGTTTTAAGTGCACAGTGAGATTCCCCCAGTGCATGCCAGGTAAGCCACACCAGACAGTGCAGAGCCGTGCTGCTCTAGTCGCACCTCATGGGAGTCATTGTTAGTCTCTTCGTTTACCCACGCCTTGATGATTTTATCAAGTTGACATATAGGGGACTGGGCAGAGATCACATTGCATCAGCATGGTCAAAAGTCCTCGCAATGCTTTGTTTTAAATGGACAGTCAGATTCTCCCGGTCCATACCAGTTGAAGCGCAACGGAAAGTGCAAAGCGGCACAGCTCAATCCACACTGCAAGGGAGTCATTCTTACTCCTGTCTTTTATCCACGCTTTTTTTTCATTTTTTCACTTCGACATTTAGAGCACTGTGCAGAAATCTCACTGCGTCAGCATGCTCAACGGCCCCCAGAATGGTTTGTTTTATTTGGACAGTGGATTCTGTCAGTCCGTGCCAGTTCATTCGCACCAGACCGCGCAAGAGCTGCACTGCGCTAGCCGCACCTAAAGGGTGTCATAGTTACTCCTGTCGTTTATCCAGCCCTTTCCTTAATTTATTTATTTCACGTTTAAAGCACTAGGCAGAAATCAAATTGCGTCGGCATGGTCAACGGCCCTCGCAATCATTTGTTTTAAATGGACAGTCGGATTACCCCGATCTATCCCAGTTGAAGCGCACCAGGCAGCGCTAGAGCCGCACTGCTCTAGTCGCAGCTCAAGGGAGTCATTGTTACTCACTTAGCTCCCCCATGCCTTGTTCTATTTCTTCAGGTTGACATTTAGGGCACTGGGCACAAATCACCTTGCATAAAAATGGTCAACCGCCCTCGCAATTATATCTTTTAAAAGCACAGTAAGATTCCCCCTGTGCATTCCAGTTGAACCACACCAGACAGTGCAAAGCAGCACTGTTCTAGCCGCACCTCAAGGGAGTCATTGTTACTAACGTCCTTCACCCACGCTTTGTTCCATTTCCTCACATTGACATTTAGAGCCCTGGGCACAAATCACATTGCGTCAGCATCGTCAAAAGTCCTTGCAATGCTTTGTTTTAAGTGGACAGTCAGTTTCAGCCGATCCATGCCAGTTGAAGCACAACAGATAGCATAAAGCGCCACTCCTGAATCCACACTGCAAGGGAGTCATTCTTACTCCTGTCCTTTAACCACGCCTTTTTTTTCATTTCTGCACGTTGACATTTACAGACCTGGGCAGAAATCACATTGCGTCAGCATGGTCAACGGCCCTCAAAATGCATTGTTTTATTTGGACAGTCGGATTCTCCCGGTCCATGCCAGTTGAAGCGCACCAGGCAGCGCAAGCGCCACACTGCTCTAGCCGCACCTCAAGAGAGCCATTGTTACTCGCTTTGTGTAGCCATGCCTTGTTGCATTTCTTCACGTTGACATTTAGAGCGCTGGGCAGAAGTCACATTACGTCAGCATGATCAAAAGTCTTCGCAAAGCTTTGTTTTAATGGACAGTTGGATTCCACCGGTCCATACCAAATGAAGCACAATGGATAGCACAAAGCGAAACTGCTCAATAAACTCTGCACGGGAGTCATTCTTACTCCTGTCCTTTATACCCACCTTTTTGCATTTCTTCACGTTAACATTTAGAGCACTGGCTCCCAGAATGCTTTGTTTCATTTGGATAGTGAATTCCGCCCGTCCATGCCAGTTGAGGCGTACCATACCGCGCAAGAGCTGCACTGCTCCAGCCGCACCTCACAGGAGTCACTCTTACACCTGTCCTTTATCCAGGCATTTCTTTATTTCATCACTTTGCCGTTTATAGCACTAGGCAGAAATCACATTGCGTCAGCATGGTGAACGGCCCGCGCAATTATTTGTTTTAAATGCACAGTCGGATTCCCCCGATCTATGCCAGTTGGAGTGCAGCAGACTGCGCAAGAGCCGCACTGCTCTAGTCGCACCTCGTGGGAGTCATTGTTACTCTCATCGCATTCACACCTTCTTGCATTTCTTCACGTTGACATTAAATAGCACTGGGCAGAAATCACATAGTGTCAGCATCGGCAACAGCCTTCACAATCGTTTGTTTTAAGTGCACAGTGAGATTCCCGCGGTGCATGCCAGGTAAGCCACACCAGACAGTGCAGACCTGTGCTGCTCTAGTCGCACCTAATGGGAGTCATTGTTAGTCTCTTCGTTTACCCACGCCTTGTTGCATTTTATCAAGTTGACATATAGGGGACTGGGCAGAAATCACATTGCGTCAGCGTGGTCAAAAGTCCCCGCAATGCTTTGTTTTAAATGGACAGTCGGATTCCCCCGGTCTATACCAGTTCAAGCGCAATGGAAAGTGCAAAGCGGCACAGCTGAATGCACACTGCAAGGGAGTCATTCTTACTCCTGTCGTTTACCCAGCCTTTTTTTCATTTCTGCACGTTGACATTTACAGACCTGGGCAGAAATCACATTGCGTCAGCATGGTCAACGGCCCTCAAAATGCATTGTTTTATTTGGAGAGTCGGATTCTCCCGGTCCATGCCAGTTGAAGCGCACCAGGCAGCGCAAGCGCCACACTGCTCTAGCCGCACCTCAAGAGAGCGATTGTTACTCGCTTTGTGTAGCCATGCCTTGTTGCATTTCTTCACGTTGACATTTAGAGCGCTGGGCAGAAGTCACATTACGTCAGCATGATCAAAAGTCTTCGCAAAGCTTTGTTTTAATGGACAGTTGGATTCCACCGGTCCATACCAAATGAAGCACAATGGATAGCACAAAGCGAAACTGCTCAATAAACTCTGCACGGGAGTCATTCTTACTCCTGTCCTTTATACCCACCTTTTTGCATTTCTTCACGTTGACATTTAGAGCACTGGCTCCCAGAATGCTTTGTTTCATTTGGACAGTGAATTCCGCCCGTCCATGCCAGTTGAGGCGTACCATACCGCGCAAGAGCTGCACTGCTCCAGCCGCACCTCACAGGAGTCACTGTTACACCTGTCCTTTATCCAGGCATTTCTTTATTTCATCACTTTGCCGTTTAGAGCACTAGGCAGAAATCACATTGCGTCAGCATCGGCAACAGCCTTCACAATCATTTGTTTTAAGTGCACAGTGAGATTCCCCCGGTGCATGCCAGGTAAGCCACACCAGACAGTGCAGAGACGTGCTGCTCTAGTCGCACCTCATGGGAGTCATTGTTAGTCTCTTCGTTTACCCTCGCCTTGTTGATTTTATCAAGTTGACATATAGGGGACTGGGCAGAGATCACATTGCATCAGCATGGTCAAAAGTCCTCGCAATGCTTTGTTTTAAATGGACAGTCAGATTCTCCCGGTCCATACCAGTTGAAGCGCAACGGAAAGTGCAAAGCGGCACAGCTCAATCCACACTGCAAGGGAGTCATTCTTACTCCTGTCTTTTATCCACGCTTTTTTTTTCATTTTTTCACTTCGACATTTAGAGCACTGTGCAGAAATCACACTGCGTCAGCATGCTCAACGGCCCCCAGAATGGTTTGTTTTATTTGGACAGTGGATTCTGTCAGTCCATGCCAGTTCATTCGCACCAGACCGCGCAAGAGCTGCACTGCGCTAGCCGCACCTAAAGGGTGTCATAGTTACTCCTGTCGTTTATCCAACCCTTTCCTTAATTTATTTATTTCACGTTTAAAGCACTAGGCAGAAATCAAATTGCGTCAGCATGGTCAACGGCCCTCGCAATCATTTGTTTTAAATGGACAGTCGGATTACCCCGATCTATCCCAGTTGAAGCGCACCAGGCAGCGCTAGAGCCGCACTGCTCTAGCCGCAGCTCAAGGGAGTCATTGTTACTCACTTAGCTCCCCCACGCCTTGTTCTATTTCTTCAGGTTGACATTTAGGGCACTGGGCACAAATCACCTTGCATAAAAATGGTCAACCGCCCTCGCAATTATATCTTTTAAAAGCACAGTAAGATTCCCCCTGTGCATTCCAGTTGAACCACACCAGACAGTGCAAAGCAGCACTGTTCTAGCCGCACCTCAAGGGAGTCATTGTTACTAACGTCCTTCACCCACGCTTTGTTCCATTTCCTCACATTGACATTTAGAGCCCTGGGCACAAATCACATTGCGTCAGCATCGTCAAACGTCCTTGCAATGCTTTGTTTTAAGTGGACTGTCAGTTTCAGCCGGTCCATGCCAGTTGAAGCACAACAGATAGCATAAAGCGCCACTCCTGAATCCACACTGCAAGGGAGTCATTCTTACTCCTGTCGTTTAACCACGCCTTTTTTTTCATTTCTGCACGTTGACATTTACAGACCTGGGCAGAAATCACATTGCGTCAGCATGGTCAACGGCCCCCAAAATGCATTGTTTTATTTGGAGAGTCGGATTCTCCCGGTCCATGCCAGTTGAAGCGCACCAGGCAGCGCAAGCGCCACACTGCTCTAGCCGCACCTCAAGAGGGCCATTGTTACTCGCTTTGTGTAGCCATGCCTTGTTGCATTTCTTCACGTTGACATTTAGAGCGCTGGGCAGAAGTCACATTAGGTCAGCATGATCAAAAGTCTTCGCAAAGCTTTGTTTTAATGGACAGTTGGATTCCACCGGTCCATACCAAATGAAGCACAATGGATAGCACAAAGCGAAACTGCTCAATAAACTCTTCACGGGAGTCATTCTTACTCCTGTCCTTTATACCCACCTTTTTGCATTTCTTCACGTTGACATTTAGAGCACTGGCTCCCAGAATGCTGTTTCATTTGGACAGTGAATTCCGCCCGTCCATGCCAGTTGAGGCGTACCATACCGCGCAAGAGCTGCACTGCTCCAGCCGCACCTCACAGGAGTCACTCTTACACCTGTCCTTTATCCAGGCATTTCTTTATTTCATCACTTTGCCGTTTAGAGCACTAGGCAGAAATCACATTGCGTCAGCATGGTGAACGGCCCGCGTAGTCATTTGTTTTAAATGGACAGTCGGATTCCCCCGATCTATGCCAGTTGGAGTGCAGCAGACTGCGCAAGAGCCGCACTGCTCTAGTCGCACCTCGAGGGAGTCATTGTTACTCTCATCGCATACACACCTTCTTGCATTTCTTCACGTTAACATTAAATAGCACTGGGCAGAAATCACATTGTGTCAGCATCGGCAACAGCCTTCACAATCATTTGTTTTAAGTGCACAGTGAGATTCCCCCGGTGCATGACAGGTAAACCACACCAGACAGTGCAAAGCTGTGCTGCTCTAGTCGCACCTCATGGGAGTCATTGTTAGTCCCTTCGTTTACCCACGCCTTGTTGATTTTATCAAGTTGACATATAGGGGACTGGGCAGAAATCACATTGCGTCAGCATGGTCAAAAGTCCCCGCAATGCTTTGTTTTAAATGGACAGTCGGATTTCCCCGGTCTATACCAGTTGAAGCGCAATGGAAAGTGCAAAGCTGCACAGCTGAATGCACACTGCAAGGGAGTCATTCTTACTCATGTCGTTTATCCACACCTTTTTTTCATTTTTTCACTTTGACATTTAGAGCACTGTGCAGAAATCACACTGCGTCAGCACGGTCAACGGCCCCCAAAATGCTTTGTTTTATTTGGGCATTTTATTTTACAGGAGGTATTCAGAGACATGGATTGGGAAGAATTGGGGATAAAAGTTAATCGAGAATAGCTTGGTAACTCGCGATTCGCTGATGACATTGCCTTGCTTAGTACCTCAGGGGACCAATTGCAATGCATGTTCAGTGACCTGGATAGGCAAAGCAGAAGAGTGGGTCTAAAAATTAATCTGCAGGAAACTAAAGTAATGCTTAACAGTCTCCGAAGAAAACCGCAATTTACAATAGGCAGCGAGGCACTGGAAGTCGTAAGGGAATACACCAACTTAGGTCAGGTAGTGACAGCGGATGCGGATCATAAGACAGAAATATTCAGAAGAACAAGAATGGGCTGGGGTGCGTTTGGCAGGCATTCTCAGATGATGAATAGCAGGTTGCCGTTATCCCCTCAAGAGGAAAGTATATAATACCTGTGTCTTACCAGCACTCACCTATGGGGCAGAAACCTTGAGGCTTACGAAAAGGGTTCTGCTCATATTGAGGACGACACAACGAGCTATGGAAAGAAGAATGATAGGTGTAACGTTCAAGGATAAGAAAAGAGCAGATTGGGTGAGGGAACAAACGCGACTTAATGACATCTTAGTTGAAATCAAGAAAAAGAAAGGGGCATGGGCAGGATACGCAATGAGGAGGGAAGATAACCGATGGTCATTGAGGGTTACGGAATGGATTCCAAGGGAAGAGAAGCTTAGCAGAGGGCGGCAGAAAGTTAGGCGGGCGCATGAGATTCAGAAGTTTGCGGGGACGACATGGCCACACTTAGTACATGATCGGGGTTGTTGGAGATGTATGGGAGAGGCCTTTGCCCTGCAGTAGGCGTAACCAGGCTGATGCTGATGATGATTCCGCCGGTCCATGCCAGTTGAGGCACACAAGACCACGCAAGAGCCGCACTGCGATAGCCGCACCACAAGGGAGTCATTGTGACTCCTGTAGTTTATCCATGCCTTTTTTTATTTACTTCAGTTTCACGTTTAGAGCACTGGGCAGAAATCACATTGCGTCAGCATGGCCGACGGCCCTCGCAATCATTTGTTTTAAATGGACAGTCGGATTCCCCCATCTATGCCAGCTGGAGTGCAGCAGACTGTGCAAAAGCTGCACTGCTCTAGTCGCACCTCAAGGGAGTCATTGTTACTCTGACCGCTTACACACACCTTCTTGCATTTCTTCACGTTGACATTAAATAGCACTGGGCAGAAATCACATAGTGTCAGCATCGGCAACAGCCTTCACAATCATTTGTTTTAAGTGCACAGTGAGATTCCCCCAGTGCATGCCAGGTAAGCCACACCAGACAGTGCAGAGCCGTGCTGCTCTAGTCGCACCTCATGGGAGTCATTGTTAGTCTCTTCGTTTACCCACGCCTTGATGATTTTATCAAGTTGACATATAGGGGACTGGGCAGAGATCACATTGCATCAGCATGGTCAAAAGTCCTCGCAATGCTTTGTTTTAAATGGACAGTCAGATTCTCCCGGTCCATACCAGTTGAAGCGCAACGGAAAGTGCAAAGCGGCACAGCTCAATCCACACTGCAAGGGAGTCATTCTTACTCCTGTCTTTTATCCACGCTTTTTTTTCATTTTTTCACTTCGACATTTAGAGCACTGTGCAGAAATCTCACTGCGTCAGCATGCTCAACGGCCCCCAGAATGGTTTGTTTTATTTGGACAGTGGATTCTGTCAGTCCGTGCCAGTTCATTCGCACCAGACCGCGCAAGAGCTGCACTGCGCTAGCCGCACCTAAAGGGTGTCATAGTTACTCCTGTCGTTTATCCAGCCCTTTCCTTAATTTATTTATTTCACGTTTAAAGCACTAGGCAGAAATCAAATTGCGTCGGCATGGTCAACGGCCCTCGCAATCATTTGTTTTAAATGGACAGTCGGATTACCCCGATCTATCCCAGTTGAAGCGCACCAGGCAGCGCTAGAGCCGCACTGCTCTAGTCGCAGCTCAAGGGAGTCATTGTTACTCACTTAGCTCCCCCATGCCTTGTTCTATTTCTTCAGGTTGACATTTAGGGCACTGGGCACAAATCACCTTGCATAAAAATGGTCAACCGCCCTCGCAATTATATCTTTTAAAAGCACAGTAAGATTCCCCCTGTGCATTCCAGTTGAACCACACCAGACAGTGCAAAGCAGCACTGTTCTAGCCGCACCTCAAGGGAGTCATTGTTACTAACGTCCTTCACCCACGCTTTGTTCCATTTCCTCACATTGACATTTAGAGCCCTGGGCACAAATCACATTGCGTCAGCATCGTCAAAAGTCCTTGCAATGCTTTGTTTTAAGTGGACAGTCAGTTTCAGCCGGTCCATGCCAGTTGAAGCACAACAGATAGCATAAAGCGCCACTCCTGAATCCACACTGCAAGGGAGTCATTCTTACTCCTGTCCTTTAACCACGCCTTTTTTTTTCATTTCTGCACGTTGACATTTACAGACCTGGGCAGAAATCACATTGCGTCAGCATGGTCAACGGCCCTCAAAATGCATAGTTTTATTTCGAGAGTCGGATTCTCCCGGTCCATGCCAGTTGAAGCGCACCAGGCAGCGCAAGCGCCACACTGCTCTAGCCGCACCTTAAGAGAGCCATTGTTACTCGCTTTGTGTAGCCATGCCTTGTTGCATTTCTTCACGTTGACATTTAGGGCGCTGGGCAGAAGTCACATTACGTCAGCATGATCAAAAGTCTTCGCAAAGCTTTGTTTTAATGGACAGTTGGATTCCACCGGTCCATACCAAATGAAGCACAATGGATAGCACAAAGCGAAACTGCTCAATAAACTCTGCACGGGAGTCATTCTTACTCCTGTCCTTTATACCCACCTTTTTGCATTTCTTCACGTTGACATTTAGAGCACTGGCTCCCAGAATGCTTTGTTTCATTTGGACATTGAATTCCGCCCGTCCATGCCAGTTGAGGCGTACCATACCGCGCAAGAGCTGCACTGCTCCAGCCGCACCTCACAGGAGTCACTCTTACACCTGTGCTTTATCCAGGCATTTCTTTATTTCATCACTTTGCCGTTTAGAGCACTAGGCAGAAATCACATTGCGTCAGCATGGTGAACGGCCCGCGTAATCATTTGTTTTAAATGGACAGTCGGATTCCCCCGATCTATGCCAGTTGGAGTGCAGCAGACTGCGCAAGAGCCGCACTGCTCTAGTCGCACCTCGAGGGAGTCATTGTTACTCTCATCGCATACACACCTTCTTGCATTTCTTCACGTTGACATTAAATAGCACTGGGCAGAAATCACATTGTGTCAGCATCGGCAACAGCCTTCACAATCATTTGTTTTAAGTGCACAGTGAGATTCCCCCGGTGCATGACAGGTAAACCACACCAGACAGTGCAAAGCTGTGCTGCTCTAGTCGCACCTCATGGGAGTCATTGTTAGTCTCTTCGTTTACCCACGCCTTGTTGATTTTATCAAGTTGACATATAGGGGACTGGGCAGAAATCACATTGCGTCAGCATGGTCAAAAGTCCCCGCAATGCTTTGTTTTAAATGGACAGTCGGATTCCCCCGGTCTATACCAGTTGAAGCGCAATGGAAAGGGCAAAGCGGCACAGCTGAATGCACACTGCAAGGGAGTCATTCTTACTCATGTCGTTTATCCACACCTTTTTTTCATTTTTTCACTTTGACATTTAGAGCACTGTGCAGAAATCACACTGCATCAGCACGGTCAACGGCCCCCAAAATGCTTTGTTTTATTTGGACATTTTATTTTACAGGAGGTATTCAGAGACATGGATTGGGAAGAATTGGGGATAAAAGTTAATCGAGAATAGCTTGGTAACTCGTATTCGCTGATGACATTGCCTTGCTTAGTACCTCAGGGGACCAATTGCAATGCATGTTCAGTGACCTGGATAGGCAAAGCAGAAGAGTGGGTCTAAAAATTAATCTGCAGGAAACTAAAGTAATGCTTAACAGTCTCCGAAGAAAACCGCAATTTACAATAGGCAGCGAGGCACTGGAAGTCGTAAGGGAATACACCAACTTAGGTCAGGTAGTGACAGCGGATGCGGATCATAAGACAGAAATATTCAGAAGAACAAGAATGGGCTGGGGTGCGTTTGGCAGGCATTCTCAGATGATGAATAGCAGGTTGCCGTTATCCCCTCAAGAGGAAAGTATATAATACCTGTGTCTTACCAGCACTCACCTATGGGGCAGAAACCTTGAGGCTTACGAAAAGGGTTCTGCTCATATTGAGGACGACACAACGAGCTATGGAAAGAAGAATGATAGGTGTAACGTTCAAGGATAAGAAAAGAGCAGGTTGGGTGAGGGAACAAACGCGACCTAATGACATCTTAGTTGAAATCAAGAAAAAGAAAGGGGCATGGGCAGGATACGCAATGAGGAGGGAAGATAACCGATGGTCATTGAGGGTTACGGAATGGATTCCAAGGGAAGAGAAGCTTAGCAGAGGGCGGCAGAAAGTTAGGCGGGCGCATGAGATTCAGAAGTTTGCGGGGACGACATGGCCACACTTAGTACATAATCGGGGTTGTTGGAGATGTATGGGAGAGGCCTTTGCCCTGCAGTAGGCGTAACCAGGCTGATGCTGATGATGATTCCGCCGGTCCATGCCAGTTGAGGCACACAAGACCACGCAAGAGCCGCACTGCGATAGCCGCACCACAAGGGAGTCATTGTGACTCCTGTAGTTTATCCATGCCTTTTTTATTTACTTCAGTTTCACGTTTAGAGCACTGGGCAGAAATCACATTGCGTCAGCATGGCCGACGGCCCTCGCAATCATTTGTTTTAAATGGACAGTCGGATTCCCCCGATCTATGCCAGCTGGAGTGCAGCAGACTGTGCAAAAGCTGCACTGCTCTAGTCGCACCTCAAGGGAGTCATTGTTACTCTCACCGCTTACACACACCTTCTTGCATTTCTTCACGTTGACATTAAATAGCACTGGGCAGAAATCACATAGTGTCAGCATCGGCAACAGCCTTCACAATCATTTGTTTTAAGTGCACAGTGAGATTCCCCCAGTGCATGCCAGGTAAGCCACACCAGACAGTGCAGAGCCATGCTGCTCTAGTCGCACCTCATGGGAGTCATTGTTAGTCTCTTCGTTTACCCACGCCTTGATGATTTTATCAAGTTGACATATAGGGGACTGGGCAGAGATCACATTGCATCAGCATGGTCAAAAGTCCTCGCAATGCTTTGTTTTAAATGGACAGTCAGATTCTCCCGGTCCATACCAGTTGAAGCGCAACGGAAAGTGCAAAGCGGCACAGCTCAATCCACACTGCAAGGGAGTCATTCTTACTCCTGTCTTTTATCCACGCTTTTTTTTCATTTTTTCACTTCGACATTTAGAGCACTGTGCAGAAATCACACTGCGTCAGCATGCTCAATGGCCCCCAGAATGGTTTGTTTTATTTGGACAGTGGATTCTGTCAGTCCATGCCAGTTCATTCGCACCAGACCGCGCAAGAGCTGCACTGCGCTAGCCGCACCTAAAGGGTGTCATAGTTACTCCTGTCGTTTATCCAGCCCTTTCCTTAATTTATTTATTTCACGTTTAAAGCACTAGGCAGAAATCAAATTGCGTCAACATGGTCAACGGCCCTCGCAATCATTTGTTTTAAATGGACAGTCGGATTACCCCGATCTATCCCAGTTGAAGCGCACCAGGCAGCGCTAGAGCCGCACTGCTCTAGCCGCAGCTCAAGGGAGTCATTGTTACTCACTTAGCTCCCCCACGCCTTGTTCTATTTCTTCAGGTTGACATTTAGGGCACTGGGCACAAATCACCTTGCATAAAAATGGTCAACCGCCCTCGCAATTATATCTTTTAAAAGCACAGTAAGATTCCCCCTGTGCATTCCAGTTGAACCACACCAGACAGTGCAAAGCAGCACTGTTCTAGCCGCACCTCAAGGGAGTCATTGTTACTAACGTCCTTCACCCACGCTTTGTTCCATTTCCTCACATTGACATTTAGAGCCCTGGGCACAAATCACATTGCGTCAGCATCGTCAAAAGTCCTTGCAATGCTTTGTTTTAAGTGGACAGTCAGTTTCAGCCGGTCCATGCCAGTTGAAGCACAACAGATAGCATAAAGCGCCACTCCTGAATCCACACGGCAAGGGAGTCATTCTTACTCCTGTCGTTTAACCACGCCTTTTTTTTCATTTCTGCACGTTGACATTTACAGACCTGGGCAGAAATCACATTGCGTCAGCATGGTCAACGGCCCTCAAAATGCATTGTTTTATTTGGAGAGTCGGATTCTCCCGGTCCATGCCAGTTGAAGCGCACCAGGCAGCGCAAGCGCCACACTGCTCTAGCCGCACCTCAAGAGAGCCATTGTTACTCGCTTTGTGTAGCCATGCCTTGTTGCATTTCTTCACGTTGACATTTAGAGCGCTGGGCAGAAGTCACATTACGTCAGCATGATCAAAAGTCTTCGCAAAGCTTTGTTTTAATGGACAGTTGGATTCCACCGGTCCATACCAAATGAAGCACAATGGATAGCACAAAGCGAAACTGCTCAATAAACTCTGCACGGGAGTCATTCTTACTCCTGTCCTTTATACCCACCTTTTTGCATTTCTTCACGTTGACATTTAGAGCACTGGCTCCCAGAATGCTTTGTTTCATTTGGACAGTGAATTCCGCCCGTCCATGCCAGTTGAGGCGTACCATACCGCGCAAGAGCTGCACTGCTCCAGCCGCACCTCACAGGAGTCACTCTTACACCTGTCCTTTATCCAGGCATTTCTTTATTTCATCACTTTGCCGTTTACAGCACTAGGCAGAAATCACATTGCGTCAGCATGGTGAACGGCCCGCGTAATCATTTGTTTTAAATGGACAGTCGGATTCCCCCGATCTATGCCAGTTGGAGTGCAGCAGACTGCGCAAGAGCCGCACTGCTCTAGTCGCACCTCGAGGGAGTCATTGTTACTCTCATCGCATACACACCTTCTTAGATTTCTTCACGTTGACATTAAATAGCACTGGGCAGAAATCACATTGTGTCAGCATCGGCAACAGCCTTCACAATCATTTGTTTTAAGTGCACAGTGAGATTCCCCCGGTGCATGACAGGTAAACCACACCAGACAGTGCAAAGCTGTGCTGCTCTAGTCGCACCTCATGGGAGTCATTGTTAGTCTCTTCGTTTACCCACGCCTTGTTGATTTTATCAAGTTGACATATAGGGGACTGGGCAGAAATCACATTGCGTCAGCATGGTCAAAAGTCCCCGCAATGCTTTGTTTTAAATGGACAGTCGGATTCCCCCGGTCTATACCAGTTGAAGCGCAATGGAAAGTGCAAAGCGGCACAGCTGAATGCACACTGCAAGGGAGTCATTCTTACTCATGTCGTTTATCCACACCTTTTTTTCATTTTTTAGCTTTGACATTTAGAGCACTGTGCAGAAATCACACTGCGTCAGCACGGTCAACGGCCCCCAAAATGCTTTGTTTTATTTGGGCATTTTATTTTACAGGAGGTATTCAGAGACATGGATTGGGAAGAATTGGGGATAAAAGTTAATCGAGAATAGCTTGGTAACTCGCGATTCGCTGATGACATTGCCTTGCTTAGTACCTCAGGGGACCAATTGCAATGCATGTTCAGTGACCTGGATAGGCAAAGCAGAAGAGTGGGTCTAAAAATTAATCTGCAGGAAACTAAAGTAATGCTTAACAGTCTCCGAAGAAAACCGCAATTTACAATAGGCAGCGAGGCACTGGAAGTCGTAAGGGAATACACCAACTTAGGTCAGGTAGTGACAGCGGATGCGGATCATAAGACAGAAATATTCAGAAGAACAAGAATGGGCTGGGGTGCGTTTGGCAGGCATTCTCAGATGATGAATAGCAGGTTGCCGTTATCCCCTCAAGAGGAAAGTATATAATACCTGTGTCTTACCAGCACTCACCTATGGGGCAGAAACCTTGAGGCTTACGAAAAGGGTTCTGCTCATATTGAGGACGACACAACGAGCTATGGAAAGAAGAATGATAGGTGTAACGTTCAAGGATAAGAAAAGAGCAGATTGGGTGAGGCAACAAACGCGACTTAATGACATCTTAGTTGAAATCAAGAAAAAGAAAGGGGCATGGGCAGGATACGCAATGAGGAGGGAAGATAACCGATGGTCATTGAGGGTTACGGAATGGATTCCAAGGGAAGAGAAGCTTAGCAGAGGGCGGCAGAAAGTTAGGCGGGCGCATGAGATTCAGAAGTTTGCGGGGACGACATGGCCACACTTAGTACATAATCGGGGTTGTTGGAGATGTATGGGAGAGGCCTTTGCCCTGCAGTAGGCGTAACCAGGCTGATGCTGATGATGATTCCGCCGGTCCATGCCAGTTGAGGCACACAAGACCACGCAAGAGCCGCACTGCGATAGCCGCACCACAAGGGAGTCATTGTGACTCCTGTAGTTTATCCATGCCTTTTTTATTTACTTCAGTTTCACGTTTAGAGCACTGGGCAGAAATCACATTGCGTCAGCATGGCCGACGGCCCTCGCAATCATTTGTTTTAAATGGACAGTCGGATTCCCCCGATCTATGCCAGCTGGAGTGCAGCAGACTGTGCAAAAGCTGCACTGCTCTAGTCGCACCTCAAGGGAGTCATTGTTACTCTCACCGCTTACACACACCTTCTTGCATTTCTTCACGTTGACATTAAATAGCACTGGGCAGAAATCACATAGTGTCAGCATCGGCAACAGCCTTCACAATCATTTGTTTTAAGTGCACAGTGAGATTCCCCCAGTGCATGCCAGGTAAGCTACACCAGACAGTGCAGAGCCATGCTGCTCTAGTCGCACCTCATGGGAGTCATTGTTAGTCTCTTCGTTTACCCACGCCTTGATGATTTTATCAAGTTGACATATAGGGGACTGGGCAGAGATCACATTGCATCAGCATGGTCAAAAGTCCTCGCAATGCTTTGTTTTAAATGGACAGTCAGATTCTCCCGGTCCATACCAGTTGAAGCGCAACGGAAAGTGCAAAGCGGCACAGCTCAATCCACACTGCAAGGGAGTCATTCTTACTCCTGTCTTTTATCCACGCTTTTTTTTCATTTTTTCACTTCGACATTTAGAGCACTGTGCGGAAATCACACTGCGTCAGCATGCTCAATGGCCCCCAGAATGGTTTGTTTTATTTGGACAGTGGATTCTGTCAGTCCATGCCAGTTCATTCGCACCAGACCGCGCAAGAGCTGCACTGCGCTAGCCGCACCTAAAGGGTGTCATAGTTACTCCTGTCGTTTATCCAGCCCTTTCCTTAATTTATTTATTTCACGTTTAAAGCACTAGGCAGAAATCAAATTGCGTCAACATGGTCAACGGCCCTCGCAATCATTTGTTTTAAATGGACAGTCGGATTACCCCGATCTATCCCAGTTGAAGCGCACCAGGCAGCGCTAGAGCCGCACTGCTCTAGCCGCAGCTCAAGGGAGTCATTGTTACTCACTTAGCTCCCCCACGCCTTGTTCTATTTCTTCAGGTTGACATTTAGGGCACTGGGCACAAATCACCTTGCATAAAAATGGTCAACCGCCCTCGCAATTATATCTTTTAAAAGCACAGTAAGATTCCCCCTGTGCATTCCAGTTGAACCACACCAGACATTGCAAAGCAGCACTGTTCTAGCCGCACCTCAAGGGAGTCATTGTTACTAACGTCCTTCACCCACGCTTTGTTCCATTTCCTCACATTGACATTTAGAGCCCTGGGCACAAATCACATTGCGTCAGCATCGTCAAAAGTCCTTGCAATGCTTTGTTTTAAGTGGACAGTCAGTTTCAGCCGGTCCATGCCAGTTGAAGCACAACAGATAGCATAAAGCGCCACTCCTGAATCCACACGGCAAGGGAGTCATTCTTACTCCTGTCGTTTAACCACGCCTTTTTTTTCATTTCTGCACGTTGACATTTACAGACCTGGGCAGAAATCACATTGCGTCAGCATGGTCAACGGCCCTCAAAATGCATTGTTTTATTTGGAGAGTCGGATTCTCCCGGTCCATGCCAGTTGAAGCGCACCAGGCAGCGCAAGCGCCACACTGCTCTAGCCGCACCTCAAGAGAGCCATTGTTACTCGCTTTGTGTAGCCATGCCTTGTTGCATTTCTTCACGTTGACATTTAGAGCGCTGGGCAGAAGTCACATTACGTCAGCATGATCAAAAGTCTTCGCAAAGCTTTGTTTTAATGGACAGTTGGATTCCACCGGTCCATACCAAATGAAGCACAATGGATAGCACAAAGCGAAACTGCTCAATAAACTCTGCACGGGAGTCATTCTTACTCCTGTCCTTTATACCCACCTTTTTGCATTTCTTCACGTTGACATTTAGAGCACTGGCTCCCAGAATGCTTTGTTTCATTTGGACAGTGAATTCCGCCCGTCCATGCCAGTTGAGGCGTACCATACCGCGCAAGAGCTGCACTGCTCCAGCCGCACCTCACAGGAGTCACTCTTACACCTGTCCTTTATCCAGGCATTTCTTTATTTCATCACTTTGCCGTTTACAGCACTAGGCAGAAATCACATTGCGTCAGCATGGTGAACGGCCCGCGTAATCATTTGTTTTAAATGGACAGTCGGATTCCCCCGATCTATGCCAGTTGGAGTGCAGCAGACTGCGCAAGAGCCGCACTGCTCTAGTCGCACCTCGAGGGAGTCATTGTTACTCTCATCGCATACACACCTTCTTAGATTTCTTCACGTTGACATTAAATAGCACTGGGCAGAAATCACATTGTGTCAGCATCGGCAACAGCCTTCACAATCATTTGTTTTAAGTGCACAGTGAGATTCCCCCGGTGCATGACAGGTAAACCACACCAGACAGTGCAAAGCTGTGCTGCTCTAGTCGCACCTCATGGGAGTCATTGTTAGTCTCTTCGTTTACCCACGCCTTGTTGATTTTATCAAGTTGACATATAGGGGACTGGGCAGAAATCACATTGCGTCAGCATGGTCAAAAGTCCCCGCAATGCTTTGTTTTAAATGGACAGTCGGATTCCCCCGGTCTATACCAGTTGAAGCGCAATGGAAAGTGCAAAGCGGCACAGCTGAATGCACACTGCAAGGGAGTCATTCTTACTCATGTCGTTTATCCACACCTTTTTTTCATTTTTTAGCTTTGACATTTAGAGCACTGTGCAGAAATCACACTGCGTCAGCACGGTCAACGGCCCCCAAAATGCTTTGTTTTATTTGGGCATTTTATTTTACAGGAGGTATTCAGAGACATGGATTGGGAAGAATTGGGGATAAAAGTTAATCGAGAATAGCTTGGTAACTCGCGATTCGCTGATGACATTGCCTTGCTTAGTACCTCAGGGGACCAATTGCAATGCATGTTCAGTGACCTGGATAGGCAAAGCAGAAGAGTGGGTCTAAAAATTAATCTGCAGGAAACTAAAGTAATGCTTAACAGTCTCCGAAGAAAACCGCAATTTACAATAGGCAGCGAGGCACTGGAAGTCGTAAGGGAATACACTAACTTAGGTCAGGTAGTGACAGCGGATGCGGATCATAAGACAGAAATATTCAGAAGAACAAGAATGGGCTGGGGTGCGTTTGGCAGGCATTCTCAGATGATGAATAGCAGGTTGCCGTTATCCCCTCAAGAGGAAAGTATATAATACCTGTGTCTTACCAGCACTCACCTATGGGGCAGAAACCTTGAGGCTTACGAAAAGGGTTCTGCTCATATTGAGGACGACACAACGAGCTATGGAAAGAAGAATGATAGGTGTAACGTTCAAGGATAAGAAAAGAGCAGATTGGGTGAGGGAACAAACGCGACTTAATGACATCTTAGTTGAAATCAAGAAAAAGAAAGGGGCATGGGCAGGATACGCAATGAGGAGGGAAGATAACCGATGGTCATTGAGGGTTACGGAATGGATTCCAAGGGAAGAGAAGCTTAGCAGAGGGCGGCAGAAAGTTAGGCGAGCGCATGAGATTCAGAAGTTTGCGGGGACGACATGGCCACACTTAGTACATGATCGGGGTTGTTGGAGATGTATGGGAGAGGCCTTTGCCCTGCAGTAGGCGTAACCAGGCTGATGCTGATGATGATTCCGCCGGTCCATGCCAGTTGAGGCACACAAGACCACGCAAGAGCCGCACTGCGACAGCCGCACCACAAGGGAGTCATTGTGACTCCTGTAGTTTATCCATGCCTTTTTTTATTTACTTCAGTTTCACGTTTAGAGCACTGAGCAGAAATCACATTGCGTCAGCATGGCCGACGGCCCTCGCAATCATTTGTTTTAAATGGACAGTCGGATTCCCCCGATCTATGCCAGCTGGAGTGCAGCAGACTGTGCAAAAGCTGCACTGCTCTAGTCGCACCTCAAGGGAGTCATTGTTACTCTCACCGCTTACACACACCTTCTTGCATTTCTTCACGTTGACATTAAATAGCACCGGCCAGAAATCACATAGTGTCAGCATCGGCAACAGCCTTCACAATCATTTGTTTTAAGTGCACAGTGAGATTCCCCCGGTGCATGCCAGGTAAGCCACACCAGACAGTGCAGAGCCGTGCTGCTCTAGTCGCACCTCATGGGAGTCATTGTTAGTCTCTTCGTTTACCCACGCCTTGATGATTTTATCAAGTTGACATAAAGGGGACTGGGCAGAGATCACATTGCATCAGCATGGTCAAAAGTCCTCGCAATGCTTTGTTTTAAATGGACAGTCAGATTCTCCCGGTCCATACCAGTTGAAGCGCAACGGAAAGTGCAAAGCGGCACAGCTCAATCCACACTGCAAGGGAGTCATTCTTACTCCTGTCTTTTATCCACGCTTTTTTTTTTCATTTTTTCACTTCGACATTTAGAGCACTGTGCAGAAATCACACTGCGTCAGCATGCTCAACGGCCCCCAGAATGGTTTGTTTTATTTGGACAGTGGATTCTGTCAGTCCGTGCCAGTTCATTCGCACCAGACCGCGCAAGAGCTGCACTGCGCTAGCCGCACCTAAAGGGTGTCATAGTTACTCCTGTCGTTTATCCAGCCCTTTCCTTAATTTATTTATTTCACGTTTAAAGCACTAGGCAGAAATCAAATTGCGTCGGCATGGTCAACGGCCCTCGCAATCATTTGTTTTAAATGGACAGTCGGATTACCCCGATCTATCCCAGTTGAAGCGCACCAGGCAGCGCTAGAGCCGCACTGCTCTAGTCGAAGCTCAAGGGAGTCATTGTTACTCACTTAGCTCCCCCACGCCTTGTTCTATTTCTTCAGGTTGACATTTAGGGCACTGGGCACAAATCACCTTGCATAAAAATGGTCAACCGGCCTCGCAATTATATCTTTTAAAAGCACAGTAAGATTCCCCCTGTGCATTCCAGTTGAACCACACCAGACAGTGCAAAGCAGCACTGTTCTAGCCGCACCTCAAGGGAGTCATTGTTACTAACGTCCTTCACCCACGCTTTGTTCCATTTCCTCACATTGACATTTAGAGCCCTGGGCACAAATCACATTGCGTCAGCATCGTCAAAAGTCCTTGCAATGCTTTGTTTTAAGTGGACAGTCAGTTTCAGCCGGTTCATGCCAGTTGAAGCACAACAGATAGCATAAAGCGCCACTCCTGAATCCACACTGCAAGGGAGTCATTCTTACTCCTGTCCTTTAACCACGCCTTTTTTTTCATTTCTGCACGTTGACATTTACAGACCTGGGCAGAAATCACATTGCGTCAGCATGGTCAACGGCCCTCAAAATGCATTGTTTTATTTCGAGAGTCGGATTCTCCCGGTCCATGCCAGTTGAAGCGCACCAGGCAGCGCAAGCGCCACACTGCTCTAGCCGCACCTTAAGAGAGCCATTGTTACTCGCTTTGTGTAGCCATGCCTTGTTGCATTTCTTCACGTTGACATTTAGGGCGCTGGGCAGAAGTCACATTACGTCAGCATGATCAAAAGTCTTCGCAAAGCTTTGTTTTAATGGACAGTTGGATTCCACCGGTCCATACCAAATGAAGCACAATGGATAGCACAAAGCGAAACTGCTCAATAAACTCTGCACGGGAGTCATTCTTACTCCTGTCCTTTATACCCACCTTTTTGCATTTCTTCACGTTGACATTTAGAGCACTGGCTCCCAGAATGCTTTGTTTCATTTGGACAGTGAATTCCGCCCGTCCATGCCAGTTGAGGCGTACCATACCGCGCAAGACCTGCACTGCTCCAGCCGCACCTCACAGGAGTCACTCTTACACCTGTCCTTTATCCAGGCATTTCTTTATTTCATCACTTTGCCGTTTAGAGCACTAGGCAGAAATCACATTGCGTCAGCATGGTGAACGGCCCGCGTAATCATTTGTTTTAAATGGACAGTCGGATTCCCCCGATCTATGCCAGTTGGAGTGCAGCAGACTGCGCAAGAGCCGCACTGCTCTAGTCGCACCTCGAGGGAGTCATTGTTACTCTCATCGCATACACACCTTCTTGCATTTCTTCACGTGGACATTAAATAGCACTGGGCAGAAATCACATTGTGTCAGCATCGGCAACAGCCTTCACAATCATTTGTTTTAAGTGCACAGTGAGATTCCCCCGGTGCATGACAGGTAAACCACACCAGACAGTGCAAAGCTGTGCTGCTCTAGTCGCACCTCATGGGAGTCATTGTTAGTCTCTTCGTTTACCCACGCCTTGTTCATTTTATCAAGTTGACATATAGGGGACTGGGCAGAAATCGCATTGCGTCAGCATGGTCAAAAGTCCCCGCAATGCTTTGTTTTAAATGGACAGTCGGATTCCCCCGGTCTATACCAGTTGAAGCGCAATGGAAAGTGCAAAGCGGCACAGCTGAATGCACACTGCAAGGGAGTCATTCTTACTCATGTCGTTTAACCACGCCTTTTTTTCATTTCTGCACGTTGACATTTACAGACCTGGGCAGAAATCACATTGCGTCAGCATGGTCAACGGCCCCCAAAATGCTTTGTTTTATTTGGGCATTTTATTTTACAGGAGGTATTCAGAGACATGGATTGGGAAGATTTGGGGATAAAAGTTAATCGAGAATAGCTTAGTAACTCGCGATTCGCTGATGACATTGCCTTCCTTAGTACCTCAGGGGACCAATTGCAATGCATGTTCACTGACCTGGATAGGCAAAGCAGAAGAGTGGGTCTAAAAATTAATCTGCAGGAAACTAAAGTAATGCTTAACAGTCTCGGAAGAAAACAGCAATTTACAATTGGCAGCGAGGCACTAGAAGTCGTAAGGGATTACATCAACTTAGGGCAGGTAGTGACAGCGGATGCGGATCATGAGACAGAAATATTCAGAAGAACAAGAATGGGCTGGGGTGCGTTTGGCAGGCATTCTCAGATGATGATTAGCAGGTTGCCATTATCCTCTCAAGAGGAAAGTATATAATACCTGTGTCTTACCAGTACTCACCTATGGGGCAGAAACCTGGAGGCTTACGAAATGGGTTCTGCTCAAATTGAGGACGACGCAACGAGCTATGGAAAGAAGAATGATAGGTGTAACGTTAAAGGATAAGAAAAGAGCAGATTGGGTGAGGGAACAAACGCGAGTTAATGACATCTTAGTTGAAATCAAGAAAAAGAAATGGGCATGGGCAGGATACGAAATGAGGAGGGAAGATAACCGATGGTCATTAAGGGTTACGGAATGGATTCCAAGGGAAGGGAAGCTTAGCAGAGGGCGGCAGAAAGTTAGGCGGGCGCATGAGATTAAGAAGTTTGCAGGGACGACATGGCCACACATAGTACATGATCGGGGTTGTTGGAGATGTACGGGAGAGGCCTTTGCCCTGCAGTAGGCCTAACCAGGCTGATGCTGATGATGATTCCGCCGGTCCATGCCAGTTGAGGCACACAAGACCACGCAAGAGCCGCACTGCGATAGCCGCACCACAAGGGAGTCATTGTGACTCCTGTAGTTTATCCATGCCTTTTTTTATTTACTTCAGTTTCACGTTTAGAGCACTGGGCAGAAATCACATTGCGTCAGCATGGTCGACGGCCCTCGCAATCATTTGTTTTAAATGGACAGTCGGATTCCCCCGATCTATGCCAGCTGGAGTGCAGCAGACTGTGCAAAAGCTGCACTGTTCTAGTCGCACCTCAAGGGAGTCATTGTTACTCTCATAGCTTACACACACCTTCTTGCATTTCTTCACGTTGACATTAAAAAGCACTGGGCAGAAATCACATTGTGTCAGCATCGGCAACGGCCTTCGCAATCATTTCTTTTCATGGCAGAGTTAGATTCCCCCGTTGCATGCCAGGTAAACCACACCAGACAGTGCAAAGCCGCGCTACTCTAGTCCCACCTCATGGGAGTCATTGTTAGTCTCTTCGTTTACCCTCGCCTTGTTGCATTTTATCACGTTGACATTTAGGGTACTGGGCAGAGATCACATTGCATCAGCATGGTCAAAAGTCCTCGCAATGCTTTGTTTTAAATGGACAGTCAGATTCTCCCGGTCCATACCAGTTGAAGCGCAACGGAAAGTGCAAAGCGGCACAGCTCAATCCACACTGCAAGGGAGTCATTCTTACTCCTGTCTTTTATCCACGCTTTTTTTTTCATTTTTTCACTTCGACATTTAGACCACTGTGCAGAAATCACACTGCGTCAGCATGCTCAACGTCCCCCAGAATGGTTTGTTTTATTTGGACAGTGGATTCTGTCAGTCCATGCCAGTTCATTCGCACCAGACCGCGCAAGCGCTGCACTGCACTAGTCATAGTTACTCCTGTCGTTTATCCAGCCCTTTCCTTAATTTATTTATTTCACGTTTAAAGCACTAGGAAGAAATCAAATTGCGTCAGCATGGTCAACGGCCCTCGCAATCATTTGTTTTAAATGGACAGTCGGATTACCCCGATCTATCCCAGTTGAAGCGCACCAGGCAGCGCTAGAGCCGCACCGCTCTAGCCGCAGCTCAAGGGAGTCATTGTTACTCACTTAGCTCCCCCACGCCTTGTTCTATTTCTTCAGGTTGACATTTAGGGCACTGGGCACAAATCACCTTGCATAAAAATGGTCAATCGCCCTCGCAATTATATCTTTTAAAAGCACAGTAAGATTCCCCCTGTGCATTCCAGTTGAACCACACCAGACAGTGCAAAGCAGCACTGTTCTAGCCGCACCTCAAGGGAGTCATTGTTACTAACGTCCTTCACCCACGCTTTGTTCCATTTCCTCACATTGACATTTAGAGCACTGGGCACAAATCACATTGCGTCAGCATCGTCAAAAGTCCTTGCAATGCTTTGTTTTAAGTGGACAGTCAGTTTCAGCCGGTCCATGCCAGTTGAAGCACAACAGAGCATAAAGCGCCACTCCTGAATCCACACTGCAAGGGAGTCATTCTTACTCCTGTCGTTTAACCACGCCTTTTTTTTCATTTCTGCACGTTGACATTTACAGACCTGGGCAGAAATCACATTCCGTCAGCATGGTCAACGGCCCTCAAAATGCATTGTTTTATTTGGAGAGTCGGATTCTCCCGGTCCATGCCAGTTGAAGCGCACCAGGCAGCGCAAGCGCCACACTGCTCTAGCCGCACCTCAAGAGGGCCATTGTTACTCGCTTTGTGTAGCCATGCCTTGTTGCATTTCTTCACGTTGACATTTAGAGCGCTGGGCAGAAGTCACATTACGTCAGCATGATCAAAAGTCTTCGCAAAGCTTTGTTTTATTGGACAGTTGGATTCCACCGGTCCATACCAAATGAAGCACAATGGATAGCACAAAGCGAAACTGCTCAATAAACTCTGCACGGGAGTCATTCTTACTCCTGTCCTTTATACCCACCTTTTTGCATTTCTTCACGTTGACATTTAGAGCACTGGCTCCCAGAATGCTTTGTTTCATTTGGACAGTGAATTCCGCCCGTCCATGCCAGTTGAGGCGTACCATACCGCGCAAGAGCTGCACTGCTCCAGCCGCACCTCGCAGGAGTCACTCTTACACCTGTCCTTTATCCAGGCATTTCTTTATTTCATCACTTTGCCGTTTAGAGCACTAGGCAGAAATCACATTGCGTCAGCATGGTGAACGGCCCGCGTAATCATTTGTTTTAAATGGACAGTCGGATTCCCCCGATCTATGCCAGTTGGAGTGCAGCAGACTGCGCAAGAGCCGCACTGCTCTAGTCGCACCTCGAGGGAGTCATTGTTACTCTCATCGCATACACACCTTCTTGCATTTCTTCACGTTGACATTAAATAGCACTGGGCAGAAATCACATTGTGTCAGCATCGGCAACAGCCTTCACAATCATTTGTTTTAAGTGCACAGTGAGATTCCCCCGGTGCATGACAGGTAAACCACACCAGACAGTGCAAAGCTGTGCTGCTCTAGTCGCACCTCATGGGAGTCATTGTTAGTCTCTTCGTTTACCCACGCCTTGTTGATTTTATCAAGTTGACATATAGGTTAGGTTAGGTTAGGTTGGGTTAGGTTAGGTTAGGTTAGGTTAGGTTAGGTTAGGTTAGGTTAGGTTAGGTTAGAATGTTACCATCCTTAGAAAGAATGTTAGAAAGAATGTTACCATCCTTAGATAACGGTACCGTCAAGTTCGATAATTTGGGTTTCCTAAATTTTTGTGTCATTGCTAAGCATGTCTGAAATGTCATGGTTGAAAAATTTATCTTTGGCTGTTGTTGTTACAGTCCTGCATAAGTGTGCGAGCTCACGATAGGGCCTCCAATCTTCCACAGATGCTCATAGTTTAGCTCTGCAATATAATGGTTTCACATGCGTCACAAACCAAGTGCTTTCTGTGCAGGCTGTTATTTTGAATTTTGGAATATGCTTTGCTTTTAAGTGTGATCAGCCCATCATGAAGTACCCAGTTTGTGGCCGTATCCTTGAAAAGGGGTTGATAATGACATTCGGCTGCGTGGAGATGAGCAAGTGGTACATCGCTTACGCGTACTTAAGTCCCAGAGGAGTTTCTGCATGAATTTTTCAATTGTTTTTGAAGGTTTCTTACCTATTCAAAGGAAAGTGTTTGCAACATACTGATGTGGTACTAATTGGCTGCTGCTGGCTGTTGGCCTTGGTATCTTCCTTTGCTGTTGAGCAGCATTTACTGAGTGCACAGTAATAATGAGCTGCACCAAATGGCTACACATTACTGCTGTACTACTCCAACTATTCCAAAAGGACCAATTTTTCTGCTCCAAAATGCACCACGACTACTTATTTCCTAGTCCAAATCCTTAACTGGCTAGGCCACCACTGCATGCTGACACACCACCCACTGTGGGTGTGGGCTGTATTAGCCAAGTCTCAGTAAGACAAAAATAACTGTGGCACTGTTCTTTTTGAGCTTTGTTACTTAATGAAAAGGCTTTGAATTCAGGCCACCAGTGCTGCAATAAAGTATTCCTATTCCAGCCGCCCCACTTGTTAAGAGCTGCATGCCACCTGCATTACTGGCTGGGCCAGTCACTTGAAATCGGTGGACTATAAGGTTAGAGTAGAATCAAACAGAAGAATTTTTTTCATATACTGGCTTTGGACGTCCCCAAATTTTTGGGATGGGCCTGCTATAAATTTTACGTATTCATAACATAGGAAGGTTATGACTACATGTAACCCAGGCAGGCAATGCTTTTGGAAACGAACTTTAAACTTTGCCACTCCGACAGTGGTGAATAGAGTGATCTGTTGTCATGTTTAGCAGTACTACTTGCATCTGACCGCTGGATGTATTGTGTCACTGTTCATTATTTATTACATGTGCTTATACCATGTGCTCCAAAAAGATGTTCCAATCATTGGTGCAATCTACTAATACCAGCTACGTACTTTCGCAATGTCTCTGTAGGCATCTCTTTAAATCTTTTTATGTCTAACACGATACACAAGGACTCCCCTGTAATCACTGACACAGAAATAGTACAGTGTAGTTCTAAAACAAATGTGCTTAACTCATATTGGTGACAACAAATAGTTTAACATTGGTGCTGTCATAGGTCTGGTTTGCGATTACAGCCGACGTCTTGTGGTTGATTAAAGGAGTTCTTTAACAGCAAGGTCCAGCATTACCAGAGCCTGATGGCTTGTAGACCCACCATGTTGTATTAGTGGTTTGGGTGTTGCGCTGCGAAAGTGAGGTTGTGGTATCACATCTCGGTCGTGGAGGCCACATTTCGACGGGGTTCGATGAGGTAAAAATGCAATGCCCGTGTACCGTACGTTGAATGCACGTTAACGAATCCCGCGAGGTGAAAATTAATCCGCAGTTCACCGCTACAGTGTGCCTCATCAGATCTTGGCTTTGGCACGTGAAGTGTCAAAATTTGAATGTTTTATTAACCGCAGGTACGGTGGCTGCCTAGTTCCTGCGTCATTTTAGATTACCTTTATCGTTAATTTCTACCTCCGTTTCCTCTGTTTGGGCTCCCTGGGACTAGGCCATAGTGGCTATGGCTAGACGCACCAATGAAAAAAATCTACGAGTCCAGAAGCGTTGCAAATTTCGGTTCCTTAAAGTCAACTTTGCCATCATACACTGCGGTGAAGTATACCACGAATGCAAAGGGGCCACTGTGAGGGGACACAGCACGAATTCCTTCATTATACACATGCATTCCAATTTTCTGTCACAGTATGAGCACGGAGACAACTAATAATCAGAACTTTATTTCTAAGAAGTCGTTACAATTTGTTGGGGTCCGTCAAGCGAGAAGCTGTTGCAAACAGCTTGAAAGTGCTTGACAGCACAGCAGTCAGTGTAGAAGAAAATAAAGCACGCATATAATTATATATTATATATTGACACGTGTATACATACATTTATCGGGCGACCACGTTTCGCCGCCTAACAAATCTTATCGCACAGCGCGGCACGCGCGTGCATGTATCCGAAGTTTCTGGAAAGTTATCGATGCTTCTATCCGCTGTCTGTTGTCGCTGAACCTTGTGTTATCTGATTTCATCGCGTGACGCGAATGGTGTAGAACTTTGTGGAAGGCACACGAGCCCCAACAAGTCTGGAACATTCGATGACTACTGTATAAAAGCTGACACGCTGGACCAGCTGATCAGATTTTCGACGATTGCCGACTGTGTTCGCTGCTATCATTGTGCTTTAAGTGTAGGCTGTTTTGTGTGCACAGGTTCACCCAATAAAAGCTAGTTTTGTCTTTCACAGTACTGCTGCTGTGTTCTTTAACATCACTACCACGTGACAATATAGTGATATACTACATACTATATTAGCTCGTGCTTAACAATGGTAATTGCACAGTTATAAAATAGTAAAGAGGGGTGGACAGTGCAACTGTATGTCCCAACCGAAACTAACATGAACACTGTGTGTACAATATATATATACATATATACACTGTGTTCATGTTATGTCATGTTCATGTGTGTGTGTGTCTGTGTGTGTATATATATATATACATATAGAGAGAGAGAGAGAGAAAGAACAGCGCATTAGTAACTTCCAGTGACAGATATCCATACATTTGTTCCCGCGTGCAGGCATCATGTAATGAATGATTCTAGACCAAAAATTATTTCGCGTTTCCGGATAAAGACATGAACATTAATAATGCCTTGGTTTTCATACTTATTTAGAAGTTAAGGAACATTACAGGTTAGCGATTGCATTAGATAAATTGTTAGCCTTTTTGGCACGAGCCATCTATCCTGGCTGTAGTCCCGACAGTAATTTTACAAGTGAAGAGACTTTGTTAGAGGAAAAAATATGAATACAGTAAAGGAAGGCCATTCACATCTGGCAGTTTGAAAAGTGGTGATGTTGTGTGGAGGTATGGAATGTTAGAAATAATTCCGACGAGCACGTTTCTGAAGAAAAAGCTTGTGTTAGTGTTCACGGTGGTGCCCCACACACGCATGCAGTAGTTAATGTGAGACGCAAATAGTGCTGGGTAAATTTGTAATTTCAACTGTTCTGGAAAGAAATAATATTTTTAAGGCTGTTGTGGCTGGACCATCCCAATGAAGTGGAAAGGAGCGCGTTCGCTTTAGGAATGACATCGCAAGCCTCCAGACCAGAGACAAACAGGCTGGTATCATCCACATATAGAATGGTTGTTGCCTCGGTTTCTGCGAGGGTTCATCGAGCAATAAGGTTCCCAAAGAGCTCCAGCCCCACGGGAAGGTGCGAGGTGAAGTCCGGCAACACTCATGCACGCGGCTGTTCCCCCACTCTCCATTCCCCCCAGCTGCGCTTTGCTTCGCTGCACCGCTCATTCTTGGCTCAGCAGCCGTCCGACATGGAGGTTCCCATTGTTGATCCCGCCAAGTACGAGATTCGTTCCGTAATTCGCTTTTTGCACGCCAAAGTGACTCCACCCGTGGATATTCATCATCAGTTGACGGAGGTGTATGGCGACAAGTGCATGTCCGTTCAACACGTCCGAAAGTGGTTCAGGGAGTTTAGTGCTGGTTGAAAGAAAGTCCACGATGAAGAACAGAGTGGAAGACCGTCAGTTTCGAAGGTGGTTATCAAGATGGCCCAACGCAAAATGCTTCAATCGAGGAGGATCAACATCCGTGAACTTATTGCTCAAATTCCTGGAAGTTCTTACGGTACAGTGGAAAGAGCTTTGACTAAAGTATTGGGGTATCAGAAGTGTTGTGCTCAATGGATACCGCAGCTATTGACATCAGACTACGAGGAGAAACGCCTTGACTGTGCTCGCCAGTTTCTTCAAAATTGTCAAGATGATAAGGAAGGATTGTTGGACTCCATTTTTATGGGAGACAAAAAGTGGGTGTTTCATTTCACTCCTAATATGAAATAAAAATCCAAAGAGTGGCGTCACCCAGAGTCACCAGTCGCAAAGAAGTTCAAGCTCCTTCTGCTGGCAAAGTCATGGCCACTGTTTCTTGGGATCATAAGGGGGTACTGCTGATCGATTTAATGGAACGTGGGACAACAATGAACTCTGAGAGCTATTGTGCAACACTATGAAAACTCAGGCAAGCTATCCAGAACTGCCAGCGAGAACGACTGGCAGCCAGTGTAACACTGCTTCACGACAACGCTTGACCTGACATCTCCTGTCAAACCCAGGAACTTTTGACAAACTTTGGGTCGACTGTCATGCCCCACCCACCGTACAGTCCGGACCTCGCACCTAGTGATTATCACTTGTTCCCCAAGCTAAAGGAACATTTGAGTGGCCAACGCTTCCGGAGCGATGAAGAAGTCGGAAGAGGTGAAATGCTTCCTCAACGGGTCGGCGGCAGACTTCTATGACACTGGGATACAGAAATTGGAGCACTGTATACAAAAATGCGTAGAAAAAGATGCCGATTATGTAAGTTTCATCTTTCCAATAATGTAAATTTCTATGAGAATAAACAATGTTGTCTTTTTCTAAAACTGATGGGAACCTTATTTCTGGATCAACCCTCGTATGTCTATCATGTCATTAACGTAAATGTCGAAGGGGACCTAAAATGCTGCCCTGTGGGACACCGAACAATATTGCCCTGTCGGAGGAAATACTATTTCCAATGACAATGTATTGCCTGCAATCAAGCAGATACGAACACAACAAAATGTGTCATTCCGTGTACACCGTTGGCAGTCAACTCTGTTAATAGAATCTTGTGTTGCATTGTCAAAAGCCTTGCTGTAGTCAATAAATATCCGGACTACTAGGTTTCATTTTTCTATCTTCTTGATTAACGCCTGCTGAACAAGCAGTGCAGTTTCGGTAGAGCAGGTCATCAAAGCTGTTTCTCCATCGCCAGGGTTCGTGTCATGCTCTCCAACCATGATTCCTCGCTCCTTTGTGCCCTCCAGAGGGGCATGGTCATGGACCCCCAAACAAGGGGCTTAAATCACCACAGCAATTAAACTGCAATTTTTCGCTTTTAATATGCTTCAATGCAATACACTGCATAAGCTTCCTTGCTTAACTCAACTGTAATGCGGCAGAGGTGACTTTAGGAACACTTTCTAGACATACCAAACATTATGTGCATTCTGGTGGGAACTACACCTGACTTAACATTCCGACACGTCGACATATGGATGGCCCTTGTGCAGTTTAAGAGCACGAATACGCATGCTGGTTGTGGCTTGAGGAAATGTGATTGCTTAAACAAGTTTCAATGCCAATGCCCTAGACTGAGCTTCACCACAATGCAGTTGTGTTATGCACTGGAGCTTCCGTTATGTATTGCGGTCCATCACTGCAGCAACGTCAGAACCAGCTTTGAATGGGTGTCAGGTGAGTTATTAGATGTCTCGGTGCTCATACTGTGACAGATGACGGCACATGTGCGCATGTATAGTCGGGAACATGTGCAAGGCTGTGTTGCAGTCTCGTATACGGAGCTTGCAAGATGGGCGAAGCAAGGGCCCAAATCACCACAACCCTGCCGGAAATAGCTCTAAATCCCTGCCTGTACACTTCTTAGGGTCTCGGTGCTTTTACCGTAACCGGAGATTGCACATATAATAGTATATTTTCAAAACTGAGCTCATTGGAACATCTTCCTGTTCATGCTACGCACACAAAAATGAGGAAAAAGAGAAAAATTATGCAGATCCCACACCCTGTGGGAATTGATGTAAGTGAAGCTTTCCATGCTGGATGCTCTGATTGATGATAATTAGCAGTGTTGACGGCTAAAGCTTAATTTCTTCAACATTTAGGCTAACATGAGATTGGTGAATTGATGTTAAACGTTACCTTGTGGGCACCACTGCTGTTTGCCTGCGTAATAGGCAGAACACACAGGGAGAGGGGTGTTTGCATGAGGCATTTTAGTGGGCCATATCTTATAACCCCTGAGAGGGTTGAGTGTTGTCATTTCCTCATATGGCACATCGCGTTATGGCAGAAGTATTAAACTTGAATTGGATTATGGGGCTGTACGTGCCAAAACGACACTCAGATTATGAAGCACGGCATAGTGGCAGACTCCAGATTAATTTTGACACCGTGATGTTCTTCAATGTGTCCCAAAATCTAAGTGCACATGGGTTTTCTATTTCGCCCCCGTCGAAATGTGGCTCCCACGATTGGGATCAAATCCATGACCTCTCGCAATGCCATAGCAGCAAAGCTAATGCGGCAGGCACAGAAGTGTTGATTTGACGGTCAACCACTTCTGTAGTGTTTCCTGGACGCTGCGGTGCATTTTAATTAATGCGGCTCTGCTTCTGCACGCCCTGTGCGAGTTGCCCGCTTGACATATTTGCATGGTGTTTATTTTTTCAGAAATAGCAGCAACATATTGCACTGTGCCTTGAACATAAGCACCCCACAACCGCTGTTGTATGTTAGTGGAGTTTCCTTGCCTTCTCATGTCACTTCCCCCATCTTATACGGGAACTGCCTCTTCTCCTCCCTCTTCTCTCTACAGTTCTATCTGTGTCCCCTCTCGCCTCGCACGTAAGCGCTGCAGTTTCTTCTGTGCTTCCGAAAGGAGTCACGGATAATTGCAGCTGTCAGGTGGCTAATGTGACAACGGCCAGGGAGCTCCAGAGGGCATTGTGCACATTCGATGCAGTGGGGTGAAAACAAGCTTCTCCCATCTCCTTTCCTCTCTTACTTGTGCCTGTCATGTATATACACACTCTGAACACCCCCCCCCCTTCCCGACGTGGCATGTGTGACATTAGCAGCTGGAGTGGGAAAGTCAAAGGAAGAGACACATGCGTAAAGGATTCTATGCTTACCCAATGAGGAAACCCGTCCGTCACGTAAGATGATTGCTTTCAAGATAAGGCCGGCATGAGCGAGCGAATTGTAAGATCGGGCCTGCGCAGCCGCGCCATAAGCAGCGGCCGCTGATGTACAGTTGATAATGGTTTGCATCGAGAGGAGGCAGCATCATTGACCACATCTACGTATGACGTCTACCTAACGTGACACTGTTCAATTACGTCACGTAGAACAGCACGCATTGGCCAGTGCTCATCTTCCATGAAGCAGCAACATCATCCAAACGCACCATGATATAAAAGGAGTGAACAGTGCTACTACTGGCCTCTGCTTCATACTCATGCTGGTCTTGGTTTAACATTTTGGTGTTGCATCTGCGCTTCTCCATTTCATGATTTTTTCGTGGCATTTCTCGCAATTATATGAAACGCAGCAGCATATGATGACAAAACAGTAGGTGATCAGTAGCAAATGCTTATGCATCATTTAGATAACTCCGACAGGATACTCTGCATGTAATTTTATCTTTTTCCACTTTCAGTATGCTTCAGCGCTATGGTATGCTTGACCGCGTAACCTTGCTATGTCCAGTGTTTGTGACCCTTTCCCACTGTTGGTATACTTCATGACAATGCTAAGTGCATAGTTGAATGCGTAACACCACTGTATTGGGATGAAGCTAACTTATGGGTCTGACATTAGACAGCTTTAATTTAGCGTACGCAGGTGTAGCGTATGCCATAGTATATATAGCGTATGCTAATCAGCACACATTTTTTTTAGTTTTAGTTGGCCTGTGAGATGTTCAGATCTCAGAGGCCATGTGCCATCATTGCGGCTATCTCCCGACTGTAGCTATAGGTGGTGCTAACATGTCGGATGTTTCTTTCGTTAGGCTTCGACTCACTCGAAACGAGAAGCGATCTCGAAAACACTACAAGGTTATCCATAATACTCTGTCATCGTAGCAGCCTGAGACTAAGCGAAAGCCATTTACACAGTCAGTTGCTAAGAACGAAGTCCATATACAAAAGCAACGCCAAATTCAATTCGAAGCTGGCAGCCGGGGCCGCCGCCATGTTTCACGCAAATTCCGCAAACCACACAAAGACGCTAATGCTAAATCTGAGAAATAGTGCGTGTACGCTATATGCAATGGGTCGTTTAGCGTTCTGCGCATGCGCAGTGATGTACGCTAAACTAAAACTGTCTATTATGCAGCACATTTTAGATGCTTGCTGGTTTTAAAGTCCGAAAGCTGAGATACAACAGCGTCACACACTATCACGTGAGGAAAACGAACCGCTGCATGCAGCAAGTAGCGTCAGCATAAGCACTAGATTACAATCGAACAGCTCTACAATGAAGACCACAATTAATTTGCCTGTGAAACAAAGAAACTTATGCGTCCCTGGCGGCTGATTTATGTTTATAAAACGAATGCCGCAGCAGTGCCGCCACTGCCCCGCGAAGATGTCACCAGGGTAAGCTGTGCCCTAGCGCTAACAGCAGTGTATTTGAAGAGCGTGCTGATATTACTAGTTCCGTTGCTCTGCCCCAGGATTCACTCACCTCATATGCTACTTGTAACGGACCAACGGCTGACGAATGCATGGATAGGCCGCGAATGTCAACGAAGGCGACCAAAAATTTTGTAGCAAGGGAGGCTTAGGGGCACTAGACAATCGGGGGCTTAGCTTTGCATGGTTCCTGCATTTGCTTGGAGAGCAAGCTGGGAACCTCAATGGAGCACAGCGTGGCTACAGTAGAACATGCTGTCAAGGATATTTTGCAGAGAAAGATTAGCGGTCTATTTCATTAAGTCTCTCTTGAATTCTTGTTAGATTTTCTTTTGTTGAAAGTGCTTAGCTATTGTGAGCAGTGAGCTGCGCAACCTTTAAAACAAAGTGACCTGCATAGCGAAGGATTTTGAAGGTGCGAGCACTTTGTTAAAAAGGCTTTGACAACATAGATACATTCAGAGCAGCGCTTTCTGCCCTTTAGCCCATGCAGAATTTGTAGGTCCTATTTGCGCCACCAGGATCTGCCAATGTACTGCAGTGAAGCCTTTAATATGTGTCCCAATGTCCAATGCTGCGGAGTTCAATATATCCATTTACTGTCTGAGCAAGTTTGATGTATGAAGTTTCATATACATGTAGTTCTCTTGGTGATTCACCACCTGTTATTTAAGCAATAATTCTATTTATAATTGTTTCATACAACAAGGTTCAATTGTAATGAATTATTGCTATATGACATTCTTCCCATTATTATAACTAGTACTCTCAAACTTCGAACCTCCCAGCTTCCTCATACAGTTGGCCAATGTGACAGTACACCTGACACAACAAGCCATGTCGTACACTTACTCTGTGCATATTCACAGCCCATGCAAGCTTGTGCTGAAAGCTTGTTGCTGCTTGCAGAGGTAAACATTTCACTTGACTGTTGTAATGATCTCGCTGACTATGTGACAGAATAAACAGTTACTCCACAATAAAACATAGTATGAGGCCATTTTGTAAACACGAGTTTGAAGTAAAACTGTGCCATGCATCGTCGAAAAAGGAAAACAACATTACAGGGATGAGCATAGTTATCGTGGGCTTGTCTCTATAGCTTTTATGTCTTGCTTTGTCCACATTATGCTGCACAGTTTTAGTTGAAGCGGTTATTGGCTGGCAGACGTCTTCCCATCATGTTACTACGAGTTTTGATGAAAGCAGTCTTGGCTAGCCTCTCTAGCCCTGGTTCTCTGGCTTAGGTGCTGGTGCCTCCAGTAGTTCAGATTTGAATGGGTGCAAATTAATTTTCCCTCTCAGTGAAATCAGGGGAGGCGCTGCGATCGCCGAGGAGTGTAGACGTGCTCGCGTCGGCTCTGTGTTCGTGAAATGATTTTGCAGCATTTTCTTGCGAATTGTGGCCTAATTTTTACACCAGTCGATCCGTGAAGATACCAGGACTCCGTAGACGCCTCATTTTCAGGTGGAACACTCGATTTCCCTGTGCTACGGACATTTTCCTGTGCTGCGAACGTTTTTGTGAATCGCCCACGCCGCCGCCGCACGTGCACGCCGGGCGCACCGGATGTGCGGCGCGCACTTGAGCGAGTTCCGTATCGCCGATCAAGTTTCTCTGCCCCAGCAACGAGCATGGAGCTCGAAGTGGCCGCCGAGACGGGCTGGCGAACAACTCGCCTTCGCCAACCGGCGAAGCTGAGGGACGACTCTTCACCCCAAAATGACTCTACCCAAACCTCAAGCACTCGTTCTCGTTCCAAGACCAGGCCACCAGTCAAGGCACAAGTTCTAAAGGCTGGACGCATGCCTCCGCTACCTTCCAACCAAATCAAAATTATCATTCGCCCCAAGGGAGCCCTCAACATTGCCAAAATTGGTAGTCCTACCGTGACTACAGCCGTTCTCCAAGCCGCACAGCTCAGCCCAGCAGATATTCAGCAAGACACGGTGTGCCCCAACACCCAACAAAACATTGTCGTTGTAAGTACGCCAAGTCTGCAGAACGCCGACCGGTATGTCTGCATAAAATCAATTCAAGTCAATGGGGTCACGCACGATGTTAACGCGTATGAGACGGCCGCCGAGGACACCACGAAGGGAGTCATCTGCGGAATCCCCCTCTCCGATACCCCACAGCAAGTCAATGCCAATATCATCAATACCCACAACCCCCTCGCACTAGCCGCAAAATGCATTGGAACAACAACCACCGTTGTTATCGCCTTCAGTGGCCCCGACGTGCCATATCTGGTCTGTTACGGAGCTACCTTAATCCCATGCTCATTATTCCGCAAGCAAATAGAAATTTGCTACCAATGCGGCCGCCTCGGACATCGCATGGATGTCTGCCCTTTTCCCAATAACAAGATCTGCAGAGGTTGTGGAGTCCGCAACCCACCTCCCGATCACACGTGTAACCCCAAATGGCCACTGTGCGGCGGCCCTCATCTTACAGCGGACAAATCGTGTACGGCTCGCTGCAAGACACCATACGTTATTCGCAAGCGCGTTGGGGAACGCCGAGCTGCAATGCAAGCCACCCTTCAAGAAAGCGACTTCCCACCCTTGAACTCCAAGCCCCGCTCCAGATCTCGGACTCCATCACGCTCGAGGCAACATTGTTCCCGGACCCCTTCACGTTCGAGACAGCGCCGTTCCCGATCCAGATCTACCTATACCCCACCCGCCAAGTCTCCTACTAACAAGGTGAGCTTTGCAGAAGCCCTTAAGGGCACCTCGCGAGAGGGTCGCAACACACCTTCTCCACAGTCCACGAGCACCAATGATAACGCAGAAATAGCTCACCTCAAAAAAGAAAATGCCATTATGCGCGACCTAATTCACAAGCTCTCGCAAGAGCTTCGCGATCTTAAACAATCCAAGACACCTGCTCCTACACCACCCACCAAAGCGTCCCACTCCTCTAGCCACGACGCTCTACTGACACCAGCCCCCAAAAAGCGGGCCCTCCAAGAGGGAGCCACAGGCCAAGTGCGCTCAGAGGTTAAGGACATGCTAGTCTCACTTCAAAGCACGATGACCGCACTCCAGAACGCAGTCAAATCCATGCAACACGCCGTTCTCGCACTGGCACAGCGCGTCACAAACATTGAAACCCACGTACAAACTCTCCCCGTGCCCGCTCATCCTACCCTCCAAACACCCCGCACTGCCCCTGACGGCATCCCCCAATCCCCATCATGGCCCACACTAACAGAGATACACTTATCTGGCAGTGGAACTGCCGAGGCTATCTCCGCAAACAGCCAGTAATCCGTCAACACCTTCGTACCCTCACCCGGCAACCGGACGTCATCATGATTCAGGAAACCCATATCGATTCGGTCACCCTCCCAGGTTACCAACCTTTCATCCCGATACATGCTTCTCGCCGCCTCTGCACTTTCGTCCACAAGAGAATCACCGCCATCGAACACAATCTCCACGACCGAAACATCGAACACCTTCTCGTTGAACTTATCCCCACCAGGAGATGTAAGGAAAGTATTTTTCTCCTTAACGTGTACAGCCATCCCTCTGCCAAAGTTCGAGGCCGTTTTCTCACCCTCTTCCAGAAGGCCCTTAACGTAGCTGGCACCAACCCCCTCGTTATTGGTGGAGACTTCAATCTCCCCCACACGGTATGGGGATATGGCTACTCGACGACGGCGGCTCAAAACCTTTGGAAAGACTCCCAAGACCTCGGCCTCACTTTCATTACAGACCCCACGTTCCCCACACGCCTCGGTAGCTCCACTTCCCGCGACACGACCCCCGACCTGACATTTACCAAGAACGTCACCAACGCTCAATGGAGCAACACACAACATGATCTCAGTAGTGACCATTCCATCATTGCCATACTTATCCCTCGGATAGCTGCAGTTACTGCCAAACCCCGTGAGTTCACTTGGGTTGACTGGGATGCATTTCGCAAGCATCGATCCGCTGACCAGCACGCGGAACGCATAGAGGACATTGATGCATGGACCCGAAATCTCCACTCCGATACCAATGTAGCCACGCGCACCGTTACAACCGATGCCCCCGTCGAGCGCATGGACAGTAGATTGGCCCATCTCCTCGCGGCTAAAACATCCATCCTATCCCGCTGGAAAGGGCAACGTCTCAACAGGCGCCTCCGCGCTAAAATAGCCCTCCTCAATAAGGAAATCGAAGCCCATTGCCTCACTCTGAGCCGTCAGCAGTGGACTGAACTGTGCAATACTGCTGACGGACAGATCCATTGTCCCTCTTCTTGGAAGCTTCTCAAACACCTCCTCGATAGCCAAGCCACCCGCTCTTCCCAACAAGATCGCCTCACTAAACTTCTCTATACAGAAAGGAAGAAACGGCCGCGCCCAAGTCTTAGACTACCTCACCAACAAGTATCTCCCCGTGGGCCCAGTGCAATCTCACGGCTCCTACACCGGGCCCCCAACCCCCCACTGGACGAAGACTTTAGTGTCGCTGAGATCCAAGCCACCCTGCATAAATTAAACAGCCGTTCTGCCCCGGGGCCCGATGGGGTCACTAACAAAGCCCTCCGTAATCTGGATGATGCCTCCATCACCCACCTGACAAATTATATCAATGACTGCTGGCGTAATGGTGCCATTCCGCCGGCCTGGAAAACAGCAAAGGTCATCCTTATTCCCAAACCTGGCAAACCTTCTAGCCTCGATCATCTTCGTCCCATCTCACTAACCTCATGCGTGGGAAAGGTTATGGAGCATGCCTTCCTCACGCAAATCAACACCCATCTGGAAGACACTGCAGCGTATCCTCACTCTGTCATTGGCTTCCGGGCCCACCTGTCAACCCAAGACGCCATGCTACAACTTAAGTACCATATACTAGAAGATAGAACACGTAGTACTAAAGCTATACTCGGCCTCGACCTCGAAAAAGCATTTGACAGCATAGCCCATTTCACCATTCTTGACCGCATCTCACGCCTTAATATCGGTGCGCGCGCTTATAATTACGTCAGAGACTTTCTTTCTAATCGCACGGCCTTCCTTTCGGTGGGGGATCTCCGCTCCGACGCCCAGACTTTGGGCAGCGCGGAAACCCCCCAGGGCTCCGTTATCTCCCCAATGCTTTTTAATCTTGTCATGATCGATCTTGCCAAGGAGTTGCAGCAAGTGGACGGTGTCACCCACACCATATACGCTGACGATATAACCATCTGGGCCCACAAAGGCAGTGACGGCGAAATAGAAACGGCGCTACAATCCGCCATTGAAACAGTCGAGACCTATATCCAAGGCACGGGGCTTCGCTGCTCGCCTGCAAAGTCCGAACTCCTTCTCTACAGGCCTACTCTCCGTGGCCGCCGTCCAAAATACTCCACCGCTAAACGCCATTACGAAGACATTGCGCTTCATCTCACGGATGGCAGCCCCATACCCCTCGTCACCAATATCCGTGTGCTCGGCTTGTTCATAGAGGCGAACGGAGCGAATGGCATGGCCCTCGCCAAAATCAAGAGAAATACAGCCAACACCATGAGACTTTCGAAGCGGGTCTCCAACCGCCGTGGGGGTATGAAAGAGGAGAATCTGCTCCGGTTAATCCAGTCGTTCGTAATTTGCCACATCACCTACGTTGCTGCGTATCTAAACTGGTACAAGGCTGAACAAACCAAGCTCAACATCCTCCTACGCGGTGTCTATAAACAAGCCCTCGGCCTCCCCGGTTGCACGAGCACTGACCTCCTCCTTCAACTAGGCGTCCATAACACACTGGACGAGCTCATCGAGGCCCAACGTCGCTCTCAGCTGGAGAGACTCACTCTCACAGCCACGGGTCGCCATATCCTCACCTCGCACGGCATCACCTACCACCATCAACACGGCCATAAGCACTAGATCCCCTCCACCATACGAGCTTGGATTCACGCCGATCCTATCCCCAGAAACATGCACCCCAAATACAACCACGCACGTCGCACAGCACGTGCCACGGTTCTCACCAAATCGCTTACTCGCCACGACGGTGTGAGTTTCGTCAACGCTGCCGAATATCCCCACGGTACCCGCTTTGCAGCCGTCACCACGCGTGAAGGGTCTCTCCAACATGCTATCAGCCTAGTAACCCCACACGCTGAGGAAGCTGAAGAAGTGGCCATCGCGCTAGCCACCCTAGACCCAACATGCCATACCATCGTCTCTGACTCCCGCTCCGCCGTTATCAACTATATCAACGGCCGTATTTCACACCAAGCCTTGCGCATCTTGCAACAAGAGCCCCGCTCAACCGACCATCAGGTTACACTCGTCTGGCTCATGCAGGCACCGTCCACCCGCACCTCCCCAACCTCAACGAGGTTACCCACTCCCTAGCGCGAGGCCTAGTTGACTGCGCGGGAGAAGGGGAGGCTGCCCCCACCGGTAGGGATCGCCTGACACGCTACAATGATCTTGTGAAGTCCTTCTACTTAGAGCGTAGAACCTTCCCCGGCCCACACAACAAACTATCCCGAGCGCAGGCTACAACTTTCCGCCTGCTACAAACCAATACTTACCCCTCATTACAACTTTATAACAAGATTTACCCAGACATTTACCCCAATCCCACGTGCCATATCTGCAAGACACAGCCAGCCACACTTCCACACATGCTTTGGGACTGTAGGCACCAATACCCCGACACTAACCCCACGACCCTCTCGTCGAGATGGCACGCTGCCCTGCGTAGCCCCAACCTTGACGACCAACTCTGGGCGACCCAGCAGGCCTGCGAGGTGGCGAAGAGGCAACACCTCGACGTCCCCATGTGGGAGGCCTAGGCCCAGTCACCATCTCTTGCTGGTTTCAATAAAGTTTATTCAGTCAGTCAGTCAGTGAAATAATACCAACTTTCCCTGGTTACCGGGCTTCTACAATTCCTCCTGAGATGGACTTGTTCAACAGCTCTACCGAGTACTTTAAGTAGGCAGTGTATTCTATGTCGTAGGGCAAACAGAAAATTAGCATAACCACTCTTGCTTTCAGGCTGCCATAGACTTCGAGTTAAAAGTGCAGTCCAGATCAACATGCCCGACCTTGATCCCTCCAGCCTATGTGCCAGCCTTCCCTATGAGCCAATACTTGTGCAGGTGAACATACCTTCTTTGTTCCATGCAAAACATTTTGTTAACTGTTTCCAGGAAAAAGTAGTTCAAGCATAAATGGCTAACACATGCTCTTCATACCAGGTTGCCATGGATAATGGAGACGATAGGAAAGTACAGGCCAGCGTCGCTGTCCCAGATCCATCCGGCAGCTTCTCTGTCTCTGTGTCCTAACTGCTGGTCTTCAATGGGAGTTGACACTGTCTCCTTCTATAGGGGCATTTTCTGACACGCTCTTCTGTGGGAGAATGCCCCATTCATAAAAAGAAACAACAAAGATTGGACACGAAATGGTGCAGCTCAAAAAAAAATTACTTGTTGGGTTCGCCACCGGGCCATATGCGTCGGCGCTCGTGACTCGACAAAAAGCAGCCGCAGCGGCACGCGCAAGCTCAGGCTTCACATAGTTTTGCGCCCATCGCAAGAGAGGCACCTCACGGCTACATTCGGATATTGCCAGCGCACAATGAGGAAGTGCAGAAACATGCACGCTTGCAATCTCGGAGGGATGCGCCTGCGTGCAAACTCGATACCACGGGTGCACAGCTAGAAGGGGAGAAGGGTCGTTTTGCCACACGCTCGCACACCCTGTAATATTTTGGGGGCAAGTGTACATACTAGACATATTGTCTGTAGTGCTTATTTTTGAAATGTGATATTTTGGGACATATAATACATATAATATGCATCTTGGCTTTGTTGCACATTAAGAATTTATTTTATAAGTACTATATAATTATCTGAAAAGATGAATGTTTCTTTAGATTTCACACATTTCTTTTGCTACATTGTAAATGTATATCCTGATAGATTAATGTTTCGTATGTTATATGTTTGCCGATAGGAGACTTACTGCTGCCATGCGAGGGCCTTCAGGCACATTAAAGCTGTATGTTGCAGCTTTTCGCCTGGAGGACAGCCAACAAAGTTTGTTGGAAATAAAACCATTTCTGGTACGACAAGTCGAAAATTCTACTTGAAGTCGCTGCCTCTAGACCCTTCATGCCAACCGCCATTTTGGCAAGGCTGTGTGATGTCTGGGAATAAGGCTGCTTCGATGGATTTCAAGACCAGATAGCAGCCTTCCTTCACACACTCTGGCACCAAAAAGGGCAGCACAGGTGTCAGTGTTACTTGTGCTACAATTCCTTCACTTGTGCTATAAATAGCAGCAGCAAACTGCCAAGATGCAAAAGCAAAACAATGAATGAGGGCCATAACGTATTTCCCAGCTCCTGAAATCAGTTCCAGTTTTTGCAGTAGACCAAAGCATGGCCTTCAAGATCAGCTTCGATTACCAGTGGGAACAGTTTCCGAGGCTGCCAATTCATTTCATCAAGACTCAGTGTTGCCACACTGCTTTTGATTCAAGTGTGAGAAAAAAAATTGAAGTGAACATTTTCTAACACATTGAATGCAGTCAAATTTTCTTTCTGTTATGCTTTCCTCTTATTTCAAAGCAAAAAAAAACCCAAAAATCTAAGAAAACAAGAAGCAAAACAGAAATAAAAATATCTCAGTATAGGGCGAACATCATTGCACAGTGTTGTGAAACCAGATGTGCATGCCTGTGAGGGTGATGATTGAAATGTGTGCACTATACATTCAGTGATGCTACAGGCACGCACTGTGCTGTTTGCATTTCATTTGATGGTGATAGTACATCCACACAATGTAGCCACAGGGACAAGTGAGCAGTCAAGTGAAGCTTTTTGAGATCATGTTTAGTTGGATCATGCAAATAAAATGCATTAATTAATCATATGCCATGGAAGAATCAAGCACAAGTACACAAATTACTGTGCATGACAGGAGTGGCTGCGAAGATGTATAAGGCTCACACAAAGGACGGACAGCAGACAAGGGACGATGATATTTAACTAATTTCGCCATGGAAAATGACTTCAAAGTTTGTGCATTAAGTACGAAGAAAATCCGAGGACACCTAAGCACTTCTTATGAGTTGTGAATACTTTAATGTCCAACTGAACGCCACTGAGCAGGCCGAGATATGAACTCCTCGCAGGCAAGCGGGCACGTTAAGACGCTTGGCATATATTGATTTAGCCTTACCGAGGCGCAGTTAGAACACACACAAGAGCTTGAGTAGACAAGGAACAGGTGGTAACACAGGCTTGCGAGAGGGAAGGTGATGTGTTGTCGTAGCAATGCACTCTCCCCTCGCGAAGTAGCGCAGCAGCAGATGTTCCCCTTCGCTCGCGTTCCTCTGCTGAGACACGAGCCAGCAAGTGCAAGCTAGTGTCATGAGCGCGCCTCGTGTGCTCACATGGTGTCACAGTCAACGGGAAATTAGGCACCGTTTTGCTGCTACAGATGCTGCCGGCTTTTTCACTGAAAGAACCATTTAACTCTTGCATTAAAAAAATCCTGTCACTGACCACATAATAAACAGCAATAAAGAAATTCCATTAAAAGTATTGCATCAAACCAGCTCAGAGCACAAAAAATTTACCAGAACTGTCAGGCTTGGCTGCTGAAAATTAATGTCTTGTAGCAAGGTTTAACGAGCACAAATGATATGCAAGAATACTCAGAATGATGCGAATGCTCAGATGCTAAGCGCTGCTCTTGTGCAGGAGCTTGGCAATGCAGCTGGCATAAATGCCAGTCTTCTGACTACTACACTGGTTTCATGAAAAGTAGGTTATTCTGGCAAGAGTATCACTGCAACATCACTGCACTACACTTTTACTTCACTGTGTCAGATAAACAAGTCAACAGACATCTGAAGTGGTTCAACCACAATTCACAGCTGGAGAACAGGATAGCATCCATAGAATTTGGCGAGATTATTAGACAACAGGCAAAGGAGAGTGGACAAAAGTTGGAGGTGAAATAATAATAATAATATTTGGGGTTTTACGTGCCAAAACCACTTTCTGATTATGAGGCACGCCGTAGTGGAGGACTCCGGAAATTTTGACCACCTGGGGTTCTTTAACGTGCACCTAAATCTAAGCACACGGGTGTTTTAGCATTTCGCCCCCATCGAAATGCGGCCGCCGTGGCCGGGATTCGATCCCGCGACCTCGTGCTCAGCAGCCCAACACCATAGCCACTGAGCCACCACGGCGGGTGTTGGAGGTGAAAGCTGTTCTGTTTGACTGTGACGAGGTGTATTGGAGTCGTCAAGCAACAGGCAATAGCGATGGTGCTTCCTAGCGTGCCGATATTGTTCTGGCTTCAAGGCACATAATGGTGATTATTGCATTTTATAGTGTCCCATTCTTCTTTAGATGACAAAGTATTTAAATCTGTGTATTGGTTACATTTGCAGTGACGTCCAAAATCTAGATTTTTACTGGGCAAAGACAATACTTAAAAATTAAGCTCAGTGGTTTTACATGCCAAAATCACTAAATGATGATGAGGGATGCAATAGTGAGAAACTCTGGATTAATTCTGAGCGCCTGGGTTTAACGTGCACCCAATACATGGCGCACAGCATTTTTTGCATTTTGCCCCGATCGAAATGTGGCCGCAGGGGCTTGGATTTGATCCCACGGCCTTGGGTTTCGCAGCCAACACCAAAGCCACAGCACCAGTAACATTAAAACAAAGCAGTGATTTGATAAAGCGTGTAAGAGCACAACAGTTTTTAAGCATTGCTTCATGCTAAGGTCTAAGTCATAAGCTCGGTACCGTCACACAACAGCCACATTAACGAGATGAACAACGGGGATAAAATGCCAAATTAAGCTGCAAAATTATGAAGCAAAAGCCTTTGAAGCTGTGAAGTTCTTTAGGAACTTGGAAGGTGTGGACATTTGGACATGCAAAGGATGCAGTCTTTGGAAACAACTTGCCAAGTTAATTAGTTGTTTTTTACCAAAGCAATATTTCATCACAAAGCAAATAGCTATAATTTAAATATGCTCCAAGATTGAATGCCCTATGATAAAAATTTCTATTGCATTTTTAGCAAGTTATATGGAGCAACCAAAGGTAAGAGACATTTGATGCTAGTGTTCAATAAATTTCAGTTATTAGAAAGCCCTCGTCCTGTGCCCTTCTGTGTGTCTTCCGTTATTTCCGCACTGATTAGTAAGTATGACGCTAGTGACTGCCATAGAATACGTGAAGGCCGAGAAAATAGCAATGGCAATGAAGAGCTATTGCTTGAACAACGACAAAAAAAGCTTAGGTGTAGTGACAAAGCAGAAAGGAGAACATGAACGAAAAGTATGTGCGAAGTCATACATGACAAGAGAAACCCAGCAGGCAAGATGTGGTGAGCAGGGGGGTGGGGAGAAGTATTCCGTAAGAGCCGACCTAGTGGACTGTCCATTTTGGCCGCTACTGATTGGCTAGGGCTGCTGGTCTCCTCCTCTCACAGCTGAATCCAATCAGCAGTGGCCGAAATGGACAGCCCACTAGGTGTACTCTTACAGAATACCCCTCCCCCCCCCCCCCCGCAGGAGAAAATGATGAGATGGATTCTTGCCTTGTGAAGTGCAGCAACTGTTTTTTTTTTCTGTTCAGAGCGAACGTGAGTGAGACTGGAGATGTAAAGGCTTTGATGTGGAGATAAGCTGTGGTCTGGGATGAAGCACAATATTGGTTTCCAGCTGTGGATGAATTTCCAGGAGACCCTGCAGATAAAAGTTTTTTTAGCAATTAATAATTCACGTATCTGGCGAAGGAAATCATTACAGTGAACATGCGGCATAAGCAATAGACAGCCAGGCACATATAGCAAAAGACAGTGCCACTGTAGAGGAATGGCGACAGGGAAGAGCAACAAAAAGTGATCAAGCATGTGCAGGGAGAAGGGTACAGAAAAAGTACAAGGGATCACACAAAGGAGATCAGTTTGACAGTGACAAGAGCAGCACTTATGAGCGCAAATTTCAGAAGAAAGTAGCAAATTAATTGGGTCATCAGTTGCCAAAGAGCAAGCATTTTCTGTCACGAATGCTACTGATGCCAAGCATCAGTCCTGGCGCTGTTAAAGAAGTGAACGCGCAGTTGTGGCAAGGGATAGCAGCAGCAGGTGTCTCATAAAAATGGCAGTAATAGGCTGGTACACTTGGCTACAGTGAGCCAAGTGTACCAGCCTGTGCTTCTGGAAATCTGTGACCTATGTCGAGTTGAAATGTACTGCTAAAGTGGGTGTACGTCGGAAAGACTTTCTCGCCCGTGCGGCGCTCGTGCCGAGTTGGTGATGGCGGATTATTGATTTAATGAGCCATCTTTCGTCACATTAAAGATGTTTTGTGTCTCTTCCAGGGCGAGAAGTAGGGGCCATAGTGTAGACCACTGGCATATCCCCTTCGATATAAATAAAGGTTCTTCAGCAAAACCATGTGCAATAAATCGGTAAGCGGGAGCCGCAGAGCTAGCGAAGCAGGCACGTCGGACGTAGTACATTTAAATTAAAGTATGGGGTTTTACGCGCCAAAACCACTTTCTGATTATGAGGCACGCTGTAGTGGAGGACTCCGTAAATTTCGACCACCTGGGGTTCTTTAACGTGCACCTAAATCTAAGCACACGGGTGTTTTCGCATTTCGCCCCCATCGAAATGCGGCCGCCGTGGCCAGGATCGGACGTACATTTAGGCAGATCGTCATTGTAAGCTCAGGAGCTCTCGTGAGGGCTCGGTTTGCCGGTGACGTATACCGTCCTATCGCAGTACTGGTGAAAATCCATTATATCGTCGGGACGAAAAAAGCACCCCGCCACTTCTATAACACCAGTCGGAACACTGCGGCCGCCATCACCTTTTAGAGTGGTCTACGACCATAAATTGCATAACGACTTTCGCTTTTCCTAGCTACAGGGTGCTAAATATGTTTCAACATGCAGACATGCATGTTCACGCGAATCTCTTGAAGGGTACAGTATGCACTGACAACCAACGCATGATGGACACGGCGAAATGCTATGGCATTAAAGTTGTCCGATTGATCCTCGATATCACAGGTTCACTGATCAATGATTCACTGATCCCGTCGCCCGTTACGCATGTTACCGTTGCGACAAAAAGTGCAACAAACCTACCAGCAACATCCACGGAGACGCAGGAGGAGAACTTGTGGACGACGCACGGCACGCACGGCTTCGTCAAGAACACAGACATCGACGTGAAGGAATCGCCAGCCGACACATGGCAGAATGCCGGCTCGCCTAGGGACAAACGCATACAAAACGAGCAAAGAAACTTCTCCTCCGTGGTACCTAGGCAAAGGGAGAAACTTAGGGCGCAAACGCCCCCAGATTTTCTCTCTCGCAGCTGGCGATTCCGCAAATGACCGTCTCGTGGCTGCAAGACGTTCTGCGCGCACTTGGCGCGCTTTTGTGCGTGTCGAGAGTGTATAACGTGCGCGATATTCGCGCGAGCGCAGTTTGACTTGAGCAATCGTGGGCTTGGACTCCGTGACATTTGCTTTCGTCATATGCGAGTTAGGGGCTTGCCGACAGGTAAACCGCCGCTGTACTTAGGTGAATACCTTGTTCTTCGTGGTCCTGAAATAAATAGCGCGTCGCTGCGATGGTGCACAATACGTGCTGCATTATCGGTGCAGATAGAGAAAACTTATCCTGTGAGCCTTACTTCCGTCAGTCAGTCGGTTAGATGTTTCGCTCTTATCCAGTGCACATTTCTTGATATCCACTAACGATCTGCTTCAAATATCGATGAAGTGTCTATTGACCGTGCAGATGTTTTTTTTTTTTTATTCACGCAACTGGTTTTCCTTTCGAGCAAACCTTGTCAAATTGAAGTTTTCGCTCATGTTGGCGAGATAGCAAATTTAAGTGTTACACCCGCTGCTGTATTTTTCGATTCCATGTGACCTAGATTTAAGCTGCCTCAGGTTGTATTAACGCGCGCAGAGGCTTCCCAGGTGAAAATATTCAACTGGAATCCAACTGGTTCCAACTGGTATTAACTGGGAACAACTGGTTCCAGTAGGAAACCAACCGGTCCCAGTTACAGGTCAACTGGTCCCAGTTAGAAACCAACTGGGATGAAACTGGTTCCAGTTGGGATCCAACTGGAACCATCTCCAGTTGTACTGGGAGCAAATGGTCCCAGTTGGTATGCAACTGGAACGCAACTGGAACCATTACCAGTTGTACTGGAAGCAAATGGTCCCAGTTGGGATCCAACTGGAACCTGAACCAGCTGTACTGGAAGCAACTGGTTCCATTTGGATTCCAACTGGAACTTTGACCAGTTGCATAGTAGCAACTGGTTAGTAGTTGGGATCTGTACTCGTACAACTGTTAACATAAAAAAGTTGAGTTAAGCGATATGCTGCAACGAGTGCGACATTAGAGATGGGTTTTATCCGACACAAGATTTATTTATATGGATAACTGAATCATGCAGGATCCTCTTGCGTAAATGTGGAGCACATTGCCTTGACACGTACGCGTGCTTTAGTTTCAACGCACTAAATTTGTGAATGTTGGCCCTAGTCTTTAGTTGTCTAATGAGGCATTGGTTCGTCTCATGACGTTACCGTTGCGTGCCTGACCGACATCGCGGTGTTATGGTAATGTTGCACCAACTTTGTGCCGCTGACGTCGTTGCCTAGCTAAGCGCTAGTGAGCTGTATGGCATTTGGTGGAAACAACTGGTGTTTGCAGCACGGCGATATTACTTCCCTACGACAAAAAAAGAGAGAAAAAGGAAAAGAAAATGCTGAGCAGCGCATAGAGCTACATAACGCACGCTTACTACGCGTCCATGGCTAGTCTAGTACAGTCTTCCACACGGTGAAATAATATTATGATGCTTACACCGACAGTGCTCTACCATGACTAGCCACTGTACCATGACCACAACAACCGCCATTTTGAAAAAAAAAGAAACATTAGTTGCGTATCTTCTCATGATCGGCTGAAACCTCTATGGCTCAAACAATAATAATTATATAGCAATAAATTTAAATTATGTCAAATAAAAGTGAAATAAAATTCTTACCTCACATAGATAGCGTAATATTTATTAATAGCGAGAAACTTCATCACAAATACGAAACTGTGTAAACGTGCGGCGTAGTTCGGCAGCCATATTAACAGCAAGCTATTCGAGCGAGACATGGAGCGAGGCGTGCGCAGCTGAAAAGATTTTTCTGGAGGAACCTGTGGTGTCATTGCCTGTGTAACCTCATTTAAGTAGTATTAGTGTTGGACATTTTCACCTTTGGAAGACGGCATGATTACAGGCCAACGGATGACACCTGTTTTAACACCGACTACGCGGCTTTGTGGACCCATCGTGTTTGGATTGACGTGCGCACTTTTCCCTGCTCTTGATTCTGCCATTTGGAGGTAATTATATATTGAACTTATTTATGTTTCGAGTGCAAGTGGTTCTTTATCACAAAGGTGTCAATACTGCAGCACATTGTCGTTGACTCGAGTGTTCTACTACGTGACGTTTGTACACATCAATGCTTGCGAGCTTGGTGCTTGTTTTTGAGCCCCATTATCTGCGAGTCAGACGCGTCGTTTTTTTTTGTTTTTTTTTTCACGTAACTTGCCGTAGGTTCCGGCGTAAACGATGGTGCCCGCATTACTTCCAGAAAGTACTACACAGTTCGTGTCGCGCATACAATCTGATTACTCTAGGTTCAGCGATAACATATATACACAACAAATAGTCAACAATAGCATTCCAGTAAGCTACAGCCATGCAGGTGCGTCTTGTGCAGAGCGATAAACTTAAGTGGCCAGTGGGTGAGTGCAGTTACCGAGAAAAGTTCACGTGTCAATACGAACCAGTGTCGTGCAAGACTTGTGCTTTGAATAGCACACAGAAGTATCTGTAGCTCTGCATAATAACGTGTAGCAGAAGTGCATACACTACTGATACACATGTCTGTATGATGTATAAGTAGAATTGCTTGTACGAAGTGGTTGCCTTTTTACTGAATGCATATAAATATTTCTTTCAGATGGTGATGTGCAAGAGTTACGAAATGTGTAAACGTGTGCAAGGTCATCAAGGGAGCATTCAAGATGTTTCATCGCTAAACACAAGCTCAAGTGTCCCAATAAATGTCCAATTTCAACACCAAGCTGCTTCGGCTGCATAAAGTTCACTGAATCGGCTGGTTCTTTGCGACACGCGATGGCAACCACAAAAAGCATACAAGCTATGGCCAGCTTGAATCCCACTTGTGTGTAAACGTTTACCAGTGGTTCCTGCTGGCCATGGCTCACTACCTCTATTGCACAATCGATGCCAGTTGCAATAGGAACTGGAACCTGTTCCGATGTGGACCAACTGGGACCAGTTGCAAAGGGGCCAACTGGGACCAGTTGCAATGGGAATCAACTGGGACCAGTTGCAATGGGGACCAACTGGGACCAGTTGCAATGGGGACCAACTGGGACCAGTTGCAATGGGGATCAACTGGGACCAGTTGCAATGGGGACCAACTGGGAATTGTTCCATAAACCAGTTGAACTGGAACCAGTTGCATTCCCAGTTGGAAATTTTCACCTGGGTTTTCGAAGAATAGTTGTCACCTGAGAAATCAATGCAGTGTGCCAGTTCTTTTGGAATGGTGCTATTTGTGAAATTGATCATATTTCCCCTAGTCATGCTCAACTACTTACTGGTCAGATGCTTGAACTTCCGAAGCAGTATTTGTAAAGTTTCCCTTCCAACTTAGCATTGTAACCGACGCTTCTCGGAAGTATGAGTAGTATTTGCCCCTGCAACACAGCCATGAGTTCAAGTTCAAATTGTGCCCACCGATTGTCTATCCATGTGCCAATAGAAAGCAAAGAACTCATTTCTCAATTGTCGCAACATTTCTTTTTCATTCCATCTTCAAGAAATTTGTTTACTTCTTTTCCTGGTCATTGTGGACTTGCTTTTGCCAAACTATCGAAAACTTCAATGTGTGCATAGCATAGTGGGCCTGTAGGTTTTCTTTTTTTGTATTTAGCGCATTGCCCTTCTGACTGGACAAATTAAGTAACTGCATTACAAATATTTCACTTCCTTGGAATGTCTGTTCCATGTGCCTCATTACACGGTTGAATTTGGCACATGCACCTTCATATGACCAAGTGTAGGTTTGTATTGCTATGGAAATAAGAACATGCGTGCTTCAATTGTCTTCATCACATTGCTGATGCCTTCAATGTGTGAAAATGGCTTGTAACAATATTGCTGTGTTTCATGTGAGGATATGAAATAGAATAACTTTCTTCTTTTATGCTGAATGTATTCGCCCCTTTTGCCTGTTGGGCTTCAAATCTTATAGATAATGGTGTGAGCAGCCTGGGGTGTGCCTGAAGAGCAATGCTAGTTTGTGCATGATCATATTGTTGCTGCTGGGAAGATATCTTAGGCACATTTTTTTCATGCAATTAACACAAATGTTTCCATCTTTCCCCTTGTGGCTCAATCGTAGTAGACCTGTTCATTTTTCAGTTACTTTGTTGTTTATTTTTGTTACATATCAGTGTTATGTACTATCAAGTTAGTGGGAATATAAAGCTATTTTATGTTGTATTCATGGGAAATCCTAGCCGATCCCTCGTCATGGGTATGTGCCATATGTCACAGGCAACAGTCATTCTAGTCTCTCTTCTTGTGGTAAAAGTATCCCAAAGCCTATTTTGTATGCTTGCAGATGAGTTGAGGTTTACACATCAATGTCAGCTCACAAAGCATCTAATACGGCAATCAGTCAGCCACCTCCGCAGATGGAGAATTCTGCAGTTTCCAATCATACTGTTTCTGTTGTCCTTGGCAGCGATGTTGATTGCACACAGAGGGAATATATTGTAGGACAATAAAAATAACTTGTCATGACAAGGGCAATATATGGTAGAAATTATAATAGGCTATGACCAGCATTAGCGCAAGCCCTGGGGTATCTAAAAAATGAGTAAAGTGCTGGTTTTCATATGCTATAGCTGCTGTGTGCATTAAGCTCAAAACTTCCTTCTTGGCAACATAACCCAGGAATGCCCACTCCAAACACTCTTGCACATGCACTTTGACAGCATCTGCTTTGACCTACCTAATCGCATATCAGTAAAGATGCATCTAGTTCACTAAAGACTGACAATGCTGCAATCGAATGGAACCAAACTGTTCTCGAAAAGTTCTTGAAACCAGTCAAGCAGGTTTTTGAGAACTTTTAATCTGGCAAAATGACAAAATGAAAGTATTTGAAATAAGTGATGCAATGCTGATGAGGTTTGAGCATGCATTTCAATGTGCTTGGCCTTCATTATCTCTTATCATAGTGAACCTGCCAAATTGGCAAGGATCTTGAATGAATTCTTCACTAGGCCCAACTATTTTGTTGCTGCCCTGTATTGTCTCTATAGGAAGGGTGCACAACAAGAATCTTGTGGCTTCCTGTTATAACACTCTATAATTTCCTTAGATGTAGGGCCATTTGATATTCACCAATAGATACTTCCACAGGATTTAGATGATGCCTTTAAAGATGTGTCCCTCATGTTTACATGTAAAGGAGCACTGACATTTAACTTTTGGACTGAATTTTTTCATATTAGTCTGGTTCCAAATGGCAGCTTTTATGACCACACCATGCCACTGAAAGCTGCATGTGCTTTGAGCGATTCTTTATGTGTGCTAAGACTTGCTTCACTAAATAAATTTTCTTATGACTCTTTTCAAACATCTAAATTAAAATTTAATTCTAGTGTTCTATAAGTCACAACCACGATACGATTACGAGCCATGCCATAGTTGCGGACTCCGGCTTAACTTTAATCGCCTGAGGTTTTTAACATGCACCCACTCCACAGTGTGCACCAAGACGGAAAGACCAATATTGTGCTGCATAGTGGTCCTAACATGCTCAGTTTTCAATGACCTAATAATGGCATGGCTTACTGATGAACAACTGCAGCATGCATTATTTGTTTGTGACCTACCATGCAATGTTGTCACCAGATTATGGGGCCACGCAGCCTTTGGCACATGTTTAAAAGTTGGCGTTAAGGATATATTTGTTGCGCATAGAAGGAATTTGAAGTTTTGTAGTGTAGTTAAATGAATGACAGCACGCATAAGAAAAAAATTGTGCCAGGACTACTTAAACTCTGCAGTGTTTGAGTTTGACCAATTCTTACGATTTTGCACATTTCGGATGACTGCAGGTCATTCATTGCAGTTATACCAGCTTTTGTACTTTTTAGACATGCTGTTTGCCCCGGTTTTATACAGTGATCATAAATAGCCACACCACACCATGTTGGTAGAATTCAGAATTTTAGTGAAATGGGGTTGCTCCATGTTGAGGTGCACCAGCAGGTCATAGTAAATGGAAGCCAGAAGCAGCAGCACTTTAAGGTATTGCGCCGCACCATGTAAAGTCAAATTATTGTGCCCCCCTCCACTCTCACTGGCATAACCTGCTGGTGAAGCATTGTGAGCAAGCTTTCGAGGTACGCTGCGCTCTTTCCAAAACAGCGTCCGAGGCAGCCATCGATTTTGCCTACAGGACGAAAAGTCCCTGGCCAGGAGTGCATCGAACATACGAAAATAGCTGTCAATTGTGCTGCTGAACTTCTAGAGATTTATAGTTTTGACCTCAGGTTGCAGAACACAGCAATGCTATAGCAAGCAGTGTGGTGAAAGCTGTTTCACGGCTCTACCACGGCATAGCCAGCACTGCATGCATATACTATATACAAGCATGAGGTTTCAGCAGCAATACTTAACAGTAAATTGTATTTGTACAACTTCACTCTGTCTTTAACACTGCCAGGCTATAAAATACATGAGAAGAGGTCACTGTCTTTCATTTGATGTGTTTATACAAAAAAAGTGTGTGCATGGATGGGGTTAAGGCTCCTTTGTCAAGCCAAAATGCTTCCTGGCATGATAAAGTGAAGCCTTGTGCACTTCAGTCTGCAGTTGCTCACTGCACTTTCAAAAGCGCAATCAGCACAGAGAGCACAGGAAAACACACAAGCAATGGTTCAGCAATTTATTTGAAACAAATGCAACTTTGTTTTACAGAAAGACCACATTCCAAAAAAGCAACCACATGCTATGCAGACAATACAGCCAACTTATGTTAATTGTACAGATGTTAACATGCCCTTCCTTTATATGTGCAAATGTTTCAAGTCTCAAAGTGTGCCCCTACTTTGTAGCTTGTCCTTGGAACAATGGATGATTCAAACAAATGCTAAATTTAGCACCATTGCCACACTGATAGAAGAAAACTACATATTAAAATGGTAACTTCTTCGAGAACAAAAAAGGGTGTATAGTAAATTTCCAATAATCTGACTCCGGTTAATTTAATTTTTTCAGTTAATTCGAACCTGGCCGACGCCCATGCATTTCAATGGGATTAAACATTCATCATTTCGATCCTAAAACTGGCATTCGCCGGATAATGCAAACTTGACCAGACCCCAATAATGACCCCTTTTAGTGGCAGCGCATGTCTCAGTAGAGCTTAGGGGACCGTGAATGCGTTAAACAAATGCCATCTCCTTTCTGAAATGCCTATTTTTGACCCACCCGAAAAAGATTTTCAAGCAGTAACGGTAGCTGACAATGTCAGATTGTGGTACTTATCCGATTCTAACGAACACTTTTTGCTTTCGAAGGACATTGAGACAAAAATTGCCTAGCTGTGCAATCGATTGCAAAACTAAAACCGTGATTGTAGCATTCATATGCTTTACCACATATCATGGCTGTAATACAGCAAAGCTGGCTTTAGAAAATCAGCTGCCATTCTAAAAAATGAGGTACGCGTAGGTTTCTACTTTGGTTTGGAGTTGAGGCATTTCTACTTTAGTTTTATACTGTGGACAAATAGAAATTTGATGCACGTTTGTTTCAGAGGCGTGTTACTCAAGCACATATTGCCAAATGAATTAACGGTGCTTCAGCAGGTTCTTGCATCTTAATTCGACCCGTCAGTCTCGTTAGGGTAGAATTCATGGAAGTTGATTGTATAAATTGCGTGATGAAGCACCAAGAAAGTTACCTTGCTCAGGTAGTAAAAAAAGCATGGAAAAAGTGCTTCACACAACATCCACCGATGTTCTGTTGCAGATGCAAAAGCTGCCTCCCTTATCTGGAACAGAATAAATTCCTTTCGAAGGCAAAATAAAAAACAGAAAGAGAAGTCATCAAGGCATTCCACATCCATCTTATTCAGTCTTTCCAGTGTTGCTACATCACCATTTGCTTAGCCTCTGATGCCAAAAAAAATTGTCGAAAATAAAATAACCTGATTCCCATGTTTTTCACCATCCAAGCAGTGTTTACTGTTAATTATTTATTACTGCTTTCTGTAACCTCACCTGTAAATACTGCATGTTGACCTATATGTTAACACTGAGCTATACGATAAGTTCAGTGAAAGTTAAAAAAGAATACTGGATGTTTATTTCTGTTTTTTTTTTTAGACATAAGAAGGGGTGCTTAAAAGTGAGCCACATTTGCAAAGTGCTTGAATAAACAGCAACTACCCCGGTCATGCGCTAATTGTGGCCATGCTGTCCCTGCAAACTTCTTAATCTCATCCGCCCACCTAACTTTCTGCCGCCCCCTGCTACGCTTCCCCTCTCTTGGAATCCAGTCCATAACCCTTAATGACCATCGGTTATCTTCCTTCCTCATTACATGCCCTGCCCATGCCGATTTTTCTTGATTTCAAGTAAAATATCATTAACTCGCATTTGTTCCCCCACCCAATCTGCTCTGATCTTATCCCCTTAACGTTACACCCATCATTCTTCTTTCCATAGCTCGATGTGTCGTCCTCAGTTTAAGTAGAACCCTCTTTATAAGCCTCCAGGTTTCTGCCCCGCAGGTGAGTACTGGTAAGACACACTAGTTATACACTTTTCTCTTCAGGGATAATGGCAACCTGCTGTTCATGATCTGAGAATGCCTGCCAAACGCACCCCAGCCCATTCTTATTCTTCCGATTATTTCCATCTCATGATCCGGACTCGCGGTCACTGCCTGCCCTAAGTAGATGTATTCCCTTACCACTTCCGGTGCTTCGCTACCTATCGTAAACTGCTGTTCTCTTTCGAGACCGTTAAAAATTACTTCAGTTTTCTGCAGATTAATATTCAGACGTACCATTCTGCTTTGCCTCTCCGGGTCAGTGAGCATGCATTGCAATTGGTCCCCTGAGTTACTAAGCAAGGCAATATCATCAGCGAATCGCAAGTAACTAAGGTATTCTCCATTAACTCTCATCCCCAATTCTCCCCAATCCAGGTCTCTGAATACCTCCTGTAAACATGCTGTGAATAGCATTGGAGAGTTCGTATCTTCCTGCCTGACACCCTTCTTTATGGGGATTTTGTTGCTTTCTTTATGAAGGACTGCGGTGGCTGTGTAGCTGCTATAGATATCTTTCAGTATTTTTACATATGGCTCGTCTACACCCCAATTCCATAATGCCTGCATGACTGCTGAGGTTTTGACTTAATCAAACACTTTCTTGTAATCAATGAAAGCTATGTATAAGGGGTGGTATTAAAATTAGATCTTTCGTCTCCTGTGATAGCTTACTGGTATCCTGTCTAACGAAGTTACAACCGACTTCTATTGCACACTCCTTAATGATGCCCATAAGATTTTCGTTCATTGCTTCAACACTAAGGTTCTCTTCCCGAGTTAAAGCCCTATACCTCTTCTGTAGCTTCATCCGAAATTCCTCTATTTTCCCTCTTACCGCTAACTCATTGATCGGCTTCTTATGTACCAGTTTTTTCCACTCCCTCCTCAAGTCTAGGCTAATTCGAGATCTTACCATCCTATGGTCACTGCAGCGCACCTTGCCGAGCACGTACACATCTTGTATGATGCCAGGGTTAGCACAGGGTATGAGGTCTTTTTAATTTTTAGTTTCGCCATTAGGGCTCCTCCACGTCCACTTTCGGTTATCCCGCTTGTGGAAGAAGGCATTCATTGTCCGCAAATTATTAACCCTACTAATAACTCTCTCCTACTATTCCTAAAACCTTTGCCATATTCCCCCACTGGCTTTTCTCCAGCCTGCTCCTTGCCTACCCTGGCATTGAAGTCGCCCATCAGTATAGTGTATTTTTTTTTACTTTACCTATCGCCAATTCCTCGTCTTCATAGAAGCTTTCCACTTCCTGTTTATCATGACTAGATGTAGGGGCGTAGACCTGTATGACCTTCAATTTGTACCTCTTATTAAGTTTCACAGCAAGACCTGCCACCCTCTCGTTAATGCTATACAATTCCTGTATGTTACCAGCTATATCCTTATTAAACAGGAATCCGACTCCTAGTTCTCGTCTCTCTGCTAAGCCCTGGTGGCACAGCATGTGCTAGCTTTTTTAGCACTGTATATGCTTCATTTGCCCTCCCAACCTCACTGAGGTCTATTATATCCCATTTAATGCCCGCTAATTCCTCCAATAGCACTGTTAGACTCTCCTCACTAGAAAACGTTCTAGCGTTAAACATTGCCAGGTTCAGATTCCAATGGCGGCCTGTCCAGATCCAGAGATTCTTGGCACACTCTGCTGTATCATAGGTCTGACCGCCGCAATGATCAGTTGCTTTGTAGCTGCTGGGGACTGAGGGCCGGGGTTTGATTGTTCTATGCATATAGAAGGTTGTGGCCAAGTACTGCACCAAGGTGGCCAATCCTGCTCTGGTGAGGGAGTGCATTACCGGTTCTGGTCACCGAGGTCAGGCCACCAGGCCTGTTTATACAGCTGTATCAACATGTGGATTTTTTTTTATCCAGTGGAAAATTGCGTGGCACCGGGATTTGAACCACAGTCCTTTTGCACATGAGGCAGATGCTCTACCTCTACGCTATCGTATCGGGGCGCAAGTAGTAAGTAATTATACAGAAAGCGTTTTATTTACTGTAATTGGAGGATTGGAGTAGATTGGTTCGACCACTCAAGGAGTGGGAATGTTTCAACTGTCAGAATTCCGACAAAAGGACTGGAATCACATAAACCACAACTCTGAAGGAATGAAGTGGGAATAGAATGGAACGCTCCCACTCTGCGATTCTGCGCCATGCCGATATATCCTGTTCTTGGGCAATGCCAGCGCAGCTCTAGAACCACAAAGACGACCGCACTACCAGGGCGAAACACATCGAAGGCCCATCAGCTGCTGCATGAGCACGTGCTGCCAACGAGCAATCCTGCACAACACACGCACGCACACACACACACACACACACACACACACACACACACACACACACATATATATATATATATATATAGACACACACACGCAGTGCACAGACTGGTACTGGTACCCTAGGTAGGGGCTAGGACTCGCAAAAACTATAGTGTTATCCACAAATGTGACGAGTAGCAGGCCGCCGAACTCCTTGCCCTGTGCACGTTGCTGTCTATCTTCATGAGCCTAGATCCTGGTGCAACCACTGGTGCCACGCTGCTATTTTCAAAGGCCACCACTAGGTGAAGCGCCAGGGACCGCCCAGGCCAGGGGACATTGGCTTGGTCCGATACACAAACGACAGTAAACTTCGAATTGACAGGACTACGAATTGGATTAGTAAATTCTTAACTAACCGGTACCAATTTGTAACTACTAATTAACTTTCTTCTCCGCGATCGCTAGTAAGATCTGGTGTGCCACAAAGCTCTGTATTGGGACCAATTTTATTCCACCACAAACATGGCTACACACAATAGTTTTGTTTGAAAACATGTGAGTACATATGCTTGTATTGGACAGCAAGAATAATTAAGAGCCAGTAAGCAATGTCAAATACATGCAATCTGGCTTACAAAACAAAAGGAACTGGTCACTATTTAGTAATAGTTTTCCTTTGTGTGAAACAACTTCACCCTTGAAAAGTTCCTCATTCTACAAAGGTTTATATAGTGAAATATAGAAATATTTGGATGTATTTGAGTTATCACCTGGCCCAAGGAACTTCTAGTGGCAGCCTGTCTTGATCTCGCAATTCCTGGCACTGCCCAATATACAGCATGCCTGACTGCTGCAGTGGTCAAGTACTCTGCAGCTGTAGGAAACCGAGGGATAAGGGTTGATTGCACAATTTATGGCATTTCCAAATTTTTAACTTAGTACCATCTCTATACTATGTCGACACTATGCCACTAGACCATTGCTGTGCTGCAGTCACCATAATATTAATTACACATCGTATACACAAGCTATACAACTGTTTAGGCAAAATTTTAAACTGCGCGAGGAAGACAGGACGTGAACTGAAACATAGACACACGCAAAGGACAGACTTCCAACTGGTTTTATTTTGTGAAAGCAAAGAATATATAAGGTACTTCAATATAGCAAAACAAGGAGCAATTGCAAATAATTTGTGCACGAGGTATTGACGAAAAATATCAAGGCCATGTATGCATTAAGAGTGCAGGAGAGTCTTAATGTGCCCATCTAAGACTTTAATTCTTTCCTTGAGAATCTCCTCTTGCAGTGCAGGAGCTGCAACAGCAAAAGCTGCCTGTCTTATGAGGAACAGAATAAATTCCTTTCGAAGGCAAACTCAAGAACAGAAAGAGAAGTCATCAAGGCATTCCACATCGCTAAAAGGTGTGACAAGTTAGCTCACCTTCTTGATCCCTATCAAGGAAAGAAAGAATTCTTAGATGGGCACATTGGGACTCTACTGCGCTCTTAATGCACAGGTAGCCTTGCTATTTTTTGTCACTGCCTCGTGCACAATTTCTTTGCGAATGTTCTTTGTTTTGCCATTTTGAAGAACCTTATAAACTCTCTGCCTTCACCAAACAAAGCCAGTCAGAAGTCTACACTTTGTGCATGCATCTATGTTTTTGTTCATGTCCTGTCTTCCTCGCAGAGTTTAAAATTTTGCTGAAGCTACGGGCTGACTAGCCCAAAACATGCCTTACTTCAGTTTACAGCTGGGCTTGTTGGTAAAGCTACACAATGCAGCTCAAGTGTGTCTGCTCTTCAGTGTTCTCATGATGTGGCTCAGCCTTGAGTGCATGTGTAGTTTCAATACTGGCTACTATATTTTAATGACTAATATAATTTCTATCTTCAACTTCCAGCCAGACAGAGTATCTCATACTACATTCTGAACATTGCTGCAGTGTAGCAGGATTTCTGTCTAATGCATTGGCCTCTACCACCAAATGCCTGAGAAATTAAAAAAAATTATCTAGATTCCAAGCACAGTGGGGATTCATATTACAGGAGGCATACTGCAGGTAAATGGCTACTGTCGGGGTTGTCGGACGATCCTACGGCTGTCAAGCTGATGTAGGAGTCGTCGGACTACCTCGCCGCTGCCACCATTTGAAGGAGTCGGCGGTCGTAGATGAGGAACTCGGTTAACAGGATTTATTTACAGGATTAACATATTTTAAGACAAGATACATTGGCAGTCTAGCGCGACTCCCATATGGAGCCCGCAAGATTAACATTCAGCAAAACAGCATTCGAGCACACAGCTCACTACTACATTTTGGCATAACATCGAGCACTCAGCTCCTTACGACGAGCACGACACGAGCACGAGCACACTCTAGCAGTCTGCAAACGCTGCTTATAAGCCTCCGCTTGACGTCATAGTTCGACGTCATCGTTCGGCGTGGACGGAGCACGAATGGTCGGGAATGTGCGTCCAATCATGGTAAACTTGCCGCCGCCCCGCAGTACAGCCCACACACACAAAGGCTAACACGTTCGAGCCTACACACACAAAGGCTAACGCGTTCGAGGGCTTTGTAGAACTCTCGGTATAACCCGCGGTGTCTTCGACCGAGGGCCTCGTAGAACTTTGCGCCGTCCCGGGTGGCGCGGCGGCGCACCACATTCCAGAGCTGCCCGCGCGCCACGTGGCCGCCTGTCATCCGTAGTTCTCAGAAGGCGCCTCGTCTGGGGGGGTTGGAACACGCGCAGCGGGCTGAAAGCTGCCACGTTGCCACCCCCGTACGGCCATTCCTAACACTACATAGTGTTGGTTCGGGTTCTTCCAAACATTGCAGTGTTGACCAATGTGTTTGTGTCTGGCGAGTGATTGCATATATGACACAAGCTTTGTGAGGAGAGTACGAATGCAAAGGCATGGTTTCTTTGCCTCTTTCCTAACACTTTGTGGCGGCTGCTGTTTTGATGAGTGGAAAACTTGGCTTATGCAGTATGCGCAAATTGGTTTGAGACTTTTAAGACCAATTTCCTTGAGGCAAAGTTTAGCATGGAGCCAGTTTTGTCACAAGGAAGTTATTCCTACTCACACACGCCTGTTTTGTTTTTGTTTTTTTCATTTAGTTTCAGGTCCACCTAAAGTATTGCCGTCATGACAGCCGTCACATATAATATGGTGGCATCAATTTTTGTATTAATCATTCGAGTATTGAAATCTAAAAGTTTGCAGCAGTGTAAAAGGACAGGAGGACAAGAGGAGAGAGGAGAAGAGAGGTTGCAGTGTAACAGAAATAGGCAAGCACTAATTGAGCGACAAGACCACTGGACACAGGAAAAGCAGATTTAGCTGAAACACAGCAGCCTGTAAGGAAGAGACGGAACATAATTCATTGTGAAGCTAAGTCTGCATCACAGTTTTATATACCATCGGAAATCATGAACAAGCCAGAGGCAAAGCATACTGTTACGGGGATGTTGGGAGTATAGAAAGACTGTATTTACAATATATATTGTCACGTGGTAGTGACGGTTGAGAAGGCAGCAAAACTATGATTAATGAAACGAGCGTTTTATTGGGCGAACTTGTGCACTCAAAAGAGGCTACACTCAAAGAAGGATGGTAGCGGCGAACACAATCGGCGGTCGTCGAAAATCTGATGAGCGGGTCAAGCGCGTCAGCTTTTATACATCTGTCGTCAAATGTTCCAGAGCAGTCACTGGGACCTGCGTGCCTTCCACAATGTTCCACATTATTCGCGTCGCGCACACATGCGATCAGATAACACAAGTTGCGGTGAAAGACAGTGGACGGAACCATCGATAACATTCCAGAAACTTCTTTTACATGCAGGCACGTCCTGTGCGATAACATTTGTTAGGCGGCGAGAAGTGGTCGCCCAATAAAGATAAAGAAGTACACGTGTCAATATAAAAGATGAGGCAGAGTAGTTAAGATGGCTGACCACCAACAGCACGCAGCAGCCAGCATGCTGCGGTCTTCTTCCTCTCTTTTTTCGTCCTTCCGTAACAGGACCCCCGGGTGGTGAAGCGCCGTCTCGGCTCATGGTAGGCAAAAAATCGCGAGCGAAGTATGGCTTCAGCCGCGAAACATGCACGACGTCAACAGGCGTCAGACTTGAGGATGCATCAAACCGAAGTGGCAATATCTCGTAATTTACGTCGTTAACTTGACTTAGGACTTCATAAGGCCCTGTGTAGTGAGAGAGACGCTTCTGGGAGAGGCCAACCCGACGACATGGTGACCAAAGGAGCATTCAAGCACCTGGTGCGAACTTAACATCGCGATGGCATCAGTCGTAACTCTTTTGGTATATGCTGCGGGGCTAATAAACGAGATCGGGCGACTTGACATGCCCTGTGAGCACGATCGATGACTTCATCAGCATGGTCAGTTGCAACACGTGGCACAGAAGGGATTATGATGTCAAAGGGCAAAGTGGGGTTGCAACCATACAAAAGATAAAAGGGTGAATATCCTGCAGTGTCACTTCGGGACAAGTTATACACAAACGGCACGTAGGCCAGCGTGGTGTCCCAGTCGCGGTGATCGCTGGAGACCTACATCGACAGCATCTCTGTGATTGTTCGGTTGGGACATTCCATAAGACCATTTGTTTGTTGGTGGTAGGCGGTGGACAGCTTATGCTCAGTGGCACAAGAGCGGACGAGGTCATCGACAACTAGAGACAAGAATGAGCAGCTGCGGTCTGTAATAACTGTCAAGGTGCACCATGGTGGAGAATGACGGCGTGGAGGAGAATATCGACGACGTCTGTTGCACAACTAGTCGGCAACGCCTTTGTTATCGCATAGCGTGTCATGTAATCAGTAGCGATGGCAACCGACTTGTTAGCTCTAGTCGTCGTCGGAAAAGTGCCAGGTAAGTCAAGGCCTAAGCGAGAGAACGGTTCACAGGGAACTTCGACTGGATGGAGTCCTCCGACAGGTGGTAGGGGAAGTTTCTTCCGGCACTGACACAATTCGCAAGTTGCGACATAACAGTGCACAAAGCAGTAGAGACCTGGCCAGAAGAACCGGCGTTGTACATGATCGTATGTATGCAAAACTTCAAGGTGTCCCACCGTCGGTGCATCGTGAAGTTGTTCAAGAGCAACAGATTGCAGATGACGAGGACGGCGAAGGAGCAACTCAGGGCCATCAGCATTCATACTGCGGTGGTAGAGGATGCCGTTGCGCGGCAAGAACATGCGGCATGTGCCGTCAGTGCTGTCGGAGTGATTGCACTCCGGCAATGATGGACTGTAAGGACTCTTCGCGTTGTTGTTCGGTGCGCATGTCAGTCATGTCACTGAAAACCATCACGCAGGTCACCGGATCATGCACAGAAGGATCAAGTGGATCCACGGAGTGACAAGAGGCAGTTAGTGTCCTTGTGGAGGCATCCAGTCTTGTAATTGACAATAATGGAAAATTCCTGGAGCCACAAAGCCCAGCCACCAAGCCGTCCTGTCGGGTCCCGTAGGGAAGACAGCCGGCAGAGTGCGTGGTGGTCTGTAACGACCCAAAATGTACGGCCATACAAATATGGCCGGAACTTGACGACAGCCGAAACTAAAGCGAAGCACTCCCACTCGGTGATGGGGTAATTTCTCTCAGCAGGTGACAGCAGGCGGCTGGCGTAGGCTATCACGCACTCCGTACCATTCTGTTATTGATCGAGAACAGCGCCGATGCCATGGCCGCTAGCGCCAGCGTGGACTTCGGTCAGTGCAGATGGATCAAAGTGGGCAAGTATGGGAAGGGTGGTCAGAAACCTGATGAGAGCGGCAAACACATGAGCCTGCTCTGGGCCCCATGAGAATGGCGTGTTCTTCTTTTTGATCTGTCAAAGGCCGAGCAATGTTGGCAAGGTTTTTGATGAAACAATGAAAGTAATAACACAGGACGAAGAAGCAGCGCACGTCAGAAGCAGAATGTGGCACAGGGAAACTGCGTATGGCACGAACTTTTTACGAATCTGGTTGGACACCGGATGCGTCAATGAGGTGCCCCAACACGGTAATCTGACGGCGCCCAAATTAACACTTCGTGGAGTTGGAGGCCAGCTTTCCAGAAGACCGCAATGATGGCAGTGAGTCGGGTAAGGCAGCTGCCCAACATGGGAGAAAAAACAGCTTCGTCAAGGTAACAAAGACAGGTGGTCCATTTGTAGCATCGCAGAAGAGAGTCCATCACAAGTTCACATGTCGCAGGAGCACTGCATAGGCAAAAGGGCATGACTTTGAATTGATATAAGCCATCCGGTGTGATGAAGGCTGTCTTCTCCAACCATTTCATCAACCGAAATCTGCCAGTAGCTGGATCGAAGATCGATGGAAAATAAGTATTTAGCTCTGTGCAAGCAGTCCAAGGCGTCATCGATGCATGGTAGTGGGTAGAAGTCTTTTCGCATGATCGCATTTAAATGGCAATAATCTACGAAAATATGCCAGGCGCCATCTTTCTTTTTTCACATGGACGACAGGCGTAGGGCTGGCTGATGGCTCGATGACCCCTTTGCGGAGCGTTTTGCTCACCTCTGATTGGATGACTCGACGTTCAGCATGCGATGCACGATAGGGATGCTGACAAATAGGATTTGTGTCTCCAGTGTTTATATGGTAGTGAACAACAGAGGTTCAGCCTAAAGGCCTGTTGCCAAAATCAAAGATTCCACTGTACGATTCAAGCAGGAGACGCATGTCCCTGGCCGGTGCAGAGGTAAGGTTAAGTGCAGTCATTTTTGCAAAGTCGTCCGTTAAGGAACCAGAGCTGGGCGCTGCGATTGGCACTAATAAACCACTCTCAAAATTCAGACTCTCAATATCAAATTCAGAACCACTAGGAACGCTATCCAAGAACATGCTGGCCGGAATCACTTGAGGGCACAGGCTGAAATTCAAAAGAGGTAAAACAATGTCATTATTAAAAACCGTGACCGGTTCAAAGCACATCGATGATGGGGCGAAGCACATATTCACCATCAGGAACCTGTGGCTGGGCAGTCAAAATGACATAAGTAACTGCTTCGGGTGACAGACGCACATCACGAAGCGAGCACAAGTGCAGTGCTCGGAGCATCGGCGAGTTGAGGCAGTTCTAACTGAAGAACGCCGGCCGTGCAGTCGTGGAGAGCAGAATGAGTGGATAAAAAAATTACCGACGATTACGTTACTTCCTAATGCGAAATTTGAGCGCAGCAAATAAGCTGTTTCACCTTTTCGATAGATTGAGGCAAAGAAATCGAGCAACACATGTATCATCTCGACGGCGGCGACGGTAAGCTTCTGCTTCGGCGGCACGCACCTCTGGATTCTGACGGCGACGGCGCTGGGCCTCTGCTCTGGCAGCTCCTTTAGCAGCAGCAGCAGCAGCAGCAGACGGAGGACTTCCATCGGTCGTCTCGCTCATGGCTCAGAAAGAACTGGCAGATAATTTCGCAGTGGCGAACGGCAGCGGCAATTTCGGCTCGGGCGGTGCACATATACAGATCCGCCGCCACCGATCTGGCTCTCTGATTGCCACCGCACAGGGTGAACGGCAGCGGCAATTTCGGCTCGGGCGGTGTACATATACAGATCCGCCGCCACCGATCTGGCTCTCTGATTGCCACCGCACAGGGGTTGCATTGGAGGAGGAGCGAAGAAAGGAATTAAGTTCGAGCCGGCGCTTTGACAACCGGAGACTCACAGGAAGAGGGGGGAGGGGGGCGGCGTGTACACCCAGCGGCAAACGATGGGGGCAGAAGCGCGCGCAGCAAGCGGACAACACGATAAAGGGAGGAGGGAAGAGATAGCAGCGACTGACTGATGCCGCTGACGCCGATAGTGAGTCAACCCCAGCTGCGGAGTTGGTTTCAGGGACAACGCCGCCGATGCCGACACAAACAATATGACACCCTCGCTTCCGCAGCGCTAAGAACCAGGTCTAGCCGTGGGAAGGTGGTCACGTATTCGTCGACGTGCCGGGGCCTACGTGAAATAACCGGCGCGTCGGCAACTGAAGAGCACCCTATCCGCCACACAAGAACAGAGGGGGGGGGGACCCTTTCCTCCTCTTTCTGCATGGCGGCGACGGTGTTCTATGCAGTCACGTTATCTTGACTCTCTAGCGGCGTCAGCGGCATCCAGCGGTATCAGTCGGTCGCTGCTAGCGCTGGGGGGATGAAAGGGGGGCGGAGCTGGTTACGAGGCCGACGACGACGCGAAACCCAGGAACGGACGCCAAAGAGCTGCGCTCTAAAAGTCAAATCCTAGGATAACGTTGTGAGGGAAGATGTTGCTCACAGAAAAGAGAACAGAAGTAGGGCGGCCAGCTATACTTGCAGTACACATTCCAAGAACCAGCATTCCACCGTCAGCCATGTGAAGCACTCGGGCAGCTGCTGGGGTGAGGACCTTCTTTAAAATACTACGCAGGCTAGCACTCATCACAGGTATGTCGGCTCCACTGTCGATGAGTGCTTGGACAGCTATGCTGTCTATTTTAACGCCAATTACACTTCTCCTTGTGTGCATAGACAGAGGATTTGCTGCAGCATTAGGCAATGCAGCACCACCTCCGAGGGCTGCATTTCTTAGTTTTACGAACGGGTGCGGCCAAACGCCACAGGGGACGAAAGGCGACGTGGCTGTGGCGAACGCGAAGATGGGCGACGTGTTTGCGGTGAACGAGACTGGTGTCCGTGCGGCGATGGTGAGCGACTGTACCACATGTTCCTAGCAGAGTTGGCGCTGTTAGATTCGGCAGTAGGCGAAACGTTGCGGGAATTTTCATCAAAACGGCTCAGGTTGCTTGGCATGCGAAGTGTTAAGGGCCACGAGTTGTGACAATATCAGGCGACATGACCAATGCGGCAGCAGGTGAAACATATCGGCTGGTCGTCCGCAGTTCTCTACTCAGTCGGGTTGCGATAACACGGAGAGAAGTGTCGGGGTGGAGCAAAAATAGTAGAAGGGCGTTTGTTAGCTCTGGGATTGGCACCAGCACAGACAGAACGTAAGCCAATGTTTTCAAGTTCCTGGTGAATGATGGCTTGTAAGAAGGGGACTGAAAATGTTGTAGCGTCAGGGATAGGCGAACAGAAATGCAGGCGCCATCGCATCCAGTTCACGTCAACGATTCGCACCACATCCTCCGACAGCAACACATGCTGCTGTGTGGGTTGATCTTCACACGTTGCAGCAGTAGTGGGAAGTCTGGGGAATGGTTGCAAGACGCATCGGCTTTTGGCATGCTGGAATCGTCGGCACTCTTTAAAGATAACATCAACTGTCGAGCAGCTTTTGCGCATGAGCAGATTAAAGGCGTCGTCAGCAATCCTTAAGCACATGCCCGACCTTCTCAGCTTCTGTCATGTCGTGATCGGGTTTGCTTTACGACAAAGTGCCAGCATGTCTTGGATGTACAAGAGATAGGACTCCGTGGGGGATTGGGCACAGGGGGCCTGTTCCTGTTTCGCATCAATTTTATGGCCGGCTGGTTTGCCAAACAAATCTGTCAACTTCTCTTTGCATTGGTCCCAGCTGGTTAGCTCCTCTTCGTGGTTTTCATTACACATTTGCCATGCCTCTTAGGTAGAACAACAGGTTGACTAGCACACGCGTGGGGTCCCATCTGTTGATTCCACTCACACGTTCGTACATAGCCACCCACTTTTCAACATCGGTGCCATTGGTCCCACAGAAAGTTCCAGGATCCTTGGGTTGCGCAACCACAACCTTGGCTATGCCCAATGACAAGGTACTGCAAGATGCTACTTTACCCCCAGATGTCACCTCTTATGACATTTCAAGGCAGCGAGACTGAGACTGCACTGTATTCAGCGGCACTGACAACCATGATGTAGAGGATTGACTTTCCCCCTATGTACAACACATCAGCAGAATAAGAACAAGGAAATGCCCCACACAGGTGCATGGCACTAAACTGGATGCACTACCTGCTGTATGCAAGAGAGAATGAGGAAGAATGAGCTTCCCATTACTCCTGAGCACCTACCTACAACTGCTTTTATGGGCACAGCATTGAAGCTGCAATAGCGGTAATGCCTAACACCACATGAAATACAAAGCACACTACGTCAACACAGAGAAACCAAAACAACTGCACACACTTCTCACCGAAATAGACGCAACACCTGCTTTGTTGCATCTGAGCTGAAACGGGTGAATCCCAAACTCTGTGTCACATAACATCTGAAAAAATTAGCTGCTACGAGAGAACCAATGAGATTAATCTGGCGCGCTATGCATGCATCTTTAGCCTAATATGTAAAGAATTGGGCTGCTGCACTAAGGACCCAGATTAACGACCCACCATCAGGCACATTACTAACTATTATTGAGCCTAGCTGACTGGATGTACGAAGAAGCCAGGAGACAGCTCATGATAATGCTTTGCATAAGAGACAACGAAGCTGAACCCACGTTTTCTGCCTTGTGCTTGCAATGCTCTACCAAGTGAGCTTCAACGGCAGTTGTCCCAATGTCAGTTTTCTTGGATAGCTGCGCATATGTACTAAGCATAGCCGTGGGAGTGCTAGGCAGCAGCACTCACAGTTATGATGGCAGACGTGTAGTATCCTTTAAAACACCGACATTACAAAGCACATGATCTTAGAAGCTCACAACTGGCTAATAAACACTCGTTTTCTACCATGAGGCCCCAAGGCAGCCGAAATCAAAACATTTGTATCTTATGAGCGAGAAAAATCGGGGGAACCATGCAGCTCAATTTTTTGTTTACAAAAAGCATGTGATGGCAACAGACAATGAAGCAACAGTGATATATATAGAAAAATGGGTTAGAGCTGACAACAATCATTGGCAGCTCACACTATAATGCTTTCTCTACAATTTATTGGCTCAAAACATCTGGCAGCAAATCCTCTGGATTCTTCTACTATGTCTTTTGCAACTGAAATTTTAAATGTGTGTAATACTTCATGGCAACTTAAAATGGTTAAGCATCTCCATACCTTAAATTTGTGGACCAGCTTTGTCACCTTTCTAGAACAATAACTCTCTGGTGTCATACATCACTCAAACCAACTAATTCTCACTCAAAGCACTACTTATTAAATCTACCTTTAGATGAGCAGTACCTTCATTAGACGCAGCTGCATACCTTTTTGCAAATGGATATACATACCACGCTCAGATTGAGCAAACCAAACAAACCAACAGCAACCAGTACTTGTGTCCATTTGTCTTCAACGAGGCAGAGACAGGCCAGGTCTCGATAAACACAACAAATATAAGGTACAGGCAGAGGAAATAAGCAGAAGCTGTAAAGACAGCAGCAAAGTGAAACAAATTAGACAAGTTTGCAAACAGTCAGCGATCTGGGCCGCGGACAATGCACAACGTTACTGCTACAATTAGAAGCAAATGCTCCTCATGCAACAAGAAAAAACACGTTTTAGCTGTAAACAGAGAGAAGAAGAAGAAGCCGACTAGTGCGGTCGTGCAAACATCGGCTCCCGCTTCGATCAATGTTCTTGCGCCGAATTTTTGTGCCACCCCTGAGAACCTGGTGGCGATCGACGCGTCGTATCACAAGGATTACGTGGATGCCCATTTTTTGCCGGTGGGTTCATTTTTCGCTTCGTTGAAAACTGTTTTCTGCGTGCCACGTAGAAAAGGTGCCAGCCCCTGGCTCGCGCTGTAGGCCTAGGCCTCACGCGCACGACGGAATGTAGGCATGGCCTCCGGCTCAGCTGTTGAAGGCATGGAGATCACCCCAGAGGAAGATATCGGATGGATGACAGCCATCACTCGCCGAAGGAGACGCGCATTAGCCGCTGGCGGGAAATCCGTGGCTATAAAGGATACCAACCATGGCGGGAAAGGTAGTCGCCGCACGGCCACCTCGCAGAACGTGCTTAAGCGCGTCGCTACCGCCTCTAGGATCCCGATGCTACCGAGGGATCACATCAAGATAATTGTCCGCCCCCGTGGCGGCCTCGACGTTAAAAAGTTCAGCCTGGTGCATCTCTCCAGAGCGCTGGCCATGGCAGCAGCCTTAGCGCCGGAAGACACGACGGAGGACACGTACTGTCCGAACGGCTGTCAGAACATCTTGGTGGTATCGACTCCGCGGGAAGAAAACGCAAAAGCTTACGCCAAGGTACGCAAGATCCATACGAGGGATGGACCCTTCGAAGTGGCGGCCTACGCCGCAGCGGGAGAAGATACATGTAAGGGTGTTGTTCGCGGTATCGACCTGGACATTAGCGACGCGGAACTGAAAACCCTTTTCGTCAATCACCGAAATCCGGGCCTCGTCGAGGTACGTCGGATCAAGCAGACTACAACGGTGGTGGTACTTTTTGAAGGACAAAGAGTGCCAAACCACGTTATTTGTGGTAACGTACTCATGCCCTGTTATCTCTACCGACGACAGATAGATGTGTGCTACGGCTGTGGTGCAATCGGACATAGATCCGACGTGTGTCCCAATCCGGCAAGTGTTAGAAAGTGTAGGGGCTGTGGAATCACTTCCCCACCTGAAGACCATCATTGCGATCCCAAGTGCGCTATTTGCGGTGGTGCACACCCAACTGGGGACCGAAAATGCAGTCGAAGATTCCAGATGCCTTACATTGTGAGGCAAAGGCGTCGTAGGCGCCAACGACAGCAAGCACGCTGTACACAGGTGACCGAAGACATTGAAGACAGCAACAATTCCCAGCGCAAAGGGGTCATGCTAGAAAATGACGCCAACTTGCGCTCTCGCACGAGAGGACGCTCCAGCTCACGAGGGCGCTCCCGCTCCAGGGGGCGTTCTCGATCCAGAGGACAACCCAGCTCTGGAGAATCTTCTGGTGTTGACCCGCAACCCCGAGGACCTGGGTCAAGATCGAGGTCCCGTTCACAGTCGACCCCAAGAGCAACCTGGGCCGATCGAGTCAAGAACGGAGGCCTTGGGAAACCAGGACAACCGACAAGGGCAAGGTCCAGGAGTACTAATGGTAGGGCACAGCCGGAACGTGAGTCAAATCCCCGAATATTGGCATTAGAATCAGAAAATCAGAAATTAAGGCAAGAACTGTCTGAGCTCAGGGAGGCTTTCAAATCCTTTAAAGAAAGGTCCGAAACACCCCGTAGTCAGATGGACACAACGGCTCCAAAACCCTTGGCCGGCAAACCTAAACGTAAAGCCCCCCACCCCGTTCCCATTAGCGAAACAGAGGAAGAAGATTTAGAAACCTCTGAGGCAGATGAGATGGGAGAGAGTGAGGCACCCCCCAAGAACAAAAAAGTCAGAATAGCCGCAAGGTTGGCCACAATAGACAGGACTCTGGCGAAAATCATGGAGCTCATCACTAATCTAGATGCTCGAGTGGGTCAACTAGAAAGGCCCAAAGTTAAGGCAAAGGCAAGCGCAGCGGCTGCATCGGCAGTCCACGGAGGCACAAGCGGCAGCCCGAGCGCGGACTCTAGGGGTTCGGGCAATCAACCAGTGGTATCATAATGGCTTCAAACGACAACAATAACATTAAAATATGGCAGTGGAATTGTGCGAGTTTCCGAAGGCGCAAGGCTCCCCTGCAGCAGCTTATTAGATCGGCCAAAGTTAAGCCGCACGTTATTCTCTTACAGGAAACACTAGCTAAGGAGGATATCTCTCTACCGGGTTACAACTCCGAAACATTGACCATTCCAGGGGGTCGGGGAATAGCGACTTTGGTTCGAAAGGGTACCTCCTATGAAACTCACGAGCTTCCCAAGTACAAGGTTGGTCTAGAAGCACAAATGATTGAACTCATTCTGAAGAACAAAAAAGCAGCTAACGTGTATATAGCTAACGTTTATAGCTCTCCGCAAGATAGGAAAAGGGAGTTTAAGACCCTCTTGGGCCGCATTTCCAGTAAGGCAGATACAGCCCCACTCGTAGTGGCTGGGGACTTCAACGCTCCTAACAAAGAATGGGGCTATGGTCATCAGAGCGTCAAGGGTACTAATTTAGCAACCACGGCAAGTGAATTAAATTTTGCTCTTATTACAGATGCTAACTTCCCCACGAGAACTGGTACCTCTACTACCAGAGATACAACCCCCGATCTTACATTCCTTCGGGGAATTGAAGGCTCATGGGACAATCTGCAGGAGAATTTAGGAAGTGATCATTACATAATTGAAGTGATCTTACAGACGCAACCACCACCACTAAGGAAATATGAGTATGTGGACTGGGATCTCTTCCGTAAGTTGCGTAAGGAAACCAGCATAGATGACGAATCTTATGAGGAGCTCTTAGATCAACTAAAGGCAACGATTAGGAAAGCTACTAAAGCAGTCTCAACAGAAATCGAAGTCCCAAAAATGGACTCCAAACTAGCTCACATGCTGGAAGCGAAAAATTCTCTCCTAACCAGATGGAAGAGTCACAGACTCAATAGAAGACTTAGAGCCAAGGTCGCCCAAGTTAATCGTGATATCGAGACATACGCGGCTCAGCTTTCACGTCAACAATGGGACGAAACTTGCTCAGAAACAGACGGCAGATTGCGCAGAGGAGGCAAATGGAATCTATTGAAGAGCCTACTTAATGACAAGCTCTCCAGAGGTACTACAAACCTCACCATAAACAGACTCGTCAATAAACAGATAACTATAGGACGGACAGCAAGAGAGGTCGCAAACGACCTCGCACACATGTACCTGCCACTTAAAAATGAATATAAAAACGAAGAAGAAGTAAGCGAACCTTACTCCGGAATATCGCAACCGGACTTGGACAGTGACTTCACTGCAGCTGAGATAAGGCATGTACTTTTTAATTTAAATGGGAGATCTGCCCCGGGTCTGGATGGCATCACAAATAAACTTTTGCGAAACCTGGATGATGATGCCATAGACATAATCACGGTCAAAATTAATAGTCACTGGAGATCCGGCACTGTCCCACCGGAATGGAGGGAGGCCAAGGTGACGTTTATACCAAAACCCGGGAAACCACTAACAAAGGAGAACCTCAGGCCCATATCACTTACATCCTGTATTGGTAAAGTAGCCGAACATGCTATTCATAACAGGATAATAGAACACATAGAAAACCAGGAGCTTTTCAGGCACAATCTCATAGGCTTTCGGAAGGCATTATCCACACAGGACGCCATGCTCATGATCAAACGGGCTATTATTGACGACCCTAGCAGGGACGTAAAGGGCATCCTGGGTCTCGATCTTAACAAAGCATTTGATACGGTGGCACATAAACATATTCTACATGAAATCTCAACCTTGAACCTGGGAAGCAATTTTTACAATTATGTGAGGTCCTTTCTAGCTAATCGGACAGCTCGCGTCAAACTCGGCATAGTCACAGGCGGTCCATACAATTTAGGCAACAACGGCACACCACAAGGTTCAGTATTGTCCCCACTCCTCTTTAACATTGCCATGCACAGGCTCTCGGAGGAATTGTCCAAAATTCCGAGCTTGGGGCACGTCATATACGCTGACGATATCACAGTGTGGGTCCCCAGGGGGTCACTCGCAGCACTAGAGCAGACACTACAGGCAGCGGTAGACACCACAGAATCCTTCCTTAAGGGCACCGGACTCAGGCTATCACCTAGTAAATCTGAGCTGCTGCTTTTTAGACAGGGAAGACAAGGTGTTAGAAACCTTGTGCCTTTAGAAACTCTGCCAATAAAAATCACAGACAACACAGGACGGGTCATACCCAGAGTAGAGCAAATAAAAATTCTAGGTCTTCTCATTGACGCAAGGAGCTGTAACGCTACAGCCCCGAACCGTCTCACAGGTCAGGCCAACAGTACTTTAAAGCTCCTGGGCAGGGTTTCAAACCGAAATGCAGGCCTCAAGGAGGACAATCTCATCAGAGCATATCATGCATTTTTCATCAGTCATGTGACGTACATTGCATCATACCTGAACTGGGGGAAAGGAGAGAAGGCTAAGCTAAACGCACTTATACGCTCCGGACTCAAAAGGGCTCTGGGACTCCCGCACGGAACGAGTACCGAACTCCTCAACAAGTTAGGACTGCATAACACTATAGATGAGCTCATTGAGGCACATTCGATGTCACAAATTGCAAGACTCTCCAACACTAAGTCAGGGTGTAAAATTCTAGATGAAGTCGGAATACTGCCTCGAGGAGGAGACGTCTCTAAGCTCAAAATACCCAAGGAGGTGGAGACACAATTAGTTGTGGACCCCATACCTAGAAATATTCATCCTGTGTACAACAAAGGCAGAAGGGACGCCAGGGCCAAATGCATTCTGGGTAAACTGCACCAACAACACAGCTCAGCTCTTTTTGTCGATGCAACTCGTTATGGATCGGGCAACCGCTACGCTATTGCCGTGGTCGATGAGAGCGGTAAATTAATAAGTGCGGCGTCACTAAGAACGAGCTCCATTCATGCCGCCGAAGAAGCGAGCATAGCACTTGCAATTACAATGAGGAGAGGCTCCACAATTTTCTCCGATTCCCGTACAGCTATTAGGAATTACTCAGCCGGCTTCATCTCAGCGGAAGCACACAAGTTACTTAAACACAGTATTAATACTCATAATTACGACCAACTGGGTAGCTCACACCTAGTCTGGTTTCCGGCTCATCAGGGCCACTCGGTCAGCCCCAGTGGCTGCAATCCTAACGAGCAAGTTCACTCTGCTGTGCGAGATCTCACATGCCGCGCATCAGATCAGGAACTGCTCCAGGATGACTGCGGCTCCTACAAAGACCCACTTACTACTTTTCACGAGATCACCTCACACTATAGGGACGGTAGGAGATTTTTTCCTCCCCCCCATCAGAAGCTCAACCGAGCTCAGGCAGTCACATTAAGAATGATTCAAACTAAATCTTATCCCACACCTTTTGTGCTTAACAAAATTGACCGGGACTTTCCCGCGGAATGTAAAAGTTGTGGACACACTCCGTGTCTATTTGATCATATGTTCTGGCTGTGCCCCAACCAAAGGGCTTCGGATCTCAACAGTGAGGAGGACTGGAGTCGGCGCATATCCAGCGATGTCCTCCAAGATCAACTCCTGGCCGTCCGGAGAGCTCACGACATCGGGAAAGCCTTTGGCCTACCGGTGCCTACGTGGGCGGAGCCACCAACATAGCCCGGGGGCTTGTGCCCTCGGACCCTAGTTTCTCTGGACTAAAATAAAGTTCTTGCCATGCCATGCCAGCTGTAAACAGCACGACCGCGCGGAGTTGGTTGATATTCTAAAAACAGCACATACAACAATTAAAGCAGACACATTACATGTGTCATCTGTCTTCTTGCTGTTTTTACAATATCGGTCACGGTTGCAAAGCTACGCACATGATCTATGAACGAAAGCAACGGACGTACATATAAAGCTTGGTGAGCTGATTCATACTAATATATATATATGTTGAATTAAGAAAGTTCCCGTAAAAGTGATAGTAGCAGCAGCAGTAAAGTGGTTTCGTTTACCACCTCGCTCACATCGTACGCATTGTATTATTTAACTCCACGGCTCGCAAAGGAGCTACTAAGAAGCTTCAAGTGAAGGAAATACGCTTTCGATCGTTATCTCACTGCAACGAATGAAAGCCTCTGACGCCCATACCGCGGTCAGCAATGAGAAAGGTAATTAAATGCAGCAATGCGCTGCATGGGTAAATAAGGAGGGCATAGCGTAGTCATCCTATTGAGATGGAGAAAAATAGACTTAAGAACGCGATAAACATCATAGGACGACATCCACGCTAGTTGAGTGCATGCATTTCTGGCGCGTGGAAGATGTCGCTGTTTTTTTTTGTTAATTTTTTTACATCGGTGCAACGCGTAGGAACTGCAGTGTTGAAGGCCCGAACGAATAAATTATACTGCGATCACTGCGGGCCTGCGACAACCGTTTCGTGTTCCTTCGAATTTCGAGATCACATCGACAACAGCTCGAATGCGCAACCGGCGTTTTACGTGTCAGCAAGAGCACGACGTGAGCAAGAGAACGGGTAATCGCACAACACTTACCGTTGCTCCAAGTACGTCGCGGTAGCACCAGCAGCTGGGCAACAAATGTCATCAAGCCCTGCCCCACCGCAGTGTCCGCAACTTGAAGCTTCGCATTCGCCCAAAACTAAAAGCGGACCACAGCCCTACGTACGCGCGCGAACGAGACGCAAGCCATGCCGTCTGAGTTCGAGAGTAGCTATTTCATAAAAGCAAAAACAAACAACAATGTGACGTCACATCCGGTAAAGTCAACTTGTCCTCCTTTCTCACCTTCTCTCAGCTAACGCATGCGCAGCGACCACGGAGCACTCGGGGGCGATGTTCAGGTCTCGCTTACCCATTGTAGCCGTCGCGCCTTGAGTTGCGGTCGGTTGTCAAGAGATGGCGCCACCTACAGCCCTATCTCCGCCAAGGGGGCTAGGGCGGTGTGGTGTCGCGGCGGTAGCGGCGGCGGCTGCTTGGAAAGCGCGGCGACACAGGGAGACATCGCAACACATCCGTTCACTTGTACTTGAATAAACTGGTTGTGCTCTGGCGACTTTCGACGAAATTTTAGTTTCTTGCAGTTATGGCAATTGGTTCACTAAGTAGCGTTCACGAGTAACGTAACAAAAAGCCCACAGCAGTTCGTTTTACACGTACACGCTCTCATCCTTGCATGTCGCTTCGCGCAGCATTACTATAGTCTCGCGTAATTCTGCTGAAAATTGTGGTGTCAAAGCAGGTTCAACGACAACATAAAAGCTATTCACTTGAACTTGGTGTGTGCGTAATGAAGGGTCCATCTTCTTTCTGGGGTTTTACGTGCCAAAACCATGGTTCTGATTATAAGGCACGCCGTAGCTAGCTAGTGGAGGGCTCCGGATTAGTTTTGACCCCCTAGGGTTCTTTAACGTGCACTACAACGCAAGCACACGCGCCTTTTTACATATCGTCTCCATTTAAATGAGGCCGCCGCGGTCACATTCCCGTAATTACAGTTTAAGCACCTTGCGGGACAGAGGTTTGCGGTCAAGGAACTTAACAACCGCATTCCTGTCGCTAGCGCTGACGGCATAGTTGGTGAACAGCGGCTTCATAAACTTCTTAGTGATGAGCTGCAGGAGAACCTTGCGATGGTCGCTGTCTGTGTTGCCACAGCTGAGAACATTAAGTTCCATGAGCGCTGCGACACTTCTCTCAACGCAAACCTCCAAGGGCTTTGTGAAATGTTTTCTGTGGGGAAGCACGTGGTCTACAAGCTTCCGAAGACCAATCAACAGTTTTGCGAGTTCCTGGCTCGGGTAGAAGAGCCCGCCCCGATCTTGGTGGGCAATGAGGCCAAGGAGAGGTGTGTTGCCTTTCTGACACTGCAATAGGGCGATGCAGTTCGAGCAGACAATGCTTTCACTTGCAGCTCTCACTATGAAGCCTCCAACCATGGCGACGCTGGCTTCGTCCGGACCTGTTATGCATGGTGTCAACGTTGTGAGGTGGTTCTTTAAGTCATTCACTGCCTGGTCGAGAAATTTGTTACCGGTGGCAGGCATGGTGGGGCTGTGTTGAATGGGAAGCAGCTGCCTTGCGACGAATGATGTCGAGCTCTGAACGTTGCTCTGGTCGGAGGCAGCAACGATATGCCTGTCTTCAGCATTTTTTCCAGCCCGCATATCGCGCTCTTCACGTCAAGTATATCATTGCTACCGCAACTTCGGCGCAGAAAGCCAAACATGGATTCTATCGGGTCACTCGACATTTTGCGTGTGAGCACAAACCGGAACTTCTTCACAGTCAGCAAGTGACGAATGCACTGCACATTTGACGTGGTCGCAAAGACAAGAGCGTGGTATGTTTCCTTGCTTAAAAAGCTGCCAGCTGCACTTTCCTTCCTGAGGTCTTCGATGTAAGCAAGAAAAACAATCTCGAGCCACTCTAATCTAGGATCATCAGCATCCGTAAACTGGCGGGCGTCGGCGTTGTTGCAATGGATGTGTTGTTGGCAGTTGCTGATGTCCATTACTGTAAACCACCTCTGTATCATTTGCATGAATTCAATTGTGGGTCCTGCTGAAGCGAAGTCCAGATCACATGTGTGGCCGGCCTGATCTTTGAGGTAGCAAAGTGCGGCAGTTACGGGAACTGAAAACAACTGAACCGCTGACCTGACGTTCATTTTTTCGATGTTTGTTGGATACAGGTGTTTTCTGGTCAGGAACCTTACTGGCCTCACTGCCGAGTTTTTCTGCATTTTATACAGACTTTTCACATACCTTGATGTGATCTGCTTTTCTTTACCGAAGTCCTTCGCCAGAAACTGTGACCTCACATTTTTGATGATATGGCTTTGGTCGAAAGAAAGAAAAATCTCCTTAGAGGGATCGGCAGGGTGCGAAGCCTGTATGCTCGCCTTGCCTCCGCAAAGAATATCCATCGCTGCCACATTCACCTTGTGGAGGCGTTGCTCGGACCAGTAGGTCGTGGCTCGGACGCTCGGACACATACAATTGCCCTTGCGTGACGTAGTGCTATATCAGCCAATCAGCTTGCCAAGTTTTTGTCAACCAGCCAATCAACGTGCGCCTGATGGCTGGTTGATCGTACTAGATGGTAGAATACGTCTCCAGGCATTGCCCCAGGTTGCCTTCACGTCATTACTCGTTTTTTTCTGATCGTTTGTTTTACAGCGTTTCAATTGACGTGTTTGAGCGCCTACTAATCGTTCCACGTGCACCATTGCACTGATGCACCTTACGGGATTTCCGATTTATGTGTGCGCCTACTTGTTAATTCATGTAACTTTGAGTTGAGCCGAGGCCGTACACGCAGGTGGGCTGGACTCGCGCATGACACGCGTCCGCTTCGTCTGCCGTGCCTTCGGTGCGCGACTTGCCATATAATAGCGCTTCCAAACTCCGTCCAGAGGTGACTCCGTCTAACATCAAATTTGCCAACATTGAAGAAATATCTCGCTGTCTGTGATCAGTCATGACCGGCATCAGGAAGGACGAAGTTTTACTTGTCGGGTCTAGTGCTGCCGTCGCTGAACAAATCAAAACCGGTATGTGGCTGAGTCTTCTCCCCTGCGTGTTTTTGCTGCTAAGCAGATGACGAGGGAATACCCTCAGCTGTGGGATCATCAAGTACCAGCGCGTAAAAAAAAGAAAAGAAGAATGGACGGAAGTAGAAGTGATATACAGCGCTGTGTAAAGTCTCTTCTACATTCATCCCTTATTCTTTATGCGTTGGTGTTTGGCAATCAGGAATAACGAACTATCTCGAATTTCAGCTTTAGTACAGATGTGGGAACAAAAAAAGGGGGGGGGGAGGGTGTTGACGTCGGGAACTTATAGGGGTTCGTCTTCATTTAACCGCTGTTGTGTAACACACAAGTGATTTGTTCAGTTATTTGCCCTTCCCCGTAACGTCAACCCCGTTTATTGCTATAGCAATTACATGAACACCTAAAGCAAATTTTCGCAAATATTTAAAAATTCAGTATGTGCGCGGTGGACTGACCTCCAAGCCAGAGAGCAGACTAGGTAATGTTGCGCACTTTTTATAACCAGATGGTGCGAGAGAGCGGGAGCACAGGCAGCCCAAAAAAGCGCAGTTGCCGCAGGAGGAAGTAGCCGCAAAATGGGAAATATACCTGGAGAAAAAAATACATGGTTCAAATACTGGTGCAAGCAAAGATAAAAGGTGAAAGTGAACGTTGGTTGTCAGAAATGCGTGAGAAAAAGCGTGAGAAGGCCACACCAAGAATATTTTGGAACCACATAGAATTATTTGGCAGGAAGCCTGGAACAAACAAACTGGAAGGGGACATGGCATTACATTACATCCTAAAAATAACAGCCGAATCTTTCCAAGGCAATGACAAGGTTGTAGTTGAGGAAAAAAGGGGCGTCAAAGAGAACCAGATTGAAAAGGAGCTGGTGCTGACAAATTTCAACTGGAAGAAAGCTGAAGAGAAAATTCCAAAGCGCACAGCCACAGGTCTAGACGAGTTTCCCAGAACCAAAAAGTAAGGAAGCTCTGTTGAAAGCAGTAGAAGAAAGTCTAAAAGTAGGCGAATACCAGACATTTGGCAACAAAGTAGAATGAATTTAATTTATAAAGGTAAGGGGGAGAAATATAGAATTCACTCCTATAGTCTGTTGACCATTACATCGGTAATATACAGGTTACCAATGCAGGCTGCCAGCATGGGCAGCGAATAATGGCATTTTGGGAGAACTTCAGTATGGCTTCAGAATAGGTAGGCATTTAGATGATCACTTATGTGTCCTTACTCAGTGTATTAAAATATGAAGAGCAGAAAGAAGACCGTTATATGTAGCCTTTTTATACATTGCAGGAGCGTATGACAACGTAGACCGTAGCACTTTGTGGGATATTGTAGAAGGGGAAGGCTTAGGCGACAATTGTCTACAGCTTTTGAGATAGATTTACCTAGAAAAGACCGTTTGCGTTGAATGGGAAGAGAAGAAGAGCGAGGAGAAAGTTGATATCAACAAAGGACTGAGGCAGGGGTGCCCTTTATCCCCACTGCTGTTTATGATGTACGTGGTGTGGATGGAAAGGGCACTAGAATAAAGTGATATCGAGTTTAATCTCCTATCCAAACAGGCAGGTACAGTAGTAGAGCAGCAGCTTCCAGGTTCATTTTATGCGGGTGACATTGTGTTGCCTGCTAACAAGCAAAGAGATATGCAATATTTGGCTAATATTGCAGACAGGAATGTGAAAATATAGGATGAAAATATGGTGTTAAAAAAATCAGGTTATATGGTTTTCAATGAAAACAGTGAATAGACAGTTTCAATACAGGCAAGGAAATGCCTTGGTGTATGGATAAACGAAGGCAATTGATTGAATGCAGGTAAAAACAATAATAGCAAAGGGGAAGAGAAATGCAACCATGATGTAACACAGAGTGCCATGGGGATACAATAGGTAAGAGGTGTTTCGGGGTACGTGGAAAGGTGTAATAGTTCAAGGACTTAAATTCAGAAATGCATTATTCAAAAGACTAGCGCAAAATAGCAGGGACACAGACAGAGAAGACAACAGGATGAGCGCTAATGTCTTCTCTGTCTGTGTCCCTGCTATTTCGCGCTAGTCTTTTGAATAATGATGACACACTAGCCCAACTTTCTGCCTTGATCGCTCAGAAATGCAGTTGTTTGCTTGAAGTCGCGGGGTACAATCGGGACTCTATAGCAACCAAAAATTAATGGGACGCCGCACATTGGGCGCTCACTGGAAGACTACAAGTGAAGCTGGGCAGGGTGATATGGGCTGGACAAATTTGAAGAGAGGGAAGCTCACAGTAAAATTGAGTATGAAGAACGGCTGAGGAATATGGAAGAAAGTAAATGGGCTGGAAGAGTGTTCAGGTATCTATCTGTACAGGAATAACATTGATTCAGAGTGGAGCAAAAGAACTAGCAAGCTTACCAGAAAGTGTGTGACATCAAATGCAAAGTCAGAGAGGCTGAGGTAATTCCATGGGTGGCACCAATGGAAAAGAAACCTGCTATGAGTAACTAGGTAAGAGGAAAAAACAAAATAAGGAAAGAAACAAGTTATGATAACTCAAAGGGAAGCTCATTACTTTTCAAAGCGAGATCAGGACGCCTTAGAAATCGCACTTATAAAGCGAGATATAAGAAGGAAGAAGAAGAATCTGCTTGGTGCAGTAAAGCTAGGGAAACGATGGAGCATGTTTTATTAGAATGTGAAGATGGTCCATCTTCACATTCAATGGTCGATTTAGTAATTACTAGCCTCCTTGAAGCCCTTGGGTTCGGCTAGAGCAGGGGGAAAGTAAACATTTCCGCAATAGAGATTAGTAAGAGGCAATTGGAAGATTGGTAGAAGAAAAGTAGGGAAACGACAAACAATGGAGGCATAAAAAAATAAAGTTCACCATAGGGGTTCAGAAACTTTGGTTATGGGATTCATCGTGTGTTTTTTTTTCCCCGTTTTTTTTTCTTTTTTAACATAGGCAGGACCATAGGCAGTATAACAGCAAGAGCTTGGCGCACAACCCACCATCCCATTCCAAAGGGGACGCTCATAACATCCATCCATCAATCCATTTTTAGGGGCCGTCCGTCAGGGTCCCGCCAGCTTGACCTATGTGCAGTAGGAAAGCACACCAAGTATAATAAGTAATATAACGCATTCCGAGGCTTATTTTCCTGCATTTTTTTTCTTTTTCGAGGGCCTGGCATGGATTCTTTAAGCAAAGAAAAACATTGAAGGAAATGTCAGGCAGATGCCTCACTCAGCAGATAGTATGTTAAATTACCCCTTGATGTAATAAACACAATCGTGAAATGAAGCTAGAAACACAAGTTCGAAACAGCCAAATGACTAATTAGACCTTTGTGAAATGACAGTGCTGGGGATTTGCAAAAAGACAGATTCTTAGAAATATCAGTGTAACATGCAGATGCCAAACCTTCACCATCTCTGGCTTGATATTGTGCTGATGCTAGACAAAGTAAAGAGTGCTTTGTACAATTGTGCTTGCAAAGATGTTCTTTCCTTTAATTTAGTTTTTTTAGGAATCGTAACAGCCATATCGAAGGCACTTTTTTGTATTTAATAGTGGCTTCTGCAGATTAAATACCTCAAAGGACCGTCGTCAGCATTTATTGATTTTGTGTATTGTGCGCATAGTATATATCCCATACTGTTGCAAAGATTTGAACACCTGCATGCTGGGAAACCCACATTTGCTGTTATAGGAGGAATAGGTTCAAGTGTCTTCTTTAGCCATGAACAAATAAGTGCCCGTCATCAACCAAGTTTTGAATTTTCATTTTCTCTAGCTACCTTCACATACAAGCATTTTTAATCATGCATGGTTACTTGCGCAGTTTCTAGGAGAGGAGGGTGAGCCTGTCGTTACGAAGTACACACAATGGGCGTTCAGGCATGTCCCTTGTCCATGCCAAAGAGTGTATTCACGACAACGGAAGTAGTAAAGGAATAGTGTTCGAATTGAACTTCTGTGATTTGATGGGACAACCTCTATCCACTAAATCGCGTGATTTTTTTCGGTGTACCTATGAGAGTAAAGGCATTTACTGAACAAATATAACATGAGTGTTTGCAGATGCACCCTGCGTGCAGACACTACAGAGAGCACTGTAGAACACGTAGAAAAAAATTTTGTTGACATAGTAATGCATAAGAATATACTTGAGAAGTGTTGAAATTCGGCCTTGTTGGTACGACATACTGTAAGTGAAGGGCAAAAGAAACAGGGATAGATGGAGTACATCAGTGCGTGGGTTGCACCCTCCATCCATCCCTATTTTTTGCAGTTCACTTGCAATAGGAAAATACCTTTATGCATTGTACCAGTACTATTGTGCTGTGCTGTCAATTCATTGCACCTGACTTCGTGCTAGAAGTGTCATTTGCAGACCTAGTCTGTCAGCTGAAGGGATCAATCCTCCCTTGGGATTACATGCACTTATTTATTTATTTATTTGATACATACTGCCGGCCTGAGTGTCAGGCCTTGGGCAGGAGTGGGTATACATGAAACAATACACTGTTCAGATGATCATCGTCTTTAGGGCAAAAAACAAGAATTTTTCTTTGCATGACATATAACCCATATTACAATGAGGGGCAATGCATTTTTTCCCCATTACGTGCCAAAACACTCTACACATTGCTGAGAATGCACGCACAACACGACCATGTGCTCTCATTTTCCCTTTAACTCAATGTAAAAGACGGGCCCCCGTAGCCCCCCGAACTACTCGCACTATCTATTCGCCGAACACCACACACCTCTGTCATATTCTTCCACCCTGGGTATGTGTATGCTATATGCTTATCCATGCCGTACATGTGGGTTATACTGCTACCATATGCAGTAATTAAATTTGCTCATACCAGGTCTTACGTTCATGACTAAATTATTCTTCAGAATTTTAAGCATGGCAGCCTGCAAACAAATATGATAAAACATAATATTAATGGCATGTGCTGTGAATGTTAAGCCTTCTCAGACTAATGTAATATTAAAAATACAAAACGATATTGGTGCTCAAACCTGAAAGTGATGTAATTTTACTGGCATGGCTCTTCACAGGCAGCGTAGTGGCACCAGTGCGATGTCATTACAGGCCCTACACAACATGTTAAACCTTTTAAGGGAGCCAGAAAGTTTGCTGCACCCACGTATAGTTGGAAAACCATTCAAGAAGTTCAAGGACAACGCTATACTTTGCTATAGCAGTCAGTGCTTCGTCCTTCGGGTGAAACTGCAAATTTTTTCTAGCATGGTGTGAGATGTCTGGATACATGGTGTGTGTAATCCTTCTGCATATGCAGGAACGCAGCAGGCACTCAAGTATGCGTCTCTGGTGACATTGACAGTTCAAAATGCTGCTCTTAACCTAACCATGCGGATGGCTCGCACACAGAAGGACCTTTTCATAGCCAGTACGGCTGTTATAATGGCTGAAGTGATAAAGCTTGCAACATGCCTCATCATGGTACGCGTGGACGAAGGCAGTTTCCAGAAGTGGCGTTCTTCTATTCACCGCATTGTAGTGTTGCAGCCCGTGGATACACTCAAGGCAAGTGCACATACATGTGAGGTTGTATTGCATGAATAAGTTGTTTAGGAGCAGTTAATTGTGTTGTAATGTGCATAAAAAAAATGAAATGCAGCTATTTCGTTGTGGGCAAGGTAAGGAAGATCTTTTTCTGGGATTGTGAACTTTGTGAACAAGCTACAACTTTTTTTTTTGAGTACAGAATTAGAATTGAGGAATAGATCTAATTCTAGTACCTTTAGCTAACACCTTACAGCCTTTTCAGGAGCTCTCAGAACAGCCTGACAGTGCATTCAAATAGTAATGACCACACAAGCAGCTAGACACTTTACTTATTGGTTCCAAGGAAAAAACAAGAAAATGAGACAAACATATTTTTTCTCTCAGCACATTAGGCATGTGGAATAATTTTGCCTGAGGCTGTTGTTTTACCATCTGACAACCTCTTTGCCTCAAGACTCAGCTGTCGGAACATGCTCATCATGAAACAGTTTGTCAGCAGCCTGTTATGTTTTTAGCATAACTGCGAGTCGGCCTAGTTGGAACAGATTCATCTTAAAACTCTTTGTGCGCAAACAACATTCCAGGCTTGTGAAGAATGGGATAGTCATTTCGTGTTTCTGGTCAGCGTTGTTGAAGTCATGTCACCACACTGTAGAGATTGCATTTTTTGAGCAAGTTGATAGGTTGACAAAGGCTGGGTACCCGCTCGCTGTGATGCTGGCGTCGTGCGCTAGACTAATGAAAGAACTTGAAAAGGATAAAGGACAATGCACAAAGAATCAAAGGCAGAAGGATATAGCTTCCAAGGTTTCAGTAATTCTGTATGTGCACGGCCTTTCACACAGACTTAAAAAGGTGGCTGGTAGTTATGAAGTAAAAGTGGTATTTTCGGCAAAAAACAAAATAGGTAGTGTGTGTTCCAAGGTTAAAAAGAAGTTCGAAAGTAAGGATGATGTAAAGAAAGAATGTAGTGTTAAAACATCCGCGCAAGAACCAATTTGTTGATTGCACGAAGAACGTTGTTTACCAGATTCCTATGACGTGTGGTCATGTGTACGTAGAGTAGACTGGGAGATGTATTAACACGAGGTTAAAGGAGCACTTGTCTAGTCTGAAAGGTCGCCCTAGTACGCATTTGGCAATGCATTGCCAAGAACATGATTGCTCCCCTTGTCTTACTAGGACAGATATTTTGTACAGGCATAGGAATCAAACCGCTAGGGAAATCGTGGAAGCACACCGGATTGAAAAACAAAATGAAAAATGCATCAGCCATCCTTCTGTTTCATTGTTAGATAAAGAAAATTCGCTTCTATCATCACATCTTTAACGCATTTTGTTGTAAGTGGTTGTTTTATGCACCTTGCTGTTTTTAGTTTGACCGGGTGGCTTTTGTCCATGTCTTTTTATCACAAGTGTTATATGTAATATTGACGTGCTCTTTTGACTTGATCACGCAGATCTGCGGGTATCATATGCAGTATAGGCTTGCTCTGTTGACTAGATCGTGCAGATCTGTGGGTATTTAAGCAGGTAGTTCTTCAAAAATGAAACCAGTTCTTAGAAAGCGCTCGTCCTTGTGTTGCCCCTATTCTTCGTCCCTGTTTGTTTGCACACAAAAAGTTTTAAGATGAATCTGTTATGTTTTGCTTTATGCAGATTTTGTATTTTGCTATGCAGTTACAAGTGTATTTTGTTTCGCTGTGAATGAATTGCTAATGTGCTCCTGTTGTAATAATGCCCTCTGTGTAAATGTAGTCGAGTAAATAAGTCAAATGCTACTTTGTACCTTTGTTCTGTATTTATTTATTTATTTATTTATTTATTTCGCATGCTTTCAAGACTGAAGGGCATTAAAGATAGAAGTAGAGTAAAAAAATGTAAGGATACTAACAAAAATATTGTCACGTACAAGTTTGTGCCGCTGTGGATGAAAGGACATTGTGAGGTGAAGAGGAAGTTGAAGTGTCTCGACGAGCGGTAGATGGTGGTACCCTGACTACTGAGCTACAACTTCGTTGCTGTATATATTGTAAATACATATATTTTATTCCCCCGTAACAATATTAAGAAAAGGCATCTTGTACAGCAATGTTGAAGTTAGAGTCGGTGATGAATGCGACTGATGCGGCAGAGCAATTGCAGTCCTTGCTTGCCCTAGGGATGAGTGAGTCACTGAAACAGTTTGTGTGGCACATTGGCACCCTGACTGTGGTCAGTGTGGGATGAAATATAAGACTGAGGGGCAGAAAGGGTTTCCTTTAAGAGCGGGGTTTAAGTGTAAAAACTTTGGGAAAGAGGCAGAAACAGGAATGGCATGACGAAAGATCATGTAAATTAAGAGTTTGTTTCATTGATAAGATACTTGCTTAACAAGAATAATTAGACAAGGTGAAGTGTGCACCACGCTTTTGAATACTTTCTACTGCAGTCACTAGTGAAGGCTGAGCCGGATCCCAAATGGTTAAAGCATACTGCAATTTGGAATGAACTAAAGTTTTGTAAAGAGTTAACTTCAGGGAGGAAGAGGCAGAGCTAAAATTATGGCGTAAGTACCTATGCGTGCGGTTAGCGTTATTAGTAACATAGTCCACATGTGAATGCAAAGAAAGGTTATTTGATATGTGAAGGCCCATATACTTGCGAGAGGTAACTGACGTCACTGGGGCACCATTAATAAAGTATGTATGCATGGCAGTGTTAACGAGATATTTGCATGGCCTTACATTTACTAGCATTCAGTAACCACTTAGAACACCACTCAGCTACACAGTTAAGGTTGTCCTGCAGTTCTTTGGAATCGAATGGATTAGTAATTGCACAGTAGAGAACAAAGTGATTTGTGAATAGTTTCATGAGAGAAGAAAAAGTTGAAATGTTGTTAATGTAGATTAAAAAGAGAAGTGGACCCAGAATGGAGCCTTGAGATAGACCTGCTGATACATCAGAAAACCAAGAATTACGGTTGTTATCATTAGCAAACTGCGCCCGATCAAAAAATTCAGTTCAGTCAACTTAAGCAGAAGGGAATTGTGAGTCACAGAGTTGAAGGCTTTGGCAAAATCAATAAATATGCAGTCGATGTCGATACTTAGATCATAAATTTCAAAAAGATTGTTAATAAACGATAAGAGCTGTATTTCACATGAGAAGTACTTACGGAAACCATGTTGACAGAAGTTAAAAAAGGAGTTATATTCTAAAAAAGTCAGCCAAATGCAAATATGTTTACAGAATTTTACAGAGAATTTTACATTAAATGCTTGTTAGTGAGATATGCCTGTAATTGCTGGGTAAGTGTGTGTTGCCTGATTTGTGAACTGGAAGTACCTTTCCCACACACCAGCTATATGGAAGAACAGAATGCTGCAATGACTGTGTGAAAATATGCAAGAAAATAACAACAGAAAATACATCAGTACATTTCAAGATTTTTGAATTGAGGTAGCCTGGGCAGGCACAGGAAGATGTTTTTCGATTGTTAATTAGGCAGCTAACACCAACCCAGTCAATAGTAGTTGGATTCATAGTAAGAAAACCTGAATTTGGTACAAGTGGTAATCTATGTGGCATCACAGTAACATATGAAGAAAATACATCATTAAATACATTGCAGCACTTTTCAAGAGAAGCAGGTTCATCGTTGGGGCAAGTTAAATGGGTGATATTACTTGGAGTACAATTAACTATAATCCAGTATTTTCAAGGCTTGGTTTGCAATAGGGATGGAAGTGTAACAATGTAACAATGTGCTGTTTCACACTAGTGGCAGCTGCGTTGTAGTCATTTTCAGCATGGTAGTAAGCAGACCAAGCGATGTCACTGCGTGAAGCTTTTTTTGCAATGAAGCAACTGGTTTTTTGTGTTATGAAGTCGCTTCAAAAAGGGGTTCAACTAACGGTATCGTGGTTTGCAAATCAAAGTCCTTTGCGACACGATATGTTCGTTTCGTGGCAACATTTTATTTTTGACGATACACCAATTTTTTTCAATACAGCTCCGATCACAATTAGAAATGTACGAAGCTGCTAAAATTTCCATTTCAGAGGTAATTGAAGCCAAATCAGCTTTGCTGTAATTGTGAATCACTTTACTGTTTTCTTTTTGTCTTGATGTGAAAAGTGAGTGCATGGTGATCATTTAAGCCTTTTAAGTAAAGAATTAAGGAAACTACATCAGCATTTGTGATGAGAATCAGGTCTAGTATATTAGATGAAGAGGCAGATACGCGCGTAGATTTAGCTACAAGCTGGGTGAAGTGGAAGTCCAGACAAGTGTTTATAAACTGGGTACTTTGAGAAGACTGGGACATTACTTTGTCATTGTGCCAAATGATATTGGGCAAGTTAGTCACCAAGAAGGAAAATTGGCGAGTTATGGTATCTGACAACAATTTTGTTTAATGCGGTGTGAAACAATTGCTGTGACATAGTTACTAGAGCAAATAAGGCTAACAGAAAAAGGGTGGTACAAGGACAGAGCACTAGACTTCAGCTGACAAGTTTTATTCAGATAATCATGCAAAGGGACTACCGTATGCTCAGAACCATGCGCAGACAAATGCACAAACGAAAGTGCCACAAGGAGAAAAACAAATGTGTAACGAAGCCGATAAGCACCCACAACGAGCGAATACAAACCATTGGCAAAGTTCTTCTCAAGATACAACACTTCTTTATCAATGAGTGCCAGAGGTGGTGTGCTTACGCATTCATCAGCAGTGTTTAAAATGCAGAACGCTTCAAAAATTTTCCTATCTAACTGCCTGGCAAATCATCAGAGTACAACATATAATGGTTTCCAGCAAGTACGGACACGAGCACAAGTAGAAACGGACAGGACAACTCTAGAAACGGACAGGACAACCAGCGTGGTCCTCTCCATTTCTACTTACTTGGGCTCCCGTCCGTACTTGCTGGAAACCGTTATATGTTCACCATGCACCAACTGGCCCAGCAAACTACTCTACTAATCTGAGTACAAGTGTATTATGAAAATGTGGGGAGCAATTACTTTTTTGGCAGTGGTCAGCCAAGTGGCCAGTGCCTGCTAAAGCACTTACAACAGTTCTCGTTAACCTTGTTCACGCTAGTAAACATGCCACAGCAATAGCATCAGCACTAACTAGCCCAACTCTCTTTGTTCATTGCGTTGTGAAGGTCATCGCAAAATGATGTCGAAGTAGTTGGAGGCCGATAGCATATGCAAAAAATGACATCTCTGTTGTCGAACACAAGCGCACAAACAAATTCTGGTGGAGTTTCCATGGGAACAGAGCTTGAAATGAGCATTTCAGTAACTGCAATCAAGCACTTCGCCTGATCGCTCACCACGATCGCAGTGAAAAAATGAATACCGTTTTCCACAATAAAAAATTTCTCTAGTCTTTATCTTAGCAGAGAGCCACTTTTTGGTAAGACATACAATGTCAGCAGCGCATAAATAAATTAGTGAAGACGTTGCAGTACATTTATATAGTAGGCTTCACAGTTAGTGAGAAAAACTTGATATGTTGTTATTCCTTTGCACATCAGCTAGTTATGTCGAACTGTTTCCTTCAATAGCTTGACATGACCGAACCGAAGAGCATGCTTCACATGGCATGTCAACTTCACAAATATTTCTTGTTCACAAATAGCTTGTTTAGCCGTAGTGAATATGGTTGGTGTGTTGCCTTAGTAAAATCTAGTAGCTTTTCCCTAGACTGGCATGTTGTTCTGCATAAATGTTCACCCGCAGACACTCCGGCGAATTTCAGGTTGGATTTCAGTGCCAGAATTTTGTCCTTTAGTTTAAAGCAGGAGATTTCAATTATAATTAGATGAGTCTATCAAGACTGTAAGAGCCAAGTCTGTGGGCTCTACATTCCATATTCTCGGGGACTTCAAACTTAAGATGAAGGGATGAAAGGTTACGTGCCAATTTTTCGGACAGCGCCCACGTTTCTGACGGATTGTCAGAGGTACCACAAAATATTAAGTTATCCCGATCGGAGCGGTCTTTTAGATCAAGACGTGTCAGGAGAGAGGCATTTTCAATTTTTAACACCCTGAGCTACAACTACAGGTACGTCAGCTGCTGACGGGTTATGCTCAAGTCATTCAAAAATCGATTAAACTGTCATTAGACACCAGACACTTGATTAGTTAACTCCACCTGCTTTTCTTTTAAATCTGTGATTTTCAAGTGTTCCAAGTACAAGTAGTAGCAACAATAAGTGGCAGTAACTGCTGTTTGTAGAGCTTTCAAGGTGATGTAAGGCCTTTTTAACCACCACAGTGGCAATTGCATTCTATTGGGGAAAGACTTCAGTGAGCAATGCAAAACTGCTCATGTACTAGATTTGGGTTAAAAATGCCAATAGGCGTATCTCACAGTTTAAGTCTTGCTCTGAAACACTAGACCCAATCAACCAACGAATCATGCTTTGATAAACAGGTGTTAAAATTTGTTGCCTATATTTTACTTGAAAAATAAATTTTACATGTTCACAAAGTCTTTACCTCAGCTGCAGTGACATCCAGTTGTAGATGCTCCGCTCACAGACAACAGCATCCTGTTGTCTTTCTAAAGCTACTGCCAGTGTGACTTCTCCTGTCTGTTCAACTTAGGTGGCTGTGCCATCTTTGGTGTACAACATCCAGAACAACCTGCTCTATGTTGGTGCCACCCATTTGGATGCAGCCACATGTCAGGTGAGACATTCTGCATAACACTTAGTATATGACTACATGGAACCACGTGACCATTGCAGAGCAAGCCTTGGATATTGAAAATACCATAATTACAGTGGAGATGTTCTTCATCGCCATGCATTGCAATCTCAATGGTTGTGATACCTTTATGCAGACCTTCTATATAGGAGTGTATAGTTGAAAAGTGAGAATACTTTTAGAGCGCAGTTCTTAGGTACCCCTTCTTGCAGATAGCGTCAGTGTCAGTGAAACCGAGTGAATGAGCACAGCGAAATATGAAACAGAATGCGGAGAGCAGCTGGGGGATGAAAGATGCGAGGAGGGTGCAGCGCAACCAGGAGGCGAAAAGCAGAGGAGGGTATGACGAAAAGGGTGAGGTGGAACGCGGAGTGCTGGCATGACTAGGCATGTGGCTAGTGTGGAAATAAAGCGCTGACGTGGGCTTCAGGCCCACTGCACATGTGCTACAGTCGAACCCAACTGTATAAAACCCATTTACATCGCATTATTCTGTATATCGAACAATTTCTGAACATGGAATAGTGACAATGAGTATATATAGCAAAAATTATGCTTACATCAAACAAATATAGTAGCGACTCCCGATATATCGAACGACAAACGGCACAAAAGTGCCCCCACAAGTTGGCTTTCCCTCATGGCAGCGCGGTTCCATTCAACCACTCTCCCTAGCATGGCCACACTGCGTCAGGCGAGCCGTCGACACTCCCCCACAAAAAAATTATCCTGACCCGCCCGCAGCGCTTGCTCAGACAGCCAATCAGAGGCTCTTGTGCCATCGTCGTGCAAGATGGCACAAGTGGGAATTGTCACGCTGCTTTTCTGGTTCATTGTGTTTGTGCCTTGTGGGCCTTCTCCCACAGTGTTACCATGATGAAGGGGCAGAATTTGCTTTTCGCCGTGAAGCTTGACATCATAAATTGGGTCGACCATGGTGAAAAGTCGGATCACCCCATTGGGTGCGAGATTCCAAGGAGCACTTTCAGCACGATCTTGAAGAATAAGGGGGAGATTAGGGCTAAACAGACAAACTCGCAACCCGGTGCCCATGGCACCCAACGCGTATGCACGGCCGTGTACGAGTGGTTCATATGAAATTGCTTCAGACGTGCCGGCTTCCGCATGCCCGGTGATGACTAAATTCTGACGAGTGTGAGTGTGATGAAGGTGTTGTCAGTGTTGCCGAAGCTTGTAGCGAGCTGTCAGAATTTCTGGAAGCCGTTGGCGAATCAATGGTGGACGAGTTTGTGAGTGCAGATGATGGTGTTGCGACCAGGAGATCCCAAAAACGAAGACTACATTGCCGACTTCGTACCGAGCACAAGTGAAAGTGGGCACAGTGAGGAAAGCAATGATGGTCCTTTGCCCACATCCTCCGAGGTGATTGGTGCACTCGCACTAGTACAGTGCTTTAAGCACGAATGTGGAAGGTTATGGCCTCAGCTGCTTCGACTCTTTAGACAATGTGGAGAAGTGCGTGCGTCGCAGGCACCAAAATTGCTCAAGCAGAAGTAAATACAGGACTATTTCATGCAAAACTAAGCTAGTTTCACCAACAAAATGATTCCATAAATAATAGATGCAATTATGATGTCCAATTCTTTAGCAGGCATATATCAAATTATATTCTATATCAAACTGATAGGCGTTTTTTTGCAAGCTGGATATAGCCGGGTTCGATTGTATTCGCCTGCGGAATTCGCAGCCACTAGGGAATGCACTCCGCACGAGCCACACGTTCACGCTTACTTTCAGAACAGTGAGCGACGCAAATGGTGAAAATGCTTCGTCTGTCAGTGCTGCTCAATGAGCTGCCCGAACAGATGCTCAGCAGCGGTTTTGAGAGCACCTTGTACTTGGGAAACAAATTGTTTGCCATAATATTTCGCGAATTCAAAACACCTAAACAGCTGCCCTTCAAATTTGCATTGTGGAATATCGTAGTCAGAAATTTTTTGGGGAACAACAACATTCCGCTCAATCCACTGCAAGCTTCTTTATCAGAGGTGACGGCCGAGGTGGATTTTCACCATCTGATACAAAATATGAGCGCCAGATCACATTGGGATGTAATACAGTAAGATGAAAGGCATAAGTTAGTTTATCAGACAACTGTTCAACCAATTTGATGCAAATTTGTTGTGTTTGAATAAAGTGACTAGAATGTTAGAAAAGAATGTTTAATCATCATCATCATCATCAGCCTATTTTATTTCCACTGCAGGACGAAGGCCTCTCCCTAAGATCTCCAATTACCCCTGTCCTGCGCTAACCAATTCCAACTAGTGCCTGCAAATTTCTTAATTTCATCACTTTACCTAGTCTTGTGCCGTCCTCAACTGCGCTTCCCTTCTCTTGGCAACCATCCTGTAACCCTATTGGTCCAACGGTTATCTAACCTACGCATTACATGATCTGCCCAGCTCCATTTTTTTCAATGTCAATGTCAATGTCAATTAGAATGTCAATGTCTTAATGTCAATTAGAATATCAGCTATCCCTGTTTGCTCTCTGATCCACACCGCTCTCTTCCTGTCTCTTAATGTTACGCCTAACATCCTTCGTTCCATCGCTGTTTACGCAGTGCTTAACGTGTTTTCGGGCTGCTTTGTCAGTCTCCACATTTCTGCCTCATATGTCAGCACCGGTAGAATGCACGGATTGTGCATCTTTCTTTTTAATGATAATAGTAAGCTTCCAGTCAAGATATGACAATGTCTGTTGTATGCGCGCGAACACATTTTTCTTCTTCTGTAAATTTCCTTTTCATGATCAGGGTCCCCTGTGGGTAATTTAACTAGGTAAACATGCTCCTTCACTGACTCTAGAGGCTGACTGGCGATCCTGAACCCTTGTTCCCTTGCCCGACTGTTGATCATTATCTTTGTCTTCTGCACACTAATCTTCCACCCTGCTCTTACACTCTCTCTGTTAAGCTCCTCAATCATTTGATGTAACTTGTCTCCGGTGTTGCTGAACAGGACAATATCATCGGCAAATTGAAGGTTGCTGTCATATGTGCTGTTGATCCTCACTCCTAAGCTAGCCCATTTTAATAGCTTAAATACTTCTTCCAATCACGCAGTGAATAGCATTGGAGAGATTGTGTCTCCTTGTCTGACCCCTTATAGGTACCTTCCTACTTTTCTTGTGTAGAATTAAGGTAGCTGTGGAATCGGCAGATATTTACGTAAGCATCCTGTACTCCTTGATTACGTAATGCCTCTACAACTGCTGGTATCTCGACTGAATCAAATGCCTTTTCATAATCTATGGAAGCCATATATAGTGGCTGATTATACTCTGCGGATTTCTCGATTACCTGTTTGATGACATGGATGTCATCCATTGTAGTGTATCCCTTCCTGAAACCTGCCTGTTCCCTTGGTTGACTAAAGTCCAGTGTGGCCCTTATTTCATTGGAGATTATCTCGGTGAATATATTATATAGCATTGTAAATAAGCTAATGGGCCTATAATTTTTCAATTCTTTACTTCTCCCTTTTTGTACATTAGTATAATGTTGGCACTCTTCCAGTTCTCGGAACCCTTCAAGTCGATAGACAGTTCGTATAAAGGGTCACTAATTTTTCAAGCATTATGTCTCCTCAATCTTTGATTAAATTGACTGTTATATTCCGTCTTCCCCTGCCACTTTTTCCCGTTTCATGTCTTGCAAGGCCCTTCTAACTTCATTGCTAGCTATAGGAGGAGTTTCTGTATCCTGTTTATTCCTGTTTCGAATGGAGTTATCCTGAGTCATCTGGGTACTCTACAGGTCAGTATAGAATTCTTCCACTGCTTTTACTGTATCTCCGAGATTGGTGATGATATTACCCGGGATATCTTTCAGTGCATACATCTTTGTTTGTCCTGTGCCAAGTTTCCTTCTCAATGATTTCGGGCTGCATCCATTTTTTACGGCTTCTTCAGTCTTTCTCATGTTATAGTTCTGAATATCGCTTATTTTTGCCTTGATCAATTTTGAGAGTTCCGCGTATTCTATCTTATCTCTTGAGTTGGACACTTTCATTCCTTGTCATTTATTCATTAGGTCCTTTGTTGGGAGAGCTTACCTACTAGTTGCCTTGATGCCTTACCTCCCACTTCAATTGCTGCTTCTGAAGCCAGGCTAGTTATGGTTTCGCATGACATATGTGTTACACATGACACATTCATTACCTCTATGTCATCTTCATCTCTCTTAGCTGCATATTTGTTTGCAAGTACCATACTGAATTGGTTTGCTTTTACCCTTTCGGTGTCTAGGCTGGCCTGCTTCTTCTTCACTAGTTTACTCTTTCTCTCTTCAAATTGAGAAGAATCCCAGCCCTCACTAACCTATGATCACTGCACTTTACCCTACCTAACACTTATACATACTGCACTATGCCGGCATCAGCAAAAAGTATGAAATCTATTTCATTTGTTTCACCATTAGGCTTTTTCACATCCACTTCTTGTTCCTACGCTTTCGTGAAGGTGTTCATTATTCGTAGCTTATTAATTTCCGCGAATTCTACCAACAACTATCCTTGAGTGTTCCTCCACTCGCGGGCATGTTTCTGTGGCAGTGAAGAGAAAGCTGCGGGGGCGGAGCTTCTGCACATGTGTTACCGCGCCAAGTAGTCTGCCAGCATTTGACAGTATTTTTCGTTGGTCGGAACAGATGCTGAATAGATGCAGCTTCCACATGCGACAGTTTCACGTTTGCCCAGACGTGGAAGAAGAAATCCATGAAATAAGTATACTTCCACATTCAGTGGTGTGTTTTTTGTCCTATTGAAGTGCTGCTAATAAGGTGTTTGTTTTTTCTCCCTGAGCTTAAACTAATGTGGATAAAAACACTGGACTCTATTCAGAAGCGCTCTCTCTTGTGCGCACTTTGCCTCCTTAGTTTTTCCTTCATTGCCACAGAAAGTTGTCCGCAAGTATAGCATTGATGCCGTAGTTGCTAATTGCTTTTTCACCAGCCTCCTTTTTTCCCACTTTTGCATTGAAGGCGCCTATTGCTGCAGTATACTGAGTTCGTACTTTTCTCATCATTAATTCAACATCGTCATAAAACCGATCTATTTCGTCATCATCATGACTGGAGGTTGGAGCGTAGGCTTATACTACTTTTAATCTATACCTCTTAAGTTTTATTATGACTGCTGCTACCCTCTGATTAATGCTGCAGAATTCGTCAATATTTCCCAGTATGTCCTTATGGACATAGCAGGCACTGTACTTTAAAAAAAAAAAAATTATGGGGTTTTACGTGCCAAAACCACTTTCTGATTATGAGGCACGCCGTAGTGGAGGACTCCGGAAATTTCGACCACCTGGGGTTCTTTAACGTGCACCTAAATCTAAGTACACGGGTGTTTTCGCATTTCGCCTCCATCGAAATGCGGCCGCCGTGGCCGGGATTCGATCCCGCGACCTCGTGCTCAGCAGCCCAACACCATAGCCACTGAGCAACCACGGCGGGTGGCACTGTACTTTATACTGCTTCTTATCTGGAAGTTCCGTATAGCAGAGAATGTATTGTATTTGCTAATGTATTAATTTTCCATGTTCTATGCATACTCCTTTCATTATGCTGATGTTTATTTCTTTCCCGATTCCATACTAATATGTTACCGTATTTCCCCCTTACACTATGCCTTCTCGAAGGCCTGTAAGGTACATGTAAATAAATAAATAAATAAATAAATGTGGCCATTTGTCAGCACTGTATAAGCCTCACCAGTTCTAAGCTCACTAAGGCCAATGATATTTCAAACAATGCCAGATATATCCTCAAAGAGTCCTGATAGGCTAGCTTCACTCGAGAGAGTCCGAGTGTTAAACGTTGCCACTGTCAGTTTCCATTGGGGGCCTGTCCGGGTCCAGAAATTCCTAAAAAAAAAATTTACCACTCTATAAATTCACAACATTGGTTATCACTGTCGCGTAAAACAGCATGTGGAGCATTTATACAGAAAAGAGTAACGTGTTAGTATAATTCAGATAAAATTATTACTTCAACTGCACGATCGAGTACCATTCACAATAAAGCGGTACATTCCATTAATTGGACTCCGGTTAGTTCGATTTTTTTGTTTATTCGATCCCGGCCAAAGGTCCCGGCCAGCGCCCATGCATTTGTATGGGCCCAAACTTTCGTTATTTCGATCATAAAATTGGTATTCTCTGGATAACTCGAACTTTGCTAGTAAGCACGCACGCGCCTGAACCTTATGGTGACCCCGATAGCGATCCCGTTAGTGGCAGCCTCTGTCATGGCGGAGCTTAGAGAACAGTGAATGCATTGAGCGCACATCATCTCTCGTCGAAAATGCATATATTCGGCCCTCCTTAAGAAGATTTTCAAGCGACAACCACAGCACAGTGTTTCATTACGGTCTTTACCCGATTCTAACGCGTGCCTGTTTTTTATAAACGAAAACTGATCCGAAAATTTCCTGCGTGGTGCAATCGGACGCAAAACCAAAACTGCGTTCGCAATGTTTGCGTGCTTTGCCGCATAACACAGATGTATTGCAGCGAAGCTAGCTGGATAAAGCGGTGTGGCGAAGCTAACTTAAGAAAACCGCCGCCATTGTGAAATTTTTCTTGCTAAAAAATAGGGTGTGCGTTATATTTATACCTTGTTTAGGAGCTTTAATGTCATTTCTACAATAGTTTAGTGCTTTGGACGCATAGAAAGCAGGCGGGTGTTTTTTTTCTTTGGGGGTTGGTGTGTGTTAGAATTGGGCAACTACTGCTGAATGATTCAGTGGGGTTTTAGCACTTTTTTCTGCATCTTCTTTAATTCTACCCGCCGGATAATTCGATCAATTTCGTCGGTTCCGTCAGGGTCGAGTTAACGGAACCCGACTGTATTTTGTAGAACAGTTCCTGAAACTTTCATGTGGCAGGACATGCCACCAATATTTGTGTAATTGCTTTTCTCCTTCAGTCTATTTATGCATAATCTCTCAACCAACAGTAAATCTGCTGAATGGCTGCACATGTATTACACAAGAATAATAAACAGTGCACATGTTGCTGAGCCTATTTTCCTTCAAACAGAAATGTAACTCAGCAGCACTTGGTGCCTTTCTCAAAATGCCTGCTATGCAAACGAACCGTGTTGTAACTGGGCAAGAAGGCAGCTGCTGCAAGCATCATGGTGGACAAGGTTTGATGCAATAATCCAGCATCTTGCTTGGTAATATATACAGAGCACTCATAGCACATTGTGTGTGACATAACAGCGCTAGTTGCTCTTCATTGTTACGATAAACCTGAATTTTACCAAGTCGGACTTGCAGTCTAATACTCTTGAATGTCGTAAGTGTTGCTGCCACATCTTATAAAGCAGATAACTTATTGCTTCATTAATTACTGCGACAGTAGCTAAGTTCTCAAAACAAGCAAAGTTTGCCTTGTCCATCCATTCTGTTACACTGACGAGAGCACACAATGATGATTCCTTTTTTTTATTGTCAGGCCACCTCATGATCATCCCCAGCTTTGCCATTTCCACTGCACAAGAAAAATAAAACTTCTCCACAGTCATCTCCACTGGGATTTGAGCCCATTACCATGAAACAGTGTGCTTGTGGGAGTCGAATGTGCCAACCACTGAGCTATCGCACAAAAACAGTGCTGGGCAGTTAGTGAAAGATCTTGCATTCGTCATAGACACTAAGGGCCTTGGCATCTGCGCAGGTTTTGGAGGCCAGAATGAGCGAAACTGCAGTGGACGAGGAATACATTATGTGTATCACCTAGAAATTGTCCTTGACAAGTTGGCGGTGTGTTTGTGTATAATTCTTCATTGTCATAGTCTGGAAAACAGTGTCGGCAGCACAAAGGATGCTTATGTGACAATGATGATAAGCCTCAAACTTGACACATGCTCACAATAGTGAATGTGCCGAGAATAAGTTTGTCCAGAATAAACAATGTGAATGCCAGCAGCGATGATGCCACATTCAGGGTGTCTACCAACAGGGAACACCGGGAATTCTAAGGGATCTTGAATAGTCTGGAAATACTCGGGGAATTTCTGCTTATACCAGGGAAATATAGCTAATTTTATTGAATGGGAAGAAAAGTCGCGCTAATGCTGGGACACGCCACATATCCCATAGAGTCAATGTATAAGAATGTCTGAAATTTCAAATGCAAGAACCCTTCGCCGTCCGATTTTCCGGACTTTTTGCCGTGACCGCAGGTCCGAAACGGCATTAATCAAAGCCGCCACCGCCGCCATTTTTATTATCTCGCCGCCTCGAACCGACGCTCGCACGCAGATCCCCTGGCAGCCATAGCCACCACCGCAGCAACGCTAGGTCTAGCTGCTTTGACGTTCGCCGCTAAGCTTTCTGCTTTTCGGTGCCGTGTTTTTCATTAAATCGATTCGCCGCTGTCACCAATGGCACGGACTCCGCCTTTATAGTCCTCGCGGTTGGCTTCGAAGCTTGGAAAACACGACGTGTTGCAAAATGCCGGTTTCCGAAAGTTGACTTCGCCTTGATACAGAAATGTCATGCGGTGAAGCATACGCGAAGTATTGCGGTGAAGCTTAACAAGCGTGTGAAGGGGGCAATTCTCACGGGATACAGTATGTATTCCTTAATTATACATGCGTGCACATGCTGTATCCTGTCACAGTACGAGCACCGATATGCCTAATAGGTGCACTGGCTTGCCTTCAGAGCTTTTTCGGACGTGCCTGTGGTGATTTCAGCCCTTAAGGGTAGTAAAAGACATGCATTCATTTTTTCGGACTGCCCACTTCGGACGTTTTCCCGGTCCATAGGGTGTCCGAAAAATTGAATGTTGACTGTACAGCAGACCAAGAGGCTTCAAACGGTCTGTGGGGCGAACGCAGGGCAGAAGGAGGACGAGAACACAAATGACCGATGCATTGAGGAATGAATGGAAATGGAGGTGTGCTACCACTTCTTTTAAGGAGCATGAGTTCAAAAAGCAAAGTGTTGGCTGACACCGAGATGCAGGTGTCCCTCACCCAAACCAAAATAAACTCTTTAAAGCAGTACAACCCAACACTGAAGTGTTTTGTGCGGGCTGAGAGTATGTCAGTACAGTTAAGTTTGACTTTCCAGCTGCTGAGAGAGAATCTCACATGTGACAAAGTTTGGGCCTCATACCAATGAGCTTGCTATCAGTTGATAAAAATAGCTCATATTCGAAAATATTTGCTTCTGTATGCATCTCTTCTTATTCGTATTTGAAAATGTTCGACTCGATTTGCAACAGGCTTTACCATTCTTTTCGAATATATTTTATTAGCTGTGCATTTTATGAACCCGTACCTTCTGCTTTCATTTTGAATAAAATAAACACTACTTCTTGTATTCAAACTGGATTAAGACGTTTTTAAATTTTTTTTAACATGCGTGTCAGCCTGTCTTGACATAAAACAAAGCTCAATAGCATCGCGAGCGTAACCAGTGCTGGGTGATTGTACTGCGGAGGATAGCAACGTGTCAAAGGGCAAGGGGGAGTCGCGGCCATACAAAAGGTAAAATGGTGAAAATCCGGCAGTGTCGTGACGGGACGAGTTGTATGCGAAAGTGATGTATGGTAAAGCGACATCTTAGTCACGGTGATCGTCGGGAACGTACAAGGCCAGCATTTCAGTTAGCGTGCGGTTGAGTCGCTCGGTGAGGCCGTTTGTTTGAAGGTTGTACACGGTAGCAATCTGCTGTTCTGTAGAGCAGGAGCGGAGCAGGTCATCGACGACCTTTGATAAAAAGAAGCAGCCGCGATCCGTCAGCAACTGGCGAGGGGCGCCGTGGTGCAGGATGACGTCGTATAGTAAGAAGTCGGCAACATCTGTAGCCCAGCTGGTTGGTAGCGCTCGTGCAATGGCATATCTCGTGGCATAATCGGTTGCTACAGCAATCCATTTGTTGCCTTTGATAGAAATTGGAAAGGGGCCAAGGAGGTCTAGGCCCACATGAAAGAAAGGCTCTGTGGGGATATCAGTTGGTGGAAGCAAACCAGCGGGAGGCGTAGCAGGCGTCTTCCGGCGCTGACACAGGTCGCAAGAAGCGACATAACGGCGCACAGAGTGATAAACGCCGGGCCAAAGAAGTGGCGCCGCAGGCGGTCGTTTGTACGAGTGATGCCCAGATGTCCAGCAGTAGGAGCGTCATGAAGTTGCTGGAGCACAGCTAGTCGAAGGTGCTTGGCAACGACTAGGAGGAGCTGCGGGCCGTCAGGACGAACACTACGATGGCAATAAGTTCCATTGCGCAAGGTGAACATCCGGAGGGACGGGTCATTGGGTGAGGAGCTTAGGCGTTCCATAAGTGTTCGAATAACAGGATCTTTGCGCTGCTCGTCGCCAATATGGAGGAAGCCGGAGATGGATAGAATACTGATGTCCGAGTCTGCATCGGTATCATCCGGTTGATCCACGGGATTGCGGGACAGGCAGTCAGCGTCTTTATGCAGGCGCCCTGACTTATACATAATAGAAAATGTATATTCCTGTAGATGCAATGCCCAACGTGCAAGTCGTCCAGTTGGGTCCTCCAAAGGGGTGAGCCAGCAGAGGGCGTGATGATCGGTTACGACGCAGAAACTCCGACCGAAATGGTACGGCCGGAATTTCGCGGCCGTCCATATGAGCGCCAGAGATCTCTCGGTAATGGGAGTAATTTCGCTCAGGCGTGGAAAGAAGGCGGCTAGCTTAAGCGATGACACGGTCTTGGCCCTGTTGATGCTGAGCGAGGACAGCGCCGATGCCATCACCACTCGCGTCAGTTCATACTTCAGTGGGCGCAGAAGGGTCAAAGTGTGACAGAATTGGGGAAGTTGTAAGCTGCTCAATCAGGGTAGAAAAGGCTTTCTCCTGCAGTGGTCCCCTAGAGAAAGAAACGTCTTTCTTAAGAAGGTCAGTGAGAGGGTGAGCGACGTCGGCAAAATTCTTCACAAATCACCGGAAATAAGAGCTAAGCCTAGAAAACTACGGACATCGTTTGTTGAACAAGGTACAGGAAAATTTCGCACGGCGTGAACTTTCTGTGGATCAGGTTGTATTCCGGCAGCATTTACAAGATGGCCGAGCATGTTAATTTCACGGCGACCGAATTGGCACTTGGAGGAGTTTAGCTGAAGGCCAGCCCTGCGAAACACGGAGAGTATGGTTGTGAGGCGCCGCAGGTGGCTTTCAATGTTCAGCGAAAACACAATCACATCGTCGAGGTAACAGCGGCATGTAGACCACATCAAGCCGTGCAAGAGAGAGTCCATCATGCGCTCGAATGTAGCTGGCGCATTGCATAATCCAAACGGCATGACTTTAAATTGGTACAGACCGTCCGGTGTGACGAAGGCGGTTTTCTCGCGATCCATCTCATCGACGCTAATCTGCCAATAGCCGGAGCGGAGGTCAATTGATGAAAAGTATTGGGATCCGTGAAGGCAGTCAAGAGCATCATCAATGCGGGGCAGGGGATAAACATCCTTCTTTGTTATCCTGTTTAGGTGACGGTAGTCAATGCAGAAGCGCCACGAGTTGTCTTTTTTCTTTACTATGACAACCGGTGATGCCCACGGGCTACTGGAAGGTCCAATGATGTCCTTGTCCATCATCCTGTCTACTTCTTTCTGTATGATGGCCCTTTCTGTTGCGGAGACAGGATATGGCCGCCTATGAATGGGGCTGGCGTCGCCGGTGTTGATGCGATGCGTGACAACAGATGTCTGGCCAAGTGGATGGTCGTCCAAATCAAAGATGTCCCGAAAAGATGACAGGAGGTGACGAAGAGCTGTTGTTTGCTCGGAGGGAAGGTCAGGGGCGATCATCTTAGAAACATCGTCTGCAGGCGTCAAGTACGGAGGAGTGGGTGACAAAGGCCCGTTGGTACTGACGAAGGATTCAGAGGTCAAAGAAGAAATCTCGAATTCTTCCAAAGGAGTGATATGCGCTATGGCGATAGCGTAAGGCAGCACATGCGACGAAAATCCAAAATTGAGGATGGGCACGCGAGCGCAGTTTTCGCGGATCCGGATTAAGGTGCTCGGTAGGGCAATATTGCGCGACAAAACCACGTCGGTAAGCGGTGACACGACGTACTCGCCATCAGGTACAGGAGGACAGGGCGTCAGGAGGACATTCGTAGCCGCCTGTGGAGACAGCCTTGCAAACTCAGCAGAACATAAGCGGTATGAAGCACTAGTTGTAGCGTCGGTAGGAAGCGGCAGATGCAACTGTACAACACCTGCGGAGCAGTCAATTTGGGCAGAGTGTTTCAAAAGGAAGTCGAGGCCGAGAATTAGTTCGTATGGACAGTGTTCAAGGACGATAAATAGAACAACGGTATAATGGGCCCCAATGGTCACACGTGCTGTGCACATTCCAAGGACAGGTGAAGTACTCCCATCAGTGACTCGCACAGTGCACGGTACGACGGGTGTCAGAACCTTTTTGAGCCTTCGGTGGAGAGCAGCGCTCATAACTGAAAGCTGCGCTCCTGTGTCAATGAGAGATCTAACAGGAACGCCATCAACTTCAATGTCCAGTAGGTTTCCACATGTAGGCAGGGTCAACAGAGGATTTGTGGGCCAGGTCGGAGTTGCAGCTTCACCTCCGGTAGCTGCACCGCCTAGTTTCCCAAAGCGAAGCGACCGGATGCAGAAGGGAACGAAGAGCGGTGAACGAGAGGCGAACGGGACCTACGAACTTGCAGAGATGGGGAGCGGCTGGATCTTGGTGGAGCACTGCCGGCATTGATGTTCCTAGTCAGCGTATAGGGTGAGAAAGTACGATTGTCTGGTACTTGGCGGTAGTGCCTTGGAGACGACCACCGAGGAGGCGACGACCAATGGTTGCGGCAATGACGTGCGATGTGTCCAATACCAGAACAATTAAAACAGATAGGTTTATCATCTGCTGTGCGCCAGTCAGCTGGGTTGCGACGAGGGGGCGGAAAGCTTTGCATCTGGGAGCGAGCGGCCGGAGAAATCTGGTAGGTGTTTGTATGGCGAACCGAGCAGAGAGATGGGATGCCCAAACTTGCTATTTCCTCCCGAACGACCGCTTGTATAAGGGAGATAGCGGGCACGTTTCCCCGACAGTCGGAACGAACTGGAGCCGGAGCCATGGCCTCAAGCTCACGGTGAACGATGCGCATGATTTCTTCCGGTCCTGTGGGCCGAACGAAGCGGGGTGGGTCTTCACAAGAAGATGTCGTGGCGTTATTGAGCAATCGGTCGAAAGTTTGAGCGACGCGGCGACCCTTCACTTGTTCGAAGCGCTGGCACTCCTTTATAATTGCATCCACAGTGGCCCAATCCTTGCAGATCAAGAGATTGAATGCATCGTCTGAAATACCTTTCAATATGTGACCAATCTTGTCTGCCTCAGTCATGTTATTATCAGCCTTGCGACAGAGGGCCAACACATCCTGTATGTAGACGATAATAGGATTCTGTGCATGTTTGAGCGTGACACGCACTTTCTTTTTTTGCCGCCAGCTGACGACCGACAGGTCTGCCAAACAGGTCTCACATTTTTTCTTTGCAGACATCCCAGCTCGTTAGGTCAGCTTCGTGTGTGTCATACCATTGCCTCGCAGTTCCTCTTAGGTAAAATATCACGTTTGTTAGCATCATTGTTGGATCCCACCTGTTGTTGTTGCACACTCGTTCGTACATCATAAGCCAGTCCTTGATGTTGGTGTTGTCCGTGCCACAAAATGTCCTTGGGTCCCGCGGATGAGTGAGGATGACCGTTGGCATGGGCTGCTGAGGCGTTTGATGTGCTGATTCCGATCACACTCAATAGGGAATTTTTGCACGCATCGTACTTTTGCACATTGCTACTAGATGGCAATAGGAGGCAATCAAGGAAGGTTATGGGAGATTCATTATGCAAAAAGGGCCTGGGGGATTTCATACACATAACTAGATAAATTAGGTTAAGTGGCCCGGTCTCATGTAAGGCTCGTCGAAATTGTGACAAGAAACTCGAGCCTATGAGTTATGTGGGCCGTATAAATTGTAGTAAACGTTCACTTCTTAAAATAACAAGCATAGTGTAATGCACGGACCACGTATACCTGTAAATATCTCGCTAGATGACTACGACCACTCGTCACAATGGTGGCATTACGAAGAACGCTGGCAGCGGGGTCGAACGGTTCGATACAGCTGCAAAATTCACCGCGACTTTGCAAATTAGATTTATCATCATCATCTGCCTATTTTTATGTTCACTACAGGATGGCCTCTGCCAGTGATCTCCAATTACTGCTCTCTCTGAAATTAGACTGTGTGATCTGCAACACTAGGGGTGTGGAGAGGCCCGCTGTGATTGCTCGGTGGCTATGGTCTTGGGCTGCTGAGCACGAGGTCGCGGGATCGAATCCCGGTCATGGCGGCCGCATTTCGGTGGGGGCGAAATCCAAAAACATATATTTAGGTGCATGTTAAAGAACCCTAGGGGGCCAAAATTTCCAGAGCCCTCCACTACGACGTGCCTCATAATCGGAAAGTAGCTTTGGCATGTAAAACCCCATAATTTTTTATGGGCGCGAAGAGTATACCCGGCAAGGAAGACAGCAGCCATCCCTGCTTGCATAGATCATTGCACCCACCAATGATTACCAACAATTAGATACGGCCTGGGGACCGCGTAAGCATAAGCTGCGCAGTCATCCATAGCTACGGCAAGGATAGAGGAGATGCACACTCTCCTTCCCAAGCACACATTGATCATATGACCTCGAACTAACCCGAATTGAGCGCATGAGAAGATAATTGCCATCGAGCCTCAGTCCTTTGTGACTCCCTGTTACATGCTTTTTCTCGTGCCCACGATGATGGGTCGCTCCTTCATATGGCTTTTGGACTTTAAACGGAACATCATGGCGACAACAAGACATAAAACGAGAAATAGAAAACATGCATCGAGCTCACCTCTACCATGACTGCAGACGTCGCAATGTACACCTGCTACGAACACAGCATGAATACCAACAACAAAGCCAACAGGGATGCTGCTTATTGGAACTTCGCCAGAACCCTTCTGATGCTAAGACGAAAACATATAAACGCGATAGCATTAAGGGCCCCATGTCAGAGAAAATTTGGTGTCTGTGTTGGTGTCCACGGTCCGTGGCGTTGTCTGTCAGAAAAAAATCATCTTGAACCACAACAACACAGGCTCCCATCGTGGAGCATAGGCGTTACTGAACTAATTGAATTTCTCAAAGTAATATCCATCAGAAATTTGTAATGTCTTACTTACACACAAGGTACAGACATGATAGTGTCGTATTGTAATTTGAATATACTAGAAAACATAATTTTGTTACATGGAAACTCAAACACAAACCCCTTTTTCTTTGGTTACGGGGGTATGAGCCACTGTTGAGTCACTGCTTGTAGCCTCTGCCTTACGGGGGTATTAACCATTGCTCTGCCCTGCACTGCCACTGGGATTGGCCCATCATTATTATCTAACGGGCCCTGTGTCGCAAAATATCTGGTGTCAGTGTCGGTGTCAATGCGGCCAGATGATGCTATCAGGTTCCACTCTTAAAGGCGAAGCTTGTGGGGTCTGATGTGGGGATTCTCACACCGTACTCTTGAGACAAAGGAACGACAACACAGTAGTGCAAACAATCACAAGGGCATTTATTGCACCTTTCATACATCAATGCCTGCTAGCCGAGCTGCTATACACAAAACATGCCGATGGGCGCGCGACAAATCTAGAAGTCCGACTCACCGCGTCCTCGCGAGCGAATATGTTCGCTCCATGCTGGATCCCAACGCCTGGTCGTTCGCGTGTATAGTCACGCGAATCATGGCGCGTTCGAAGGCGGCCACGCGAGGCGGTCTCGCATAAGCCTGGGTCGCCGCGCGCTCGCGGGAGACGTCCCCGCGGCGCGCCGACCCGCCGGGAAAGAGAGTTGCTGCACGTGCGGCCCGCTCGCTGTCTCGAACCCAAGAGAGCAAGCGCCTTCCTTTCGGCGCCCAAGTAACCTCGCGATGCGCAACACTAGCGCCATCTCTCGGACTGCGCCTGTACCATTCCGACCGCCGCGTGTGCGGCGAAGCCGCACTACAGGAGACGCGCTATGCGGGAAAAACATCAGGGGAGGCGCGAGGGTCGCGCATCCCCACAAGCTTAAGCGTCCTCCAAGTTTTTTACAGCGAAGCTGTTTATGCGGACCCTGTGCTGTCGTTTTTGGAGTTCACTAAAATTATCATCATGAGCAATGGCTCGAGCGTCGTCATTTTCTTCCACCGCTGGCTTTTTGATGCCTCTTGGCGCTACTATGCAAACACGCTCGTGCCACTGATTCTGCGTTCGTCATCGTCTTCCACAGCTGCCTCCAATGCCGCTCATCATTCCAGCGTAGAATTTCACTTCTCTTCTATTGTCGTAATGGGGAGGCCACATTTATGGTATGGCCATTCATTGTCTTATGTGATGGACAGATTTAATTTTGAAGCACAAGGCTGTGATCATGAAATGTAAACGCCGTCATCTGCTGTCAACTCAAGAGCAAGCAATGCGAGAGTCAACATCTCCAGACAAAGCAGTGCAAGCGGAGGAGGCACACCGAGCACTGTAGACACAAGAGACAGCAACTCAAGATCAAGCGGTAGAAGAAACAACACAAGGCCAAGCAAATACAATGTTACGCACAAGATGAATAAAAAATCAATCAGATGGTTTTTCTTTCACGCCAAACCTTGCTCTCATTACTGGCATGCAAAATAAGGGGCGGGGCAACTTGCGCACGAAAAAGAAAAGCATGGCAAAGCACAGACAGAAACCTCACACGCAAAAAGAAAGAACACTGGGAGAACTGCAATAAAAAGTGCTCCTAAAGCATGCTCACTATGCAAAGCATTCAGAAGTGAAAATGAGGTGAAGGAATGGTGAAACAAAAGGTTTACAATATAGACTGCTTGCGTAATTTGACTTCTATAGCGTAACACTCGGTGTAACTAACATAGCTTCGCTGTTCGACCATCTTCATGGACCGGAAGGTGTGGTGATTTTTTTTTCCCACCGTATTGGCACCAGCAGAGACCTAACACCAGGCGCACGAGGAGACAGTGCACACGAAGGTACCAGCCATCTCAAATTGCAAGCTTGAACGCAGTGCATATTACCTCCAAAATAAGGCATGCCTTAAAATATGTAGTACTCTTCAGGCGCAGGGACAGCCAAGTGCAGTCACTACAAACTAGGAGAAAATGTGTGCTTAACTGTCTGATTTGGCGTAACTAGCTGAATCTGTCTGGTTCTGAATATTGTTCGCTTTTGTTCTAATGGAGGGGTAAACCTTCATGAATGTAGCGTGGTGATAAGTCTTGATAGACGAAAGAAGTTGGGAGCTATCGTATAGCCCTGATCCCTTCTGTACCAGGGCGCCGTTTTTGCAGAGAGTGATCCTTCTACAGTATGTCAAAGATTGGTGGTGAGGGAATTCGCACTCTCTGGACCGGAGGGGATGGGGCGACAACAAACCCACCCCACGTGCGTTTAGTGAGGGTTCAACTGCTGACCGGCGATAAGGTCCACGCCTGATCGACCGTGAACCAGAGGCATGAGACGGAGGGCGACGTACAACACACACATTCAGTTTAATAAATTAAAATCATGCGCGAGACATAATGAAAGAAAAAGAACATACAACTACAAGTAGTGGGTCCTAGCTCGCGGAAGGCGTGCGGGTCACACAACGCACGCCCTGACGCCACTCGTGCGACACTAAGCCCACCACGTGGGAGCTCCTAAGACTCGCGAATAAACAAAACATACGTGACACAAATGAAAAATACTAGTGACAATAAATGCGGCAAAGACTAAACTAACAGGACATATAAGAATAAACACGCAATGAGTAAATAAAAAGATTAAACACGATTACAAAAATGCAGTCCGGCGGAAAGTTATGAGAGCTGCTGAACACGTGGCGTAGGCTTATCTGCGGAGTGTCGAGTAGGACGTCCGAGCTGGGGAGGCGCCGGGCTGCTGGGTCCACCGTCACCGCACGTCGCTGCCGAAGATCGAAACAGACTCGGGGTCGCGTCTACGGAGGCTCCGGCTACGGGAACTCAGGCCGCCGTCCTCACGCCTGCCTGACGTCCAATTCACGTGCCGCTTGCCTTGCCGGTCCAACAACTCTGTCCGCTTGTCGCAGGTCGCTCCACGCTCATTCTTTCTCCTCCTCTCCCTCTCTCTCGCCGCGCGCCGACTGTGACGTGAGGAACCGGTCTGGGTGCCGGCGGGATCTAGGGAGAGTGCTCCCCGCGCCAGGCACACCGCGGCGGGGACTGTTGGCGGCGGTGGGGTGACGCCGAGGAGTACACGCCCTTTGTGACACAGTACGTTGAGCAAAACGAGAGCAAGGTGAAAGCAGGAGCCAAAGTTTCGGCAAGTGGACTTGTCTTCTTCAAGGCGACATATGCTTTCCTCGCCACAGTATATATAGGTGGGTTTCTTAGCATGTGTTGCCTTGAAGAAGACAAGTCCACTTGTCAAAACGGTGGCTCCTGCTTTCAACTTGTTCTTGTTTTGCTCATCGTCTTGAATTTCTATCTCCCGCCTTCCCCGTGTTTTCCCTGGATTCCTTCTACAGTAAGGCATACATGAGGTATTCAGTTGGCAAAAGTTATCAGGCACTAATACGAGGCGAGGAGGAAGTGAGGAAAGCTTCGGGAAGCGAGGCAAGCTTTAAGCAAACCATCTGGCTTAGAACTAACAATGCAAAACGTTATACAAAGAAACAAAAGGCTATGCAAAGACACTTGGTTGCGCTATTTGTAAAATTCCATAGTCTATGCTGTACATTTTCCTTGTTAATTTTTATTCGTCATATGCTTTATCAGCTGCTCAGTAACGTAATCCACATTGTTCCTACTTGCTCTCATGTCCGTTCGCGCTTTTGAGATATCACTGTGTCTTATTATTTATTTATTTATTTGTTAATATGGTTGTTCATGTGTGTGCTTGACAGTTTATTACCCTATAATCCTTTATTCCGTTGCCAGGAAATAAATGAAACCAATAGCATAAGGCCTGCTTTGACACGTAATTAAACTATTGCATTATCGAGTCACATTTTTTTATGCTAATAATTCTAGTCAGAAGTTGCGTTCAAAAATTGTATTAGTCTGTAATTTTTATATATGTTATGTCTAATATTCTCAAATGACCTTTAGTCAGGAGAAGGTTTCTTGATTGTATCTATGAGTATTAATACTTTCAGAAGGCATTACATGGCTTTTATCATTGATGTGTATTTGTGCGACCTAATATGCACAAAACACACATATCTTCAAAACGCGTTTTGCTGAATCCACTTGTCCTATGGTTCATCTAAGAGGCGCCAGTCTCTTGGTGGTGCGAGGGGACTCAGGCTGTGAAATTTAACTGTCTTCTACAATGACGTTTTGTAACTACTCATATAAGGCTGTTACTTCAGTGAACAATTCTTCGAGGTCACACGAAGTTTCTGCAAGTGCAGCTGTTATTGAAAGTAATATATATATGGTTAAGCCTCGATATAACACACTTCAATATATTGAAATTCTGGATATAATGAAGTATTTACCATTTCATCACCGCTTGTCCATAGAACACCATGCAATTAGATTTAAACTTCAACATAACAAAATTTCGCTTCTGCGGTGTAGGAGTGCCGAGACAATAAATGGAAGCTTCCGCGGACGCAGATGGTCGAATGATTGAATTACAAGCGGCTGCTTGCAAACGCACCTCACAAATCGCGCGCGGTGCGACAAAAGCAACCGCCAAAGTGAAGCCGCTTTGTGTTCCGTATAGAGTCCAAGTGCAATACGATTCTGTGTGTCCTGCGCACTTTGTGCTTTAGGTATGACTTACATCAGCCATGACATGTTCATAAAACCCCTGTTTGCGCTGGGCAAGAAGAGTGCTGAGGCCAACACCGCTGGCATCAGTGTGCACCTCTGTAGGGACAGTCGGGTTGTAATGACCCAAAATTGGAGGTGACATCAGCAAACAGCGCAGGATTGCATACACCACGTCGCACTCTGATGACCATGAAGTGAGGGGCCCGCTGCTTTCAAGGAGCTTCATCAGGGGCCATATGATGGATGAAGGATGAAGGATGAAGCGTCTAAAGTAGGCATACAGACCTAAGAAACTCCGCAGATCTTTGATGGTTGTTGGTTTAAAGAATTTGGGAACAGCCCAAACTTTGGTTGGATCGGGGAGAATTCCGTCCTTAGAGACGACCTAACCTAAAATTGTCAGCTGCCAAGCAGCAAATCGGCACTTCTTGAGGTTTAGTTGTAGCCCTGCATTTGTTAAAAACATTAAAACAGACCAGACCCGTTGAAGGTGCATGGGAAGTCAGGAGCAAAAACAATGTCGTCAAGATAGCACAAGCACGTGTGCTGCTTCAAGCCGCACAGAACTGTGTCCACCATGCGCTCAAGCGTTGCGGGCGCATTATAAAGTCTAAAAGGCATTACGTTAAATTCGTATAAACTGCCGGATGTGACAAAAGCTGTCTTCGGCCGATCGGCATCTGCCGCGGGTACTTGCCATTACCATGAGGGTAAATCTAGAGATGAAAAAAAATCTGCACCTTGTAGACTGTTAGCCTCTATGCATGGAAGAGGGTAGACGTCCTTGCGAGTGATCTTGTTCAGGCGGCGGTAGTCCACGCAAAACTGCACAGAACCATCTTTCTTCGTAATTAGGATGCCAGGGGATGCCCACGGACTGTTAGAAGGTCAAATCACCTCGTGGCGAAGCATGTTGTCGACTTGTTCAGTGATTACATGACATTCTGCAGGAGATATTCAATACAGACGTTGCTGCAATGGCGGTTGCGTGCCAGTATCAATGCACTGTGTAACAGTTGACGTCAGGCCCACGGTAGATTGCCCTACATCGAAAGAACAATGAAATTCTTTTAGAAGGCTTCCAGCAGTCTAGCTGAGACTGCTGGACTGGTGTAAGGGCATCGGCAATTAAAGAATCGAAGAACCAATAGAAAAACCGATTGATTGATTAACATCACTGGGTGATAGGTCACACATGGAAACAGCACTGAGCGCACTGGAACTAGCACAGTAACTGTGATTGGGCATATCCATAACTTGCACGTCTCCGATCACTTCTACATTGCCAAGACATTCCCCTCGAAGCAGCAACATAGGGCATGGAAACGGGTTGCAAACAGAAATGGTGCTCTAGTCCTGTGTGATGTCCACTGTTGCAAAAGGCAGCAGCAGACCATTCTGAGTGAGAAAGCAGTCAGATGGAGACAGTAGTGCTGCAGCGTCTGAGATTATGCTGCAGGACATGGACACGACCATTGAGGCATTCGGAGGAATGTGGGTGTCGGCTTGAACAAGTAGTTTCCTCGAAAGCAAAGAATTGCTGGTGAGTGGCAAATCTAACAGTGGCCGAGACGTTCTAAAGGCTTTCAGACATTCGCCTCGAACAACCAAACACCCTCTGCACTACAGCGTTTGTTCGCTTACCTCCAAAAGCCCTAATCTTCGTCAAAATGGCCTCAACGGCAACCGTGCCTGATGGCGACTGTCATCACACCCATTCGTGATGTCCTCCTGGCATGCGACATCTCTGTGCCATATTCCGTCGTAACCTTTGCCGCTAATCGGATGTGTCTCCCCGTTATCAATTTTGGCTTGATGAAGCAAATGTTACCTGAAGGCATAGCGGTGGCCACGCTCCGTCAATGACAGATGACCACGTCACTGCTTTTGCAGCAGACGCATCTCCAGATCCTCCTGATTACCCGCAGGATGGTTTGAACCTCGACGGCCCATTACGTCCCATGGTTGCTCCGGACCTCGCACCTGACCAAGCAGCTGCCTTATATCGCCTTTTGCTTTCCTACCACGACATGTTTGACACTGACAATCGACCACTTGGTCAGATGTCCCTTGTTAAGCATCGGATAAACACTGGTGATGCTGTTCCCATTCACCGCCAACCGTATCGCATGTCCGTGGCAGAGCGGCAAGTTATTCAGGGGGAAGTAAACAAGATGCTCGCCAGAGGTATTGTTGAGCCCTCGTCGAGTCCTTGGGTATTGCTGCTCGTGCTTGTCAAAAAGAAAGATGGCACGTGGCATTTCTTCATTGATTACCGCCACCTAAACCGAATTACTAAAAAGGACCTTTATTACCTTTTACCACAAATTTACGATGCTCTTGATTGTCTTCACAGTGCCAAATACTTTTCGTCCATCAACCTTCGATCTGGTTATTGGCAAATTTCCGTAGATGAGCAAGGTCAAGAAAAGACCTCTTTCATAACTCCAGATAGCCTCTACCAATTCAAAGTTATGCCGTTTGGTTTATATAATGCCCCTACCACGTTCGAATGGATGATCAACTCTCTGCTTCAAGGTTTCAAATTGTCAACTTGCCTTCGTTACCTCGACGACGTCTTTGTGTTTTCTCCTACATTTGAGACGCGCCTTGAGTGTGTCGCAGCTATCCCTGACGTCTTCCGCAAGGCTGGGCTCCAATTAGGCTCATCGAAGTGCCACTTCGGGTGCCGACAGATTACAGTGCTAGGCCATCTCGCCGATGCTTCTGGAGTACAACCTGACCCGGAGAAGGTTTGAGTAGTAACGGCTTTTCCTGTACCTCAGTCTGTCAAAGACGTCTGGAGTTTTGTGGGGCTCTGTTCTTATTTCTGACGGTTTGTGAAAGATTTCGCAGCAGTTGCTCGACCACTCACTGAACTTCTGAAGAAAGACGTGCCTTTTATGTGGGGTTCCCCTCAAGCTGCCGCATTTTCACGCATTTTCACGCCTTATCACGATTCTCTTTAATCCACTGGTCTTGGCCCACTTTGACCTCTCTGCACCTACAGAGGTCCGAACCGATGCCAGTGGTTATGGGATCGGCGCCGTCTTTTCGCAACACTAACACAGACACAACCACATTATAGCCTACGCTAGCCATCTCCTGACAACTGCAGAGCGCAACTATTTGATTACCGAGTGCGAATGTCTTGCTCTTGTCTGGGCTGTTTCAAAGTTCTGCCCATATTTACATGGCAAGCCCTTCTCAGTAATCACACACCATCATGCACTCTATTGGCTTTCATCGCTCAAGGATCCTACTGACCGGCTCGGTTGTTGGGCCCTCCGACTACAAGAATATCCCTACACAGTGACTTGCAAGTCGGGACGCCAACACCCGGACACGGATTGCCTCTCTCGCTGCCCAGTCGAAGACGCGACCTCTACATCTGATACTAACACCAATGCCTGTGTTCTCTCGGTTTTTCCACTGCTCCATGTCGCCAACGAGCAACACCATGACCCCTCCTTGCGTATCATCATTGACTGCCTGGAATCATCACTTGCCGACAGTTCCCTTTGCTTATTCACACTTCAAGATACCTCTACCTCCGCAACGTTCACCCCGACGGCCCTGTATTATTCCTTGTGATCCCTAAACACTTTGCTCGGCTGTTCTCCACGAACTTCATGACCTCCCCACTGCCGGTCATCTGGTTATGTCACGTACCTACAACTAGATCTGCCGACGCTTCTTTTAACCAGGGCTTGCTCGCTCCATTCGAAGATACATAGCTGCATGTGAAAAGTGCCAGCGACGCAAGATGCCATCGACGCTCCCTGCTGGGTACTTTCAACTACTCGACATTCCCTCAAAACCATTCTTTCGGGTTAGTTTGGACTTACTTGGCCATTTTCCTCTTTCTACCTCTGGGAACAAGTGGATCGCTGTGGCCACAGATTACGCCACGCGCTATGCCACCACCCGAGCGCTTCCTACAAACTGCGCCACAAATGTCGCCGATTTTCTTTGACGCGATGTGATTTTATTACATGGAGCTCCGTGACAACTTCTCACAAACCGTGGCCGGACATTCCTATCAAAAGTTATCGCGGACATCCTGCAGTCCTGTGCCACGAGGCACAAGCTATCCCGGTCATACCGTCCGCAAACAAATGGCCTCACAGAGCGTCTCAATCGCACTCTCACAGACGTGTTCACGAAATATGTCTCTTCAGACCACACTGACTGGGACCTCTCTCTCCTGTTTGTCACATTTGCTTCTAATTTCTCGCACCACAACACCCCCGGTTATTCCCCATTTTTCCTTCTGTTTGGCCGAAAAGCAGCACTGCCCCTCGACACAACCCTCCCTGTTCACGCGGCACCGACCAGTGAATATGCACTTGACGCCATCGCCTGCTGTGCCCACGCAAGGGAAATTGCCCGTGACCGCCTTCTGAAATCCCAAGAGAGTCAAAGGCATTTGTACGACCGGCGACACCGAGACGTGCACTTCCCGCCTGGTTCTTTGGTGCTTATATGGTCTCCGTCGCGTCAAATCGGCCTGTCCGAAAAACTGCGATCTCATTACACAGGCCCATCCCCATGTGCTTCGTGCCGTGACTCCCATCACCTACGAGATCGCCCCTGATGCCCCATCTTCTTCCCAGTCCAGTGATATCATGCACGTTACACGACTGAAGCAGTATCACCCTCCCAGTGATTACATTTAGACGCTCCGGGACGTCACTTGTGCCGCCGGGGAATTTTGCTACACGCTCGTGGTATTCGATTGTTTGAACGAGGCGCGTGGGCACCATCACGCCTCGTTCACGCCTCGTTCAAAGAATGAACTGGGCTCGCGCTGCGAATCTAACCGGTCAGTGCTGCAATGGCTGTTGTAAATATAACCTGTAAATAGTTGCTCGTCTTACTGACTCGTCCTCGTGTAACAATATCAAGGAGAGGTGGTGTGCAACTTCCTCCCGAATGAATGCTTTCATTTCAGCAAGCAACACTGACTGGTCAGAGATCTATGCCAAACCAGCAATGAGGTCATCGCAGAGGAAGGGCGACATGTTAATGAGCGCTGCCTGTGTAGCTCCTCGTAGCTTTGGCATAGAGTGGTGATGTCTGTCACAGACTGAGGATTCTTGGCCAATAGCATGTTGAAAGCATCATCCTCTATCCCTTTTAAGAAATTTCTGATTTTGTCAGACCCCAACATTGTCGTGTTGGCTTTCTTACCCAAGTCCAGTACATGTTCTATGTAGCTGGTAAATGATTCACCCGGCTGCTGTGCACATTCTCACAAACGCGATTCCGCTCATAGCTTGCATACAGCAGGGCGACCAAACACAGCCACTAAAGAGGTCTTAAACAAGGACCACGCTGGAAAGTCAGTCTCGTGGTTGTTGTACCAGAAACTGGCAATACCCGTGAGAGAGAAGAGCACGTTGCTCAGTTTGGCGGGATCATCCCATTTGTTGTAGGCGCTTACCCTTTCACATGTCATCAGCCAGTCCTCGTCGTCGGTGTCGTCCACACCGCTGAAAATGGCAGGGTCCTTGTGGCGAGGCACACCAGAACACAGGACCAACTGAGGAGGCACTTGCTTGGATGGAGTAGGAGGCGATTGCTGGGATGCACCTTCAGGCATAGTTGAGCGTAGGGTATGTGATCAAAGTTCCATGGTTGACGTTCTAGGCCGAAGCAACCACCACGACTGGTAAAGGCTTTTTATTATTCACCAGCGTTTGGGACCGACCGTGAGCGCATGGCACGGACTCTCAGCGTGAGCAGCATTTTCAGGTCAGTCGAGGTTAGAGTATTCTGCAAGTTCTCAATGAAACAATGAATGAGTCATTCTTTCCCCACCTGCACTGAAAAGTGATGATGGCTGTGTGACCCTGTAGCATTCTTAGCTGCGCACTACAGACCAAATGTCACGTGTTCAGACACCCACTGGAAATGCCCATAACCATAAAGTTTTCAAACACATGATTTCCAGTAGGTCGTCCTCTCGTTAGAAAGATCTACTCTGTTTGCTCTCATAATCCTCACACTTGCAAAATTAACTTAAGGTACACCCTCAGAAAAATATCTGCATTCTCATCTAAAAAAAAAGAGGTATCCTACCACATCCAGTATTGATTTCAATGGAGAATGACTACAGATATTTAGGTACTATTTCAGTCTCGAAACTACCTTTTATCTTCCATGGAAAATATGTGAAAGTGAAGCACCTGAGAACAGTGACTATATTGAAGCTTGTTTCATGCACAACCTGGGTTAGTAACAGGAGATGTCTTCTTAGCTTATACCAGAGTATTGTATGCTCATGCCTTGACTACGGTGCTATAGTGTATCAGTCTACTACGCCCAGCGCAAGATGCTAATTCCTATTCACCACTTAGGTATCCACCTTGCAACCGGTGCCTTCAGAACAAGTTAAATAAAGTCGAATAAGTAGTCTCTTCATCTGCAGCACTCATGTTCCTGTTTTACACATTTCTAAGAGCACATGTGAATGAGAAACATCCTTCTTTTTGATGTGAAAGTGTCAAATGGCCCATTGAGCGCAAAAGCTGGCATCTATCCCCTGTAGCAGCGAAACAGCCTTAACTGAAATCGCCATTGGCTGCAACACCATGCCACAAGCTGCGCCTCGACATAGCAAGGCAGGCGAAAGGTTTAAATCTGCGGCCGCGCTAGCGTGCCAGGTGTTGCGTGACAGCTGCAATGCCATGCCGGCCTCGCTCTCACTCTCAGCACAAGTGCTTCTCGACGGATGGATAGCAGGCCTGTGCCCTAGATAGCAGGCCTGTGCCCTCTGCTTGATGACCTCACGCTACTTGGACCTAAATTTCCACTGTCGAACCCGGCATGATGAAAGTGGTGACGTTAAAATTATGGTAGCTTACTCGGTAGCATCCCTATTAACTTCTATGGCAGTCAGGCAAGGTAGCATTACGTCATTGCACTTGCCTTGTGCTATCTAGGAGGCGTTGGCTGAGTGATCATGCCATGTGTTGCATGGGGGGAGAGGGCATCGTCGCATTGGTGGCATGTGGCATTGGCACTGCAGGCTGTTGCTGCTTGCTGGTCTGGGCAGCATGTAGTGCTATTGTACATTACTTGCAGTGCAAAACTCGAAGGACCGCTCAGTGCCGTTCAGTTGGACATTAATGCTTTTGCATTCACAACTTCTAAGAAGTGTTTAGGTGTCCTCGGATTTTTCAGTGGTAAGTGATATGACCTCTGCCGCACTCGTTCATGGCTGACCTGCAGCAAAAGAGCCTTTTTCACTCTGTCTGATGAAACACAGTGAAGAAATGTGTATTCGACTCCTTGAATATTGCCTAATGGCTCCAGTGAAGCCATTTCTAACATGGCAGTAGCAGCTTGTAGATAGTGAAACATCATTTTTAGAAGTCACAAAATATCCTCCAGAGGCACATATTTGAATTCATTTCCTTGAACTTCACTCAAAGTGCTCATGCCATGAATTTTGCACGATGCATCTAAGTCACATGCCGGCATGTCTTATGCAGCAGTGGGCCCAACATTCTTCAACTCTGATGTTCTGCATCTAAAAACATATATTTTTATTGCTGAGGACTATGCATTATTCTCTGCTATAAAATACATCTAGAATATAAAGCTTTAGAAGGCAATCACTTACACAGACTGTTCTGTGTTAAATATCCAATCTCACTGGAAAAGCATAAATATCCTGTAATTAGCAAGCTTTACTCGGCCCTATGCAATAGTTACATATCTAACCAGTATGTCATGATATGCTGGGTTCCTGGAAATAGAGGCATTGAAGGTAATATGCTTGCTGACAAAATCGCCACATCTGTAGAAATGAAAGCCAGCAACTCCTTCATAGCTGTCTCTGACATAGATGTGAGACCATTCCTACGCAACAAACCAAGAAATTATTGGCAACACTAGTGGAATGCCAAAACCTCTAACAAGGTTTAACTAATTAGGCCAGTAAATTGTCCACTAACAGCAAAAAAATTGCGGCTGAACCCATTTCAGTATGACTGTCAATGGTGATGTGTTGGCATTGAGTTATGTAGCAATACAATGTATTGCCATAGCCAAAACGAGTTATGCATGAGGCACGCACTGCAGTGGGACTCTTCTTTCACGCCTTCCTAAGAACACTTGGCATCACCCAGTGCCACCACCGTAAAGCCTGCGGGAGGCCTCAAAAATGCATGGCACACTGATGCATGCGAATCCTGAGCAATGCGTTGTGCAGCAACCAGGCTTCTTTCTGTACACGCTGTGTTATCTAATGACACTGCCGAGGCACTCCGAGACAAGAATTAGGGTGTGCCAGTGCCTGCAAACACTGAGAATTGTTCGTTTGCATGCCACACACCCAATGCCTTATACTCAGTGACCCAAGTTGGCGAGCGGTTCATTGAAGAGCGACACATATCCAGTGCATCGGTGCAGCTCGCTAGTGTTGGCATGAAAGACATTCATTGAAATGTGGCATGTACCCAGTGCATTTATGCCGCAGCCCGCTAAAGCATAGGGTTGCTATCCTTGAGGAATCCTTGTCTATTGGGCTAAAGGATTGTTTTCGTCATTATGGAGCAGCACATTCCCAGTGCTATATACCTAGTTACTCAAGTTGGCATCAAAGATGTTAATTGAAGAGTGGCACACACCTGCTGGGACACACCCAGTGATCCAAGTTGGCATCAAAGAGGTTCATTGGAGACCAGCATAGACTGAGTGGGACACACCCAGTACTCCAACTGAGCATCAGAGCATTTCTTCAAACAGCGGTACCTCCCTAGTCTCGCATCTACAGTGACCTGTGTCAGCACGTATGTAAACATGAACACATACTCATTGACCCAAGTCCGTCCGATGTTTGGTTTCAAACCCTATTACTTCAGCACAGCAGCTCAATGTGCTACCCATTCAACCACTGACTAGCCTGTGACACAGGTAAACTGGAACACGGTTAGATACACAGATACATAGATAGCTCCCGGGAAGTGCCTGAAGCTATGCTAATGCATTAAAATGCATTAGCATTTAGCATTAGAGGCTCAGATATAGGAATAGTGAAGTCAGTGAAAGTACATGGGGTACATTTCGTCATTTCTTTGCAATGGGATGACCACGTCAATAATCAAATAAAATTAAGCCGAATAACTGGAATATTAAGCCGTATCCGGTACCTTGTCCCCAACTCCGTGAGGCTATTGATATACAAATCGCTGTTTAGTTCTTAACTACTGCTATTTGGTTTGGGGAGCAACTACAGAAACAGACTTAATGAAGTTATTGAGAATACAGAAGAAAATACTGAGGCTGATAGACAACGCTATAGTTCTAGCACCTAGTGACCCACTATTTAAAATATATAGGATAATCAAAGTGAATGACCTATATCAATACAGGCTACTATGAGAGTACTGTCTTAGCTGCAAACACTCAAACTTTTTATTCATGGAGATGCGAATCTTTGCTTAAAGGAAAGGCCTATGAAACAAGAAATACAGAAATGTGGAACATTCCTTACTTTCGTACTAATTATGGCTTTCAGATGCTTCAATGTACTCTTCCACGAATTCTAAATCATTGCTCTAGCAAAGGTATAGATGTCTCATTTAAGTGTCGCAGAATTAGTGGCTCTTTTTGTTGTATAAGCTATGCAGCAATTTATTCAAGTGCAGAAGGTTGTAGCAGTTTTCTGTGTTGTATAAGCTACGTATAAACTGTTTTCAGTTTTTCTTTATGGCTTGATGTTTACGTAAAACAATGTGTCACTTTAAAGAAAGTGCTGTGATATTGTGATGTCCTTCAACTGCTGCCATTGTTCACAAAGGGGGCGAAGGATCCCTCAAGCTGTTATTTGAACAGCTTTTCCCTCCGCCTCCTGTTACACTGTACTGTGACGAAGCAAATAAAATCAATCAATCAACTGAGGTATTCTGTCGAATTAGGATAGGCTATACATATGGCATAAACTCTACTTGTTGAACAATGGTGAACATCCCTGTCTGCAGTAAACGTGGCAAGACGCTGACCATCCTCCATGTCTTGCTGGAGTGCCAGCAAATAGAAGCTGAAAGGAAAAAGCACTTCGCTCTAGCCTACTGATGGCATAACCCTCCCCATCCAGCAGCGTTCCTTGGCACAGGCCCGATTTTATACAGTAAATCACTTTTTACACTATGTTGATTCATTGCAAGTCATAAGGCCAGGAGATTCGTAGCACTTCCTCTCTCTAGAGGCTGCTGCTGCTGCTATAGTAACTTCTTGTAAAGCACATGCTTCCTCCCTCTGTATCTGTAGCTGACACACACACACACACACACACACGCACGCACGCACGCACGCGCACACACACACACACACACACACACACACACACACACACACACACACACACACACTGTAACAGATACGAAAGGCGCGGACAAGAAGAGAGAAGAGAAGACGAAGAGAACGAGGAGTTTGAGAGGCCGGGCTGCGCTACGATCATGCTACGATCAACGTCCATCTCCTGTAAATAAAACCATTTCTTCGCAACTCTTCATAACAGTTGTGGTGGAGGGGCTGGGTAATCAACACCCGAAGACGGAGGCTGAACCACAAGTTCTTCGCCGGAGCCGTCGCCTTGCTGGACTCCCACCGAATCCACCGGAGCTGAATATGTCTCACGACGCAGACGAACAACGACCCATTCCAACTGCTGCCCTGACAAGTTCTGTTCTGCAACTGAGAGATGCGCGTCCCATCACCGGGAGATCGGACAACGACGTCGAGGAATGGCTCATCCATTATCACCGGGTGAGTGCCGCCAACAAGTGGGACAGCTCTTCTCAGCTTTCGAACGTCGTGTTCTTTCTAATCGATACTGCATTATTGTGGTTCGACAACCACGAGGAAACGTTCACAACATGGGGAAGATTTGTTTCGGAAATCAAAGAGCGATTCGGCGACTCCGCGACGAAAAAGAAAAGGGCAGAACAGACGCTACTGAAACGTGCATAAGTGCCAGGCGAAACCTGCACGACCTACATTGAGGCAGTAATAAAACTGTGTAGGATGGTGAACTCTGGAATGTCCGAGGAAGACAAAGTCGGGCACATTCTAAAAGGAATTGTCGAAGATGTTTACAATTTCCTCATCGCAAAAGACAACCTGGCTTCCGTCGCTGACATCATTCGGCACTGTCGCACTTTCGAGCAACTAAAGACGAGGCACATAACGCCGAAGTTTGGCAGGCTAGCCAATGTAACGACAGTTGAAAGCGTGGACAGCAACCAGCCCCTTGATCTTGCATCAACGATCCGACAAATAGTTCGGGAAGAACTCAGCCTGCACGCGCAAGTGACACATCCAGGCACTCATAGCTTCGGCCTACCACTAGATTTTGAGCCAGACGTGGCATCCTTCTCCCCGTATCCTGCGGCAAGGGGCACTGAGGATTAGAAACTCGTGCCCCGACAGCAGCCACGTCCCTACGACAGAGGGACGCTCGGCCACAACGAGAGCAGTCGCGTTTTTACCCTCGAGGCCCTGCGACTTCTGTCAGGCCGCGACAAGAACAGCACCGACCCTACTACCACGACGTGACTTTTGAACGATATAAGGGATTTCAGCAAGCAGCAGAGACACGTTATTCACCTGACAACGAACTTTCTCGCCGCCCGCAGCCGCCTACTGTTCGTTTCGAGGAAAACGCTGTGAACCGCAACTCTCCCGTGTGCTACAACTGCGGTTCCACAGGCCATATAGCTCAGTAATGTCGCCAAGCCCATCAATCACGTAGGACATCATCGATGTTCTCGCCACCTAGAACCCGTACTTCATATGACTTGCGGACGACCGATTTGCTTCCAAGGGATCACTTCTCACACGAGACCAGACGCAGCGATTCGCCAGCATCTGAGCGGAGTTTGACACCACCAAATAGCCGTCCCTGTCGCTCTCCGCCTCCTCGGCGCCGTTCTTCCTCACCGCCACCGGGAAACTAGCATCCGCGGCCAATGGAGGTGTGGTCGCCGGACGGTTTTCGCAAGAAATACCTCCGCCTGTTGTGATATACAAAAACAAAATGAATGCCTCGATTGACTGAATACCGTCCATGGCGTTAGTTGATACTGGGGCGACTGTGTCTGTGATGAGCCTTGCTTTCAAAAACCGTCTAGGCCACAAAGTTATGTTTTCTTGAAACGACGGTATTGCCTTTTGTGGAGTACGCAGCAAATGGCTTCATCTCCTTGGTGTTTGTGCTGTGAGTGTTTTGTTGGCTGAGAAAGTGTTTGTGTCGAAATTCCTTGTTCTTTCTCACTGTTCGCACGATGTTATTCTTGGTATCGATTTTCTTGAACAGTGCAGCGCTTCCGTAGACTGTGGTTGTGGCGAAATATCATTGAACAAGTTATTTATATTAGCACATTTTGAACAAAGCTCGGATGGTGAAGACAGGGACACAGACACACTCAGTATTCTTGATGAAGTGATTGCATCATCGTGGTGCCTGACGCTCGTTCGTGTTTCGGCAACTACTGTTGATGCTGATTGTGTTGACCTTGTAGTTAGGCCTCTCCACATAAACTGTGCTAAAAAAGATATACTTGTGCCCTTCTCTGTCGTGTGCATGACGAAAGGAGTCGCCACATTGTGGGCGCTGAACTGTTCCGCCACGCCGGTTGTCCTTCCTCGCGATATGAAAATCGCTCTCCTCGATAAAGCCGCATGTAGTTCAATAGCGGCATTAACTACGGACGTCTCTACAGCTTGCTCTCCTTGCGATAATCGCCATTCTGAAGAGCTAATGCTTGGCATGATCAGCAAGGCTCTCAATACATTGGAACGGCAAGCACTAGTACAAGTCCTTGCCAGGCATGAGGCTGCATTTGACTTCACACATGGAGATGCACCCCTTCATTTACCGTCGTCCCGTGCTCGTCACAGAATAGATACCGGCTCAGGACACCCCATCCGCCAGAAGCCCTACCGAGTGTCATTGTCCGAGCGCAAAGTTATTGCAGAGCAAGACAAGGAGATGATGAAGAAAGGTGTCGTTCAAGAGTCGTCTAGTCCATGGGCAGCCCCAGTAATCCTGGTCCGAAAAAAAGATGGCTCCTGTAGATTCTGGGTGGATTACAGACATCTAAACGCAGTGACGAAGAAGGATGTCTATCCACTACCGCGAATCGATGACGTCATTGATTGCTTACATGCTGCTTCTTACTTCTCAACACTTGATTTGCGATCGGGGTAATAGCAAATACCTATAGACCCTGCCGACAAGGAAAAAACTGCTTTCGTGACTCCAGATGGCCTATTCGAACTTAATGTTATGCCTTTTGGCCTTTGCAATGCTCCTGCAACCTTTGAAAGATTCATGGACACATTACCACGTGGTCTAAAGTGGGAGATATGTATCTGTTACCTCGATGATGTTATAATCCTTGGCCGCACGTTTGAAGAACATAACGAACGCCTCAGCCTCGTTCTCGACTGCATTGAGAAAGCTGGACTGGTTCTAAACTCAAAAAAGTGTCGGTTCGGTGAACGTCAGACACTGGTCCTGGGACACTTAGTCAACAAGGTTGGCATCAGACCCGATCCTCGTAAGGTTGAAGCGGTGAGCTCCTTCAAACCACCGCAGTCAGCACGAGAACTCCGCTCATTCATTGGCCTATGTTCGTATTGCTACAGAACAGCCGCCACAGTGTGGCTGCACGGAGGAGGACGAAGACGACGTGTGTGCCAGTTTGATATAGCGTCGCCATTTTGGCCTCCGTGAGCTTACCTGTAAATAAATTGTAAATAGTATTCGGCTTCAGCTTCACGTAACATTATTTTGGTGGAGGTGGACGTTCCCCGTACCCGTCATGGAGCTTCGCAGCGGTCGCAATGGCGACAATGCAACTTCGGCTCCTGCTGGCGGCACTTCATCTGCGCAAACGTCTCCGCCTGCAGCCCCGACCTACGTCGCCGTTTCCCCACCTCGGGATCCTGGTGTTTTCAACGGAGTCAGCAGTCCTGATGTTGACGACTGGCTCCGCTTATATGAACGTGTCAGCACCAGTCACAGGTGGGATCCGACTGTTATGCTTGCCAACGTACTTTTCTACCTCGACGGAGCTCCATTGGCGTGGTTCCAGACTGACGAAGAGGAGATCTCGAGCTGGGATCTCTTCAAAGACAAGCTACGCGACCTTTTTGGCAATCCGTTTGGTTGACAAGTCAACGCCAAGAAAGCCTTTGCCACACATGTACAGACGTCGACTGAGTCCTACGTGTCGTACATTCTCGATGTGTTGGCACTTTGTGCCAAGGCTGACCCGAACATGACTGAGGACGATAAGGTTAATCACGTCCTCAAAGGCATTGCTGACGACGCCTTCAATTTACTGGTGTTTACGAACGTCACCAGCATCGATACCATCCTCAAGGAGTGCCGCCGTCTTGAGCATGCTAGAAGCCGCCGGGTATCCCAGCACATCACGCGACTTCCCAACACAGCTGCTACGTCATCCTGTGACGACCTCTTCCACCAGCCGTCGCGATGTGACAACTTGACCCGTATCATTCGTCGTGAGGTCGAAGCGGCACAACCGGTGGCCCCTTCATTCCCGTTACCTGAACATTCTCCGGTGACAATCTCCTTGATCCAGGCGGTCGTCTGTCAAGAGTTGTCCAATGTTGGCGTGCAATCCATTCGTCCCGTACGCTCGGAACCTTTGTCTCCAAGCACGTCCCCACCGCACTTTTCTTACTCCTCTTATGGACAGCGCAACCCCTCCGAATGGTGAACCGTGGACGACAAGCCAATTTGTTTCAACTGCTGAGGCATTGGACATGTCGCTGGCCACTGCCGCAGCCGCTGAACTTCTCCGACGCGCTATTATCCTGATTACCCCCGTCACCCCTATAGCGCCTCCTTTTCCTTCGCCCCTTCTATGCCCGCTCCATCATCTGACCCTGCGACACCTTTGCCACGACCCCGCTACTCCCGCTCGCCTTCTCCCTCCCGCCGCCAATCTCGCTCGCCCCCGTCACGCCGTGCTCCTTCTCCGACCTACTTGCCGCACCCCCAACCGGAAAACTAGACAGTGCAGCTTCTGGAGGTGAAGCTGCATTGACGACATTGGCACAAAATCCTCGCTGCACCTTACCCACGCACAAGAATTTTTTGGACGTTCTTGTCGACAATGTTCCTCTGTGTGCGTTGATTGACACCGGGGCGCATGTGTCAATTATGAGTGCTGCTCTTCGCCGTCGGCTCAAGAAAGTTCTGACGCCTGCCCCGAACCGAGTTGTACAAGTCGCCGACGGAGGGACTGTCACTATTGTTGGCATGTGTTCTGCCCGACTCACCATTGCTGAGAGACACACCGGCGTTCTCTTCACTGTCATCAAGCATTGCCCTCACGAACTCATTCTCGGTCTTGATTTTCTTGCCCATCATTCTGCCCTCATTGACTGTTCCGCCGGCTCACTTCGCCTTGACTTGCCTCTCCTTGCCGACCCTGTGGACCCGCCTCCAAGCCATCTGAGCTGCATAGATTTCATTCGCCTACCACCTCACTCTGTGACCCACGTGAACTTGTTGTCCTCTCCAGCTGTACCTGACGGCAATTACGTGGCCGCACCAATTCTGGCCGTTATACTTACGCATGGTGTTACCGTGCTGCACACTGTGCTGAAAATTACTGGCAACCGCACCTGCCTTCCACTTGTCAATTTCGCGCTAACCGCGCAAGTTCTGCCTCAGGGGATACTTTGGCTATAATTCGCGCTTTGCAGGATGATGAGGTCGAGCCATTCACAGTGGAAGATCATTGCAGCTCAGCCCATACCATGACGTCATCGCACGATACTGATGTCGACATTAAGAAGATGGTCTCCTCTGACCTTACACCTGCTCAAGCTGAAGCTCTTTGCCGCGTTCTTGAAGGCTATCGCGACAATTTTGACTTTGACAATAGACCCTTAGGTCAAACGTCCGTCGTGACCCATTGCATAAATACTGGCGATGTGAACCCTATTCACCGATGTCCATACGGTGTTTCTGCGTTGGAACGAGCTGTTATCCAACAGGAAGTCACAAAGATGCTTGCAAAGGACCTTATCGAGCCTTCCTGTAGTCCCTGGGCATCTCCCGTCATATTTGTCAAAAAGAAGGATGGAACGTGGCGCTTTTGTCTAGGTTATCGCCACCTGAACAAAATCACAAAAAAGGAGGTGTACCCTTTGCCACGTATTGATGACGCTCTAGACTGCCTGTACGGTGCCACCTATTTTTCTTCTATCGACTTACGGTCCGGCTACTGGCAGATATCCGTCGATGACATGGACCGAGAGAAGACTGCATTTGTTACCCCTGACGGTCTTTATCAGTTCAAGGTGATGCCTTTCGGTCTCTGTAACGCGCCCGCCACCTTCAAACGAATGATGGACTCTTTGCTTCAGGGGTTCAAGTGGTCCACCTGTTTGTGCTATCTGGACGATGTCATAGTTTATTCGCCCACATTTGACACGCATCTAGACCGTCTTTCAGCGATTCTTGACATGTTCCGCCGAGCCCGTCTCCAGTTGAACTCGTCAAAATGTCATTTCGCTCACCGCCAAATCGCTGTCCTTGGACACCTCGTAGACGCCAGAGGCGTGCAACCCGATCCGGACAAAATTTGCGCCGTTACGAATTTTCCTGTTCCGAACTCTACCAAGGACGTTCGTAGTTTCGTATGGCTGTGCTCTTATTTCCGACACTTTGTGAAGGATTTTGCGACCATCGCACGTCCCCTTACCGACCTCTTGAAGAAAGACGGCCCTTTTTCTTGGGGTCCTGAAAAAGTCCTGATGCCACATCTTTCTCACAGCTGACTACTCTCCTTACCACGCCTCCAATTTTGGCCCACTTTGACCCGTCTGCCTCAACGGATGTTCGAACTGATGCCAGTGGTCACGGCATAGGAGCAGTGTTAGCACAGCGCCAGCGTGGACATGATCGCGTTATAGCCTACGCCAGCCGACTTCTATCACCCGCCGAGCGCAATTATTCAATCACAGAGCGCGAGTGCCTCGCTCTTGTGTGGGCTGTTGCGAAATTTTGTCCATACTTGTATGGACGCCCCTTCTGTGTGATCACTGATCACCACGCTCTCTGCTGGCTATCTTCGCTCAAGGACCCCACGGGACGACTCGCTCACTGGGCGTTACGCCTGCAAGAATATACCTTCTCCGAGGTATATCAGACGGGACGCTTGCACCAGGATGCCGATTGTTTGTCCCGCTACCCCGTCGACAAACCGGCTGATGCGAACGCCATCGCTTGCGTTTTCTCTGTGTCCCAGTTGCTTCAAATCGGCAACGAGCAACGGCACGATCCTTCATTGCGCGCCCTCATCGACCGTCTGTAGTCAACTCCTGGCGACGCCTCTCTCCGGATGTTTCTCCTTAAGGAGGGAACATTATACCGCCGTAATCTCGATCCACACGGCCTTGACCTTCTGCTCGTCATTCCATCGCACCTGCGTTCGACTGTCCTCCAGCAACTACACGATGCTCCCTTGGCTGGACACTTGGGCGTCTCACGCACATACGACCGTGTACGCCGTCGGTTGTTTTGGCCGGGTCTCACCCGCTCCGTGCGGCGCTACGTTGCCGCTTGTGAGCCCTGTCAGCGCAGGAAGAAGCCCTCCACACCTCCAGCTGGATGTTTCCAGCCGATTGACATCCCACTCGAACCCTTTTTCCATGTTGTTCTGGACTTTCGGACCATTTCCTCTCTCGGGCTCCGGAAATAAATGAGTCACCGTCGCTACCGATTATGCTACGCGGTACGCAATCACCAGAGCCCTCCCGACAAGTTGCGCTACTGATGTTGCTGACTTTCTGCTCTATGAAATCATTTTAGTGCATGGTACTCCGCGCCAATTACTCACTGACCGTGGCCGCAGCTTTCTCTCAGCAGTCGTCAAGGACATACTCTGCTCCTGCTCGACAAAGCACAAGTTCAGCACGTCCTACCACCCCCAGACAAACGGCCTCACAGAGCGCCTCAATCGGACCATCACCGACATGCTTTCCAAGTACGTTGCGACCGACCACCACGACTGGGATCTTCACTTACCATATGTGACGTTCGCGTATAATTCATTGCGTCACGACACCGCCGGCTATTCACCGTTCTATCTCCTATATGGCCGAGAACCCGTGTTGCCCTTGGACACTTTGCTGCCCTCGGCCACACGTTCCGCCACTGAATACGCCCGCGACGCAATCGCACACGCCGACCACGCGCTAGCTCGCCCGCTCCCGTCTCGAGGCCTCACAGGAGCATCAGAGATGCTTCTATGATTGCCACCATCGTGACGTGCACTTTTCTCCGGGTTCTCTGGTGCTTCTCTGGTCACCCGTTCGCCATGTGGGCCTTTCCGAAAAGCGGCTGTCGCGCTACACAGGCCCTTACCGTGTGGTACGCCAAGTGACCGATGTCACGTATGAAATCATCCCCGCTGATCTCTCAGCGTCATCATAAGCTGCAAGTGACATCGTTCACGTGGCAAGACTGAAACCCTACCACACACCTTTCACCGCGCATGTGTAGATTAAGCACCGGGACGGTGCTTCTATAGCCGGGGGTGATGCTACGGAACAGCCGCCACAGTGTGGCTGCACTGAGGAGGACGAAGACGACGTGTGTGCCGGTTTGATATAGCGTCGCCATTTTGGCCTCCGTGAGCTTACCTGTAAATAAATTGTAAATAGTATTCAGCTTCAGCTTCACGTAACAGTATTTTCGTGGTTTTGTTCCCTGGTTTGCCGACATCGTTTACCCATTGACATGTATTTTGCGACAAAATGCATCCTTCAATAGGACACCAGAGTGTGACGCATCATTCTCTCAACTGAAGTTTATACTAACGTCAGCACCTCTCTTGCATCACTTCGATCCATCTTGCCCGACTGAAGTTCACACTGATGCTAGTGGAATCGGGATAGGAGCGGTGCTTGTACAACGTCACAGTGGCGCAGAACGTGTTGTCGCATATGCCAGCCGTTGCCTGAGCAAATCTGAACGAAATTATACGGTTACGGAACAGGAATGCCTGGCAGCCGTTTTCGCCATACAAAAATTTCGGTGTTATCTTTACGGTAGACCATTCAAGATTATCACCGACCATCATTCTTTATGCTGGCTGGTCGGTTTGCGTGATCCCTCTGGTCGCCTCGCACGTTGGGTGCTGTGCCTCCAGGAATACGACTTTGTGGTATCGTACAAGAGTGGCCGTCGTCATGCTGACGCAGACTGCCTCTCTCGGATTCCTCTTGTGACTACCGACTGCAATGCTAAGAATTTTGACGACTGTCTCGCTGCTGTTACTTCTACGTTCCCTGACGCGGCAGACTTTCAGCAAGAACAATGGAAGGATGTTACCCTCGATCCACTTTTTGTCACCGCCCATACTTCTAAAGGCAGCGGTCACTTTACTGTCTGTGATAAATTGCTCTACAAAACTAATTACTGCAGGCATGGAGCGCATTTTCTGCTTGTTGTCCCCGAGAGTCTCCGCTCTGACGTTCTACGCGGCACGCATGATAATGTGACATCCGGCCATTTCGGCTTCGTACGAATGCTGCACCGCACGCAGGAGCGCTTTTACTGGCCCAAGATGTACGAAACAACCAAGCGCTATGTCGCTAGTTGTGAAACGTGCCAACGTCACAAGCAACCGACCACCGCAGCCCCGGGTCCCCTTCGGTCATTGACACCGCCGAGTACGCCATTCAAGCAAGTAGATATTGACCTTTTGGGTCCATTCCCATTATCTAACAACAAGAACCGTTGGATAATTGTCTGCGTAGGCCATCTTACACGGTATGCAGGAACTGCAGCTATACCGTCTTCCACCGCTGCTTGCGTGGCGGTCTTCCTGCTGCGTTCCATGGTCCTTCGTCATGGCCCACCACGTGTCATCATCAGCGACCGTGGTCACCAGTTCACTGCTGATGGCATTCAACAGTTACTTCATTTGTGCACTTCACAGTTCCTTCATTCCATGCCGTATCATCCACAGACCAATGGCCTTGTTGAAAGGACGAACAGAACGCTGACCAGCATGCTTGCCATGTGCGTCTCCTCCAATCATAAGAACTGGGACGACGTGCTTCCGTTCATCACTTACAAATACAACACGGGGAAACATGAAACCATGAACTATAGCCCATTTCATCTCCTGTATGCAACGTTACCGCGAAGCCCTCTGGACACTTTCTTACCCTTCGTACTGCACAGTGACGATTCTGTATCGAAGACATTGTGTCTCGCCGAAGATGCCCGTCGAATAACTCATCTTCGTACTCTGGCCTCGCAAAGTCACTCAAAAGAGCGATACGACGACCGTCACGTACAAGTATTGTTGGAAAAAGGTGACTTGGTCCTTCTTTGGACACCGCAACGCAAGCGTGGATTGTGCCAAAAGTTCTTGTCACAATATTCAGGCCCATTTGTACTTGTGGACCGCCAGAGCGAACTCACTTAGTCGTAGCTCGCCTCCTGTGCAATGGTCGGCGATCAAGCAGAACTCAGCTGACTCATATTGCTCGCCTGAAGCCTTTCTACCCTGCTTGTCCACCCTGACTCGCCCCACGGGCTTCGTCTGCTTGCGGTGAAATGTAACGGATACGAAAGGCGCCGACAAGAAGAGAGAAGAGAAGACGAAGAGAACGAGGAGTTTGAGAGGCCAGGCTGCGCTACGATCACGCTACGATCATCGTCCATATCCTGTAAATAAAACCATTTCTTCGCAACTCTTCGTAACAATATATATTACGCACTTTACTGCAAATGTTCTTCGGCCTCTATACAGCCACATTACATATACCTTCTGGAATTCATTGCTACATTGACAACTCATGATCACTTGCTTGGTGCTCTTTGACCGGAACTGGTTCTTGTGCCATTAAGTACCATACATAGTCATCATGAATTAACTGCTCAGAGTTTTTCACTGCCATAATATTCAGTCTGCCTTAATCTGATAAGCATTCACCCATTTTTCAGATGACATCATTTTTAGTGTAATTTAAGAAATCTAAGAATTTAGCCCTTTAATGATGGCACATATAAATAGCCCCCAAAAATGTTATTTTATATCTAAATGTGCAAAGCACGTCAAGAGTGAGCATAATCAGCCAAAAACAAAATATTTTGCAGGAAGCTTTTTCAGCAAGTAGGCTTCAGCCCAAGCTACTTATGGCTTCGTTTTAAATTTGTACAGACAGTTCTCATCATTTGTGAACCATAGGTATACATTTCATTTGCCTTACATCACGTGTGTGACCCCACTGCAGCCAGAGATCTTACACCAATTTGTCTCTTCTGACCATGCTTTCAAAACAAAGCAGGTTGCGTGCCAAGCTTCTTCTTCCTTGTCCTGTGTTCCTGCTCTATACCAACGAATGACAGCTGCTGCCTGTCATTCAGTGTTAGTCAAAACATTTAGCCAGAAACTTGGGAAAAGGAAGAAGAATAACTTTATTGAAAGGTCCGGCAAGTTATTTGGGGATTGGGCAAATATCACCGCCTAGGTGTCGGCCACAAGCCCTTGAGCTTTGGTGGCTTCCTCGGCCCACTGTACGGCCCATAGTTTGTCTTCGAAGGTGGAGCTGAGCAGCGCAGTCTGCCAGCACGTTCAGTTCAAGGCTGCATCCCTGTTTGGAATCCCACTTTGTTCGCACTCCCATAACATGTGTTCTAAGTTTGCCCTGGCATCACAAAACTTACATTGGCTTGACGAATAAAGCTGTAGGTAACAAAGATTCACAATCAGAGGGTTTAAAAATGTTCTTGTCTGCAGCTGTTGTCAAGCGACCACCTTTCTCTTGTTCATTTTCTCGTGTAGTGGCAGTAACTTGCACCTCGCCAGTCTGTAGTGTTGTGTGATTTCTCTGCGACTCGTCAGGCGATCCTCCTACTCCCACACCTCGCCCGACGCCGTGGTCGAGGCGGCGGCGGTGGTAGTGATGGTGGTCTCAGTCCGTAAGCCTTCAAACTGACCCTTGCACCCCCTTGTTGCCAGCAAGCAAGGTTGTGTGGGCAGGCGCCGATACAATGTAAAATTCCTTATTCTCAGTTTTGCCTTCATATAGTATTCGTAACGCCTCAGGGGAGATGCGCCCATTGGCATAGTCGCAAACCGCCATCTGGGAGTCGCTTATCCCTACTTTGGTTGTGGTGATGGCCACCACAAGTGTGATGGCCACCTCCTCCACCGTCTCCATGTGCACCATGCATAGCGTGACAGTCTTGCAAGCATTCTTGTGATCTACCACCGCGTCCACGAAGGCACGCCTACATGCATACCTAGCTGCGTCCACGAACACTGTATCTTCAGAGTTGCCGTACTTCTGTACATCCTGCGCTCTCTTTTCCCTCCTACCCCTGTGGTAGTCCGGGTGCATCTTCCTCGGTAGTGGAGGGACCACCAACCTGTCCCTGAAGTTTCTCGGTATGTCGACTTTGATGACGTGTTGAGCATGATACCCGATGCCTAACTGCCCTAGTATGTATCTGCCCGCCCTGCTCATGGAAAGGCCTTCATACTGCACAATGTCCTGTGCCTCTATCAATTCCCCCATCGTGTTGTGTAGACCCACATAGTGTAACCTGCTCGTGTTGATCGGTAGCCCTATGGCCTGTTTATAAGCCTTTCTGATTAAGCTTTCCATCTGTCTTCTCCGCTACCTGTCACTTGAGGTAGGGTGCCATGTACGTTATTCGACTAATTACGTAGGCCTGAACTAGCCTGATCATGTTACCCTCTTTCTTCCTGCTGTATCTGTTGGCTATGCGTCTGAGTAACCTGACGGTCTCTGCCACCTTCACTCTCCCGATGGCCTCGCCGAAACTTGGGAAGAAAAAAAATTTCTTCGTGTACTTAGTAGTACTTGTTGCGGGGCTTATTTGCACATATTCAGTAAATATAAAGCAGTGCAACCTGGGACACTGTATGTTGCCTGTAAGTGACACTCATCACTAAAAGGTTGATACTGTGACAATACTTAGGAGTGAGGATCAAAGGTGAACATCTCGGCAACCTTTGATTTGCAGGTGACAACGTCCTCTTCAGCAACACTGGACGGATTACAACAAATGAGTGAGGACCTTAAGCAAGAAAGTGTACGAGTGGGGTTGAAGATTATTATTGTTGCGTCCGACCATAAGAATTGGGATGAAGTTCTACCGTTTATTACTTACGCCTACAACACTGCCAAACACGAGACAACCAGCTACAGCCCCTTCTCCCTTCTATATGCTCGGCTGCCCCGTTATACGCTCGACACTGTCCTCCCTTTTTACCACCACAACAATCCTACGGTTGCCGATAGGCTATGCCTCGCTGAAGAGGCTAGAAGATTTGCACGTCTGCGGACTTTGGCATTGCAAGAAAACTCCAAAGCCCGCTATGACGCACGACATCGGCCTGTTACATATCACCCTGGTGATCTTGTTTGGCTTTGGATTCCCACAAGGAAGCGCGGTTTGTCCCAAAAGCTGCTGGCAAGCTACGATGGACTGTATGTTGTCACCAACAAAGTCAGCGAAGTGAACTATACCCTCGCCCGCCTCATGAACACTGGTAGACGTTCTGCTAGGACACAAGTCGCGCATGTCGCAAGGTTGAAATCATGCAAGCCACGACAAGCTAGTTGACTCGTCCAGTGGGCTTTGTCTGCGAGGAGAGGTATGTTGCCTCCAAGCATGTAAAAGGGACGCGGGGATCAAGAAGATAAGAGGAGAATGAAGACTGTGCAGCGGCCATTCCTGCTGTTCGTAGCCTGCTGTTCCAGCTCTCGCGTGCCTAAATAAACCCCTTTTCCCCGTGCTTGTAACAATATGCAGAAGACAAAGATAATGTTCAATGTTCAATAGCCTGGCAAGAGAGAGTAAAACATCTTTATTATTAATATTTGAACCGAGAGAGCAGTGTGGGAGGAACCCTCAGTCCAGGGTCCTTAAGATGATTCCGGCGATGTTTTGAGTCCGTTGTATCACAGCTCGGAGGACCTCGAGAGGTCCGTCGTGGGGGGCATCATCCCACAGCTCTTTGTTGCGTAGGGGGTAAAGGAGAGCTGGCAAGGGAGGAAAGAGGTTTGCAGTGCACCTAATCGTGACGTGGAAGATCGTGGGCGAGCTGCCACAGCCCGGACAACGATCTGCATAATAGTCTGGGTAGAATTTATTGAGAGAGACAAGATTTCGAAAAGTTGCGGTCTGTAACTGGCGTAATGCCACTGCTTCCTCTCACGAGAAGGACGGCGGCGGTGCAGCGTGGATGCGACGAATGCGTATATAATGATGTAGGATGTCTTTGTAGCAAAGCAAGGGATCCCCCCACCCTGAACTAGTCGCCTCACCATGCCAAGCCGCCCGGAGGGAAATTTCTCGGGCAACATGTGCGCGTTCGTTACCCAGCAGCGAGGTATGATCAGGGGTCCAGAGCAAGTGGATGTGGGGAGGTGTGGTTCGTGCATTTTGCGGTATCTGTTCAAGAATTTGGTGTGCCGCTCTCGGGATGCCATGTCCTGATAGGAACGCCCGGCATGCCTGTTGCGAATCCATCAATATATAAACTTCCTCAGGAACACGGATGGCGTGTCGAATCGCAAGAGCAACACCGAGAATTTCTCCGTAAGTGGCATTTGTTCCGCGCATTGCAGCAGAGTCTCTCAGTGGTTCGGTGCCATCCAAAATTACGGAGGTATAGCCCTCTTGAGTGCGCGATGTGTCCGTGTATAAAGTATTTGTTTGCGGGATGTTTTCAAGCATGCGGCCAAGGTATCATACACAGGCTTTGCGCCGTCCTTTGTCATGCTCAGGGTGCATATTACGTGGCAATGGATGAATACTTAGTGCTTGGCATATCGCGGACGACAAGATCGTTGGACGGGTTTCAGACTCAAGGGGTGGGACAGAGTATCCTAGCCATGTGAGAAGATGGCGGCCAGTAGGAGTGAGTAGGAGGCGCTGGTGATGGCTGACCCAATGTGCCTCTAGCAGCTCGCCTAGTGTTTTATGTGTTTCTAAGTTAAGGAGACAGTGTGTCGAAGTAAAGTTCGGGAGGCCACGGGCCAGCTTCGTCGCTTTGCGAATCATTACGAAGTTGTTGTACTTGCGTCAACCGCTGAAATGGGAGATGGTATGTAAGCCGGCTGATCACACATGCCTCCACCAAGTGCGGCAGGTCCTCCTCTCGAAGGCCCGAGCGCCTGTTGGAGACCCTCCGGATCATGGCCAGAATTTGCTCAATCTGTCTGAATAGAAAGGCAACAGTATAGTTAGACCTGCCATCCGCTTGGACGTGTAGGCCGAGGAAGCGAGCACGATTAACCTGTGGTATGGGTATGCCATCCACGTGCGCAGTGATAGGGGGAGTAGAGGAACCGCTGCGGGGGCGAATGATTATGAGCTCCAACTTTTGCGGAGCACATCTTAAGCCACATTCCCTCATGTACTTGGAAACTGTGTCAACTGCTTGCTGGAGTCGGTCCTGGACGGCTCCGTCGGAACCCCATGTCGACCAGATAGTAATGTTGTCTGCATAAATAGCGTGGGCGACATCAGGGATCTGGTCGAGTAGCCAGGGGAGCCCTGCGAGGGGACAGAACAGAGCCCTGGGGTGTCCCACGTCCTACAAGGTGAATCGTACCGGATCGATGCAGTCATATTCCTTGAAGAAATGTGCGGATATAGTTGTACATGCGAATTCCACAATGCAAATGTGCAACATTGCGAAGTATGAGGTCATGTTCAACATTATCGAATGCCCCTTTTGGGTCTAAGGTGATGAGTTCTCTTGTTTGGGCGCATGACGGAGGTCCTATGACTTCCTCCCGCAATTGTAAAAGCACATCTTTGGCAGACAAATGAGCTCGATATCCGAATTGAGAATGAGAAAAGAATGATTTTTCTTCGAGGAAGGGCTGCAGACGCTGCAAGAGTACATGCTCCAAGAGCTTACCAATGCAGGATGTTTGGGAGATAGGCCGTACGTTTTCAACCTTTACAGGCTTGCCCAGCTTAGGGATCAGTGTGATGTCGGCGTGTCACCATGCTTGGGGAAGCGTGCCCTTGCGCCAGCAATCATTGAAGATATGGGTGAGGTGGTTAATATCTGCGTCACTGAGGTTACGAAGAGTGGCTAATCGGATGTGGTCGGCTTCCGGTGCCGTGTTGCGGTGTAGGTCTTGTAAGACCACCTGCACCTCATCAGATGTGATGTCTGCATCGAGCAATTCGTTCGCCTCGCCTACATGAGGATAGTCAGGGTACTGCGGCAGTGGGCCTGTGGGTATAAAATGTGAGTGAGCAAAGAATTGTGAATTGTGAGTCTGTGAGTGAGCAAAGAATTCACCACGTTTTTGCTGTGCTCAATGTGCCTGAGAGGTGATCGCAAAATCCTCACCAGTTATTCCTCATACGGGTCTGCACACTCCTGGGATTCCCGTGTAATTTGATCTATACGTTTCCTAAGTTTGAGGTTGAGGCGTTGTCAATTCCATCATCGTGTCAACCCTCTGCGGGCGTTCCAAAGATGAAGTAAATGCGGGTCAATGTCTGGCGTCTCGGTTGTGGTGCGCAGTGTGCACGTGGTGGCCTCTAGATCTTGTGCGAGAGAGTCAAGCCAGCGTTCGTACCCCTGGCCCTCAGGTGGGTCCTGGCGACGTTCCCTGAATTTCGCCCAATCAGTTATACGCACATTCCGCTTGGGCCCACGCGCACCCTGTAATGACAAGGTGGTCGCCACAATGTAGTGGTCACTACAAAGGTGCTCCTCCAAAGGCCCGTGCGCAACACTGGCCTAGTTGTTGCGCACGAAGGTGAGGTCAGGGCAGGTGTGATGAGATACGGTGTTGCCTAACCAACCAAGTGGGGTGCTCTGGGTCGGTAAGCAGTGTGTATCTCATGTTACAGATGGCATTCCATAAGCGGGTTCCTTTAGCCTGCGATTTAACGTAACCCCATGCAGTATGTGGAGAGTTAAAGTCGCCGGCCACCACACAAACCCGTCCAAAACTACCGAATTGTGTTAGTAGGCATTGAAAACAGTGCGTACGTGAATGGGGGGAACGGTATACATTGAATATAAACAGACTCTCGCTGCGTTTACGTTGCATAATTATTTCCAATATTTGGTGAGGAATGTCAATGCTAGTCAAGCATTGCTAGTGAATGTCAAGCCGCCAAGTGGCAGCTTTTTTTCCGCAGCCCCTCCATCTGTAGCACCTGATGGAAAATAAAGATTTGATTTGATTAGTCGTATGCATGCGACATGTAACATGTTTCGAAACTATGGTTCCAACAAGAGGAGAGACACCCGAGAGCATGCTGTAGCCAGATAAAGAACGGGTGCAATTGAGTTCCTGTAAGATGATGACATCGTGAGGGTTCATGGATGTGGCAATATACTGCTGTAGGGAACCTCGTTTTTGGCAGAATCCCTTACAATTCCACTGCCACACCACTAGTTGCTCCGCGTTACGCAGTGCCATCATCATTGTTAGAGGAAGCAGGAGGTCGTGCATAGAGATGCGTGCACCGGGTGCCCGCATTTAAAGGTTGCGGCCGAGAGCCTTGGTTGGAAAGCCCTCTTTTGTTGTAACCGCTAAGCTCAGGAACTTGCATGCGTCCAAAAGTGCACTCTATACATGATTTCACTTGCTCCGTAATCCCTATTCGTAGGTCCTCCATTTGGCATTCTATCCTGTCCAGAGCCGCCTGCATACTAGTGCTCATGTTTGCCACCAGCGCATCCATTTGTTTTTGGAGGCGCCCGCAGCGCGCCTCCATGTCACGACGTAGGCGGGCTATTTATATTAAAGGATCGAGAGTTGATATCGAATCAGTAATAGGAGAAGGGGTAGGGAGATATTTACGGGGTAGAGCGAGCTGTGGGGGACCCCCCGCCCGACCTACCTCCCGAGGTGCCTCCATTGCTGTTTCCTTCTCCGGGATCCGCTGCACCCCTGAAGGGACCAGGGTCACCGTAGCCGGGGCGATGGTCTGCAGGGCCTTCTTGTAGGGTTGTTGGGAAGATGGGGAAGCAGGGCACTTCTCCGAGAGGTGCACCGATGCCTCGCAGGATCTGAACCGAGTTTTGGTGGAGGTTGGAAACTTGCGACAGGATCTTGAACGGGTCTCCGACCAGTCTTGTCCGGTCTCCTTCATTGGAGCGCATGACGTTCAGGTCTCCGTCGTGTCAGTGGTTGTGGTCAGGTCGCTGGAGGGTTGGAATTCACGCTGCTCTTTCTCGAGAGCTTTCCACACCCAAGCCTTGTTCAGTGTCTGCCTAGCACGCCGCGGGCAGTTTGTATCCATTGTAGGGTGGGTCCCGTCACGGAACCTGCAGTGTGGGGTGCACGGATGTGACGGGGTGGGTTGTCAGTCCTGCACGTCGCGCAAATGACCACTTGCGGCATAGGACAGTAATCAGCCCAATGGCCGAGCTTGTGACATATCTTGCAAACCAGTTGGTGGGGGCGATGGGGGTAGCAGCAGAGTTCTGCACCATAGAAACGCACGTAGGAAGGCACTTTGAGTCCTTCAAATGTCACCAACGCAACATTGGTTTGACCCATCATTCGTGCTTGAAGTATTTGAGTTCCAGGAGCCAAAAGCTCATCCACTAGCTTGGAAGACGATGTACCCAGCAAAAGACCAGGAACAATTCCCTTGCATGAGTTGTCTGGGGCCAGAAAATATGTTGTTATAAGATAGACCCGCTGACCAAGGTTCAGCTCCCTCACCTTGTACAATGCAGAAGGGTTGAAATCTGGGCCAGTTGGTATATACTTGAACGAAAAAACCAGTCAAAAACACAAAGGACAAGAGAAGCTCACACCACAACGACTGGACAATCAACTGAGGTTTATTAGAATCGGTGTAGTCCCAGCAAGGCCAGCAGAGCATGCGCAACTGCATCATCACTAATCACATAGCATGAAAAGACAAGAAACGTTTCTATCGGGACCGACTTAGAAATTCAAATTCTTTTTCATGTAAGCGCACCGAGGTTGTACTAACGCAGTCATCACCTAATAAACTGATGTAGTACGCTTCCAAGATTTCTCGCTCTTCTTTGCCCTTGCCCCTGCCAAGAATCGTCACATTGCTAAACAAAGGATAACAACCACACTCATTGCAATGGCGAGGCAAGTTTGCACCGTTATCTGACCCCAGGGAGGAGTGGTGCTCACGCAGGCGGTCATTAATACATCGACCGGTTTGGCCTATGTAAAATCTTTCGCACGTGAGAGGGAACTTATAAACAACCCCTGCAGCACATGCTGTGAAACGGTTTTCATGCTGCGTTGTGCAAACATGGTTCCTTGCCCTGCTTCGAGAAATGCGCGAACACAGACCCTCCGCCTCTTTTGAAAGCGGTGGCTGAATCGCTGCTTCAGAGGCTAAAGAAGGAACGTACGGAGCTGGTAGATGGTGGGGCTATTGAACGTAGGAAACTTGAAGTAATGCCGTATGTGCATAAAGTGAGCCACAGTATTAAGAAAGTTGCCGCCAAGCAGGGAGTAAGTGTTGTGTTTTCTGCCCCTTGTAAGCTTTCAGGTCTGTGTTTGCGCATTTCTCGACGCTCTCAGGACGCTCTCAGGAACGGAGGAAGCCTAAAAACAGTGAAGAAGAAACTAGGAATTGGCAAGAATCAGATGTATGCGTTAAGAGACAAAGCCGGTAATATCATTACTAATATGGATGAGATAGTTCAAGTGGCTGAGAAGTTCTATAGAGATTTATACAGTACCAGTGGCACCCACGACGATAATGGAAGAGAAAATTGTCTAGAGGAATTCGAAATCCCACAGGTAACGCCGGAAGAAGTAAAGAAAGCCTTGGGAGATATGCAAAGGGGGAAGGCAGCTGGGGAGGATCAGGTAACAGCAGATTTGTTGAAGGATGGTGGGCAGATTGTTCTAGAGAAACTGGCCACCCTGTATACGCAATGCCTCATGACGTCGAGCGTACCGGAATCTTGGAAAAACGCTAACATAATCCTAATCCATAAGAAAGGGGCGCCAAAGACTTGAAAAATTATAGACCGATCAGCTTACTGTCCGTTGTCTACAAAATATTTACTAAGGTAATCGCAAATAGAATCAGGAACACCTTAGACTTCTGTCAAGCAAAGGACCAGGCAGGATTCTGTAAAGGCTACTCAACAATAGATCATATTCACACTATCAATCAAGTGATAGAGAAATGTGCGGAATATAACCAACCCTTATATATAGCTTTCATTGATTACGAGAAAGCGTTTGATTCTGTCGAAACCTCAGCAGTCATGGAGGCATTACGGAACCAGGGTGTAGATGAGGCGTATGTAAAAATACTGAAAGATATCTATAGCGGCTCCACAGCCACCATAGTCCTCCATAAAGAAAGCAACAAAATCCCAATAAAGAAAGGCGTCAGACAGGGAGATACGATCTCTCCAATGCTATTCACAGCGTGTTTACAGGAGGTATTCAGAGACCTGGATTGGGAAGAATTGGGGATAAAAGTTAATGGAGAATACCTTAGTAACTTGCGATTCGCTGATGATATTGCCTTGCTTAGTAACTCAGGGGACCAATTGCAATGCATGCTCAATGACCTGGAAAGGCAAAGCAGAAGAGTGGGTCTAAAAATTAATCTGCAGAAAACTAAAGTAATGTTTAACAGTCTCGGAAGAGAACAGCAATTTACAATTGGTAGCGAGGCACTGGAAGTGGTAAGGGAATACATCTACTTAGGGCAGGTAGTGACGGCGGATCCGGATCATGAGACGGAAATAATCAGAAGAATAAGAATGGGCTGGGGTGCGTTTGGCAGGCATTCTCAGATCATGAACAGCAGGTTGCCATTATCCCTCAAGAGAAATGTCTATAATAGCTGTGTCTTACCAGTACTCAGCTACGGGGCAGAAACCTGGAGGCTTACGAAAAGGGTTCTACTCAAATTGAGGACGACGCAACGAGCTATGGAAAGAAGAATGATAGGTGTAACATTAAGGGATAAGAAAAGAGCAGATTGCGTGAGAGAACAAACGCGAGTTAATGACATCTTAGTTGAAATCAAGAAAAAGAAATGGGCATGGGCAGGACATGTAATGAGGAGGGAAGATAACCGATGGTCATTAAGGGTTACGGACTGGATTCCAAGGGAAGGCAAGCGTAGCAGGGGGCGGCAGAAAGTTAGGTGGGCGGATGAGATTAAGAAGTTTGCAGGGATGGCATGGCCACAATTAGTTCATGACCGGGGTTGTTGGAGAAATATGAGAGAGGCCTTTGCCCTGCAGTGGGCGTAACCAGGCTGATGATGATGATACACATGGCCGGCTTCTCCGCAGTGATAGCAGAGCGGACGGTGGTTGGGGGCTCGCCAAATGTCCGTCTTCCTCGCGTAGGTGCGCTGGGCGACGGGTGGGCGTGCTGGCGACGGCGGCGGCGGACGACAGAATTGCGTCGTTGCAGGGCCCTCGCGTGGTCGCGGAGGGGGACCTTGACGGCGTGCGACGGCGGCGTAGGTCATCGCTTCTGGCTGGGGCTGCAGTAATTGAGGTTGCACCTCAGGAACCCCAAGCGATCGCTGAACCTCATCTTTCACGATGTCAGCGATCGAAGCTACTTGAGGCTGCGACGAAGGCAGGACCTTGCGCAGTTCTTCGCGCACAATGGCCCTGATGGTCTCTTGAAGGTCGTCCGAACCTAGTCCTTGGATGGCATACTGCGGCGTGTGCCCCTGGCGGTTATATTGCCGGGTGCGCATCTCCAGAGTTTTCTCGATCGTCGATGCCTCTGCAGAAAACTCAGCCACAGTCTTCGGTGGGTTACGAATAAGTCCGGCGAAAAGGTCTTGCTTGACGCCGCGCATCAGGAAGCGAACTTTTTTCTCCTCCGACATTTCCGGGTCGGCATGCCGGAAAAGACGGGCCATCTCCTCCGTGAAGATTGCGATCGTCTCGTTTGGCAGCTGCACTCTGGTTTCTAGTAGAGCTTGGGCTCGCTCTTTTCGCACGACGCTTGTAAACGTGTGCAAGAAGCCGCTTCGGAAAAGGTCCCACGTCGTTAAGGTGGCTTCCCGATTCTCGAACCACGTCCTGGCGGCGTCTTCCAATGTGAAATAGACCTGCCGCAGCTTGTCGTCGCTGTCCCAACTGTTAAACTTAGCGACCCTCTCATACGTTTTGAGCCAGGTTTCCGGGTCCTCGAATGTTGATCCGCGGAACGTCGGAGGTTCCCTGGGCTGCTGCAGCACAATGGCGGACGCTGGGGCTACCATTGGGGTTGCCTTGTCCACAATCTTCTTGGTCTTCTCAGGTAGAAGTCCGTGCTCCGGGGGCAGCTGTTGAAGACGGCGGCTTGCTCGATGCTCCGGGACTACGTTGGTGTTCTCTTTGTGCTCCGGGCTTGGATCATGGCTTGTCGGGGGCGTCCGGTACATGAACGAAAAGCACCTCCACCAGATGTCACGGGGTAGTGACGGTGAAGAAAGCAAGAATACGGTGGAATACAAAACTAGCTTTTATTGGGCGAACCTGTGCCTACAAAAACAGGCTACACTTATAGCACAACGATAGCGGCGAACACGGTCGGCGATCGTCAGAAATCTGATCAGCGGGTCAAGTGCGTCGGCTTTTATACAGCAGTCATCGAATGTTCCAGACTAATCGTTCGGACCCGCATGCCTTCCACAAAGTTCTACAACATTCGAGTCACGCGATGAAATCAGATAACACAAGGTTCGGCGACAACACAGCGGATAGAAGCATCGATAACTTTCCAGAAACTTCGGATACATGCAGACGCGTCCCGCGCTGTGCGATAACATTTGTTAGGCGGCGAAACGTGGTCGCCTGTTAAATATAAGTACACGTGTCAATATGATGTCCTGACGATCCTCGGTGGTCAAGCCGGCTGCACTCCATAGAGCACTGGCGAATTCTGGGCGCGTCCACTTATCAAGACAAAGTCCTCCGTGTGGCCGCAGAATTATCTTTTCATCGCGCAAAGGAAGTCGAGGCAGGTTCTGGTTCCGACAGCGCTTGCGTACGGTAAGCTGAAAGGTGTCTAGAATACCTAAGATGTTCTTGGAGGGTTGCATCTTAGCGTGCGTTTGACGGATGCGTCGCTTATGTATAACTGTCCTCCAGCAGCAACCTGCGTCGTCGTCAGTTTTGTCGTTGTAAATGTTCAGGGCAGCATCTTCCTCCATCCTTTCCCCGGTTGGGGTGTCCACCTCTCTTTGTTGGGAGGGAAAATTGGCAATGATGGGATTGGTGGCCAGTCCCACCGTAACCACCTCGGGCATTTTCGTTGTTGCTGAAAAACGTGCGGCGGCATTCTCCGTCGCTGCTTGCGTCTCCTGCTCGTTGGAAAATGATGCTGCGGTAGATAAATGCGCCATCGAAATAGAGTGTTGAAATGGCCAAAGGCCCTTTGCACGCCTGTTTAGAACATGGGTCGTGGAAGAGCTGGTCACTTGGCGCTATTGGTTCATGGTGCAGAAAACACACCAAGGCAGCTATGACCCCCGCAGGAACAGCTGCTTTGGAACTGCTTCAGAGCTGTAGAGGCGCGGGGAGCGGCAAAAAATAAACTCACGGCATACAAGGTTGGTGTCAGCTTGCAAAGAATGCAGCGATTTGAAGTATCGCAGGCGAGTGGGCGCGGCGGGACGTGCGTAGTCGAAGGAGCAGAGAAACCAGGCGTCCACGATTGCCGAAATGCGTATCTCCTAGCCTGGCAAGGGAACAATAATTCAGGTTCGCCAGTCGCCCTCTAGATTCTGTACAGGAATATGTTTATCTAGATCAATTACTCACAGGGGACCCTAATCCTTCGAAGGAAATTTACAGAAATATAAAAATGGGTTGGAGTGCATACACAGGCATTACCAAATCCTGACTGGGAGGTTACCACTATGAGTCTATGATCATTGCATTCTACTGGTGCTAACATATGGGGCAGAAACGTGGAGGCTAACAAAGAAGCTCAAGAACAAGTTAAGGACCACGCGAAGAGCAATGGAACGAAAAATGTTAGGAAGAGGCAGGAAGAGACCAGCGTGGATCAGAGAGAAAATGGGGATACCTGATATTGTAGTTGACATTTAGAGAAATAATGTAGCTGGGCAGGCCATGTAGTGTGTAGGGTGAATAACCACTGGACCATTACAGTTACAGAATGGATGCCAAGGGAAGGGAAGTGCAGTCGAGGGCGGCAGAAAACTAGGTGGAATGATGTGAAATTCAGAAATTTGCAGGCACAAGTGGAATCAGCTAGTGTAAATCAGAGGTAATTGGAGATTGCACGGAGAGGTCTTTGTCCTGGCAGTGGACATAAAAATAAGCTACTGCTGATGATGTTGACCTTGACAAAAGACAGTGATCGTGCTGTGTTCCTAGCTTCACTTCTCCACTGTGTCAACCATTTCACATGCCACAAAAAAATTCGTAGCCCTGGTGGCATTGGGTTCCATGCATGAGCTGCAGGTTGTTTATAGCAGTGTGGAGTGAAATTAGTTTTAGAAAGTTAGATCATGGCCATCATTGTTTTAGGGAAAAAAGTAATACTGAAGTTGCTTTCATGCTTTGTACTGCATCTTTAGTTGCTCTTGTAGCCTGCAGTGTGCTGAAGGCAAACTGTAGAGTAACACTTCAGGCTCATTCCTTCTTTTTCCATTTGGATGACGATTGCAGTGGTGTGCTTTTAAGTGACTGTGAGAAAAATTTCGGTGGGAATGATTCCTTGTGCAGGTGACCTATCAACTGAAGATCCTCACTACCGCCCTTTTCTCACTGGCACTGCTCAACAAGAAGCTTGCAGCTGTGCAATGGGTGGCGCTTCTGGTGTTGTTTGTGGGAGTAGCACTCGTTCAGCTGGCACAGATGGGTGTGCATCCCGCAATCGTGGAGGGCCATGTGCAGAGGCCCCTAGTTGGTTTCCTGGCCATCCTGGCAGCTTGCTGCTTATCCGGATTTGCAGGTGTCTACTTTGAGAAGATCCTTAAAGGCAGTGACGTTTCTGTGTGGATGCGCAACGTCCAACTGAGCACTTTTGCTGTCCCTTTTGGCTTGCTCACGACACTTGCCAATGATTATGCAGAAGTTCATGAGAAGGGATTCTTCTATGGGTACAACATGCTAATCTGGATCGTCATTCTTCTGCAAGCCCTTGGTGGGCTGCTGGTTGCAGTTGTTGTTAAGTACGCTGACAACATCCTCAAGGGCTTTGCCACTTCACTTGCTATAGTGCTTTCATGTGTGGTATCAGTGTATGCCTTTGAATTCCACCTCAGCTGGCAGTTTGTGGCTGGTGCAGCGCTTGTCATGGGCTCCATCTTTCTCTACAGCCGACCCAATGCAAGCATGGTACAGTTGCACATTCCGTCACGCAAAGTTTGAGTACAGTGCATAGTACAAACAACAGTGCACATGCTGTAGGCATGCTTGGATAGTTGAGCATTCCTTCAGTGCAGCATGCCACAGTAGCACTTGTATCAGGACATCTTCTGGCTCGCACTATGCTAGCAGGCAATCAAGACAAGGTTATGCACACTCCTGTCAGTGATGACTTGACATGAGCATGGCTTGTAAGCAAAAGCTTCAGCTACCTTGTACCTTGTGCACTGTGGTTTGCTCGATGCATTGACTGTTAGTATTGGTCCAGTTGTTGTGCACGTGTAAAGTAGGCTATGTATGAAAACGATTTCTCATTTTCTAATTCCCTTCGATTACGATTTAATAAAGCTATGTTGTGAAAAAGCTTCTTTCTGTTCCATTTATGAACCAGAAAGCATCGGGTGTGATACAGATAGTAAATACTGAAGCAAAAAGTATTTGCAATACACATACAGGATACTAAAGGAGAATATTTGTATCTGGCGCAATACTGGCTCTTGATATCACAAGATACTATGGCACATAGGAACACTTCTCATGTAACTCAATTCTAAGGGCCCCTGCAAGTTTACAATAGAGTTGCCTTGCAAACTTCTTAAATTTTACCAGGACATTTCTTTAATATGTCCGCTTTTAATACGTAAGAATTTTCTCAACTTTATAGCTCGGTGTACGGTATTGCTTGCAGTACTTGCTTGAAACCAGCACAGGGGCGCGATCGGGGATCGTTGTTAGGAGCGCGCATTCGGTTGCGCCGCATGCAATTGGCCTAGGCCGCGTCGACTTCATCAGCTGCATGAAGTCAGCACGGCCTCGTCGAATCGCGCACGATGCAACCGAACAACGATCCCCACTCACGCCCCTGATTTGTTATACGAGTACTAGACTGCAACAGCTATGATTACAGAAGACTGGGAAGGTTCACACAGACAAAAAAAGAGCTCCACTTAAATACAAGTTTGCAGATGACTGCTGACAGAACACTATCAGTCCCGTCATTGTATTTTATAGCCCGTTTTTTTTATAGCTTGGGCGCTTGAAGAATGCTGTATGGCAAAAAAATTTATGCAATTATTGATGCTGACTGAGTTATGTATTGCATACATTCAGTTCGTCACTCCTTATATGTATCATCCCTCGCCATGCCTTTTGTTATTTTGTTCCTATTTTGTTCAGAGCGCGCAACCGAACGCATGCTCCGAACAATGATCCGCGATCGCGCCCCTGTCTAAATGTACATATATAGCCTCTGTACGTGTCATTGACTGGCTCTGTTCTCTGCAGGAAATCAACTTGCCATGTAGCAAAAGCTACTGGGCACGTGAGTGAATGAGAGGAGCCAATGAGCAGATTATGTCAGTCACAAGATGTATTAATGTGAGCTTGAGCCGCTTTCTCCGAGAAGGGAGCAGACAACACAGAGCAGATTACACAGCAGGCCAGTTGTGTGTAAGGCTGTCCGCAATTGCATATCACAATTGACATGTAAAAATAATTAGCACGTGTGCAGCGTTGTTCACCAAGAATGTAGACTTGAAAATGCTGGTGGAGGCACATTTTCATGAAAACATATAGTTAGCGTAAAATTGAGAAAGCCCAAGAGATGAACCTAATGCCTGTCATTCTAATAGAACCAGAGGTCAAATTTTGTATGCAGGTCTGCCAAAAACAAATTGTAGCCTAACTCTATTAACGGGCAAACATACACAATTGATTGTAATGGGGGCATGTTGACGCAACCCTGATAAATTGCTGCTATAGGTCTTCGCAACGTTCCTACTGCACATGCTCCCTTTGAGGTAATATGCTCTATATGCGAACTCCAGTTTAAGCTTTTCGATGTACACTATGCACAAATATTTAAGTGAATTCACCTGTGATACTTTCTCCTTGATAAAATATCAAAATTTCCACAGGAACGCTTTAAGCAAAAATTAGGATGGCACTTGTTCTGATATCAAGAGAGAGGTTAATGACATTAAACCACAATTCTAGGTGGCTCATAGAGGACTGTAGAGTTTGGCACAAAGCGTGTAAATCTATATATACAACAAAAAATGCTTTGGTCGTTTGTGTATATGTACACATGCACATCCTGTTGCAAAGGTACAGTACTCTATAAAACATTAAACAGCAATGGCGATAGGACTGATCCTTGTGGTAGGCCTCTTGACTGTAGATACATTAATAAAGACATTATGTATTGATTGCAGTAAAATTCCCTGCTGTTTAAAAATTCATAAACCAACACGACAAAATAATTTGGCAGACCTGCATTCTGAAATTCATTTATTAGGTTTACATGCTCTGCACTGTCATATGCCTTAGTGATATCCAAAGTGACTAAGGCTGCATATTTTTTCTGACATCGAGCTAGTTGAATACAACTTTCTAGGTCGACATCGGCGCACTAAATTGAGCACCCACATCTGAAGCCAATTTGGAATGGGCTCAATATCATGTTCTCTATCAGCCAATTATCTATGTGGTCGTGTAAGATTTTTTCAACGAGTTTGCTAGGTTAGAAGTAATAGATATTGGTGCAATGTTATCCAAGACATAACCGGCACTTTGCTATTTTAATGATGGGATTACTTTTGCAAGTCTCCATTCCAGAGGAATCCACAAATTTTTAATAGAATGGTTTACCATGGTAAGTAATGCGTGTGGTGATATATTAAAGTTCTTATTGCTGCAGTAATGCCATCGGAGCCTGGCACTGAATCAGACAGCTGGTTTAGTACGTTTTTCAGCTCGATAACTGTAACTTCTTCGAAGCCTTCACCATGAATAGGTGACATAGCACGACAGGGTAAAATAGACTTAAAGTGGCATTCTAGACCTTTAGCAATAGCTTCCAGTAATTTGGCCATTTCGCAGGGTGTTCGAACAACAGAGTCAGCGTTTATTTGTGCCGGAAGGACCTTTTTATTTATCAGAAATCGAAAAAAGTGCTTTTCTGTTGGTGGCCTTTGAAAGAAAGTCAAAGTGCTTGCAATCAAAGTTGTCTTTCACATTTGCCCCTTTTCTTTTAAATGTTGCTGCTGCGAACTTATAGTCTCTCCAATTGCTAGGGCACTGCTTATGAAGCAGTTCTTGCAATGCTGCTTTTCTTATCCTGTAATCGCATTAGCACTCTGCACTCCACCAAGGGTTAAAAAATCCACTTTTAGTGGAGTGCACAGTGAATTGAGACTTTTTAACGGAATCTTTTAGAACAGAAAATAAATTTATAGCCTTTTTGAATGTGCTGGAATTAACAAAAGTACTTGAATGTTTAGTAATTTGAGTCAACGGGCATACAAGCTCAAAAAGCATGGGAAGATAATCACTGCTTGTGCCCAAGTTTATAACAGACCATGTGGACATAGACTAATTAGAGCTAGCAAAAGTGAAATCTATCGTGGAAAGTGACTGACTACAAATAAATGTGGGGTTTCTTGTGTTAATTAATGCGTCATAAATTATTGTTAGCAGCCCAATCCCACAAACGTTTACCACTAATGATGGGTGTTAAAATTTCCGGCAAAGATAGTTTCTTTTCTACAGGACGTAACTACTGTATGTAGAACATTAGTGTTCAGAATGCCTCCGGGAAAATAAACTAACTAATGTCCGTCAGATGTGGCCTGGAATAGAAATGTCTGTAGCTAGAATTTCGCTTTCTGAAATCATAAGCTGGCAATATATTTTAGCCTGGTGTGTAATTTTTGAAGAGGTAAAGATAGCTAAGCCACCACCATGGAAAGGGCGGTGTAAACGAAATCTACGGTGATTTCTTAGATAAAATGTCTTTTCCGCTGATAACCAGATTTCTTGCAATGCAGTGACAGCGACAATACCTCGATTTCGTTCATCTTGACAGTTTTGATATGGTTACAGATGAGCTGGATTTATTTACAAAGTGGCCAACGGGGCGTAGAGACGAGATCGCAGGCAGTCGGGCCTTTTTTACACCGTGCGCAGTTCCACTTCTTTGGCTCCGCCGCACAGTGTAACATCTTCCTCTGGCGCAGACGAAGCTTGTCGAGCAAGTTAGGGATCCACATAATTGGTAGTTCTTGATTCAGGAACCCTATGATGGTACTGCTTCAGGCGGGCCACATGAACCACCTGAGCCTGCCGCGACCGTTGATTATTGGCGGTCAGTTTTGCAATGACGTAGTTGATGTCACTTTGCTGAGTATCACGAATGGACTGCTGTTCGTCGAGACAAACTTGCAATACAAGCCTTTCTTCCGTAGAGGTGCCCACAGTAACACATGATTGCCAGAAGCGAAAGTGACATGTACATGCCGGGCGTTATGCATGCCTTGGTTAAAACTTGCGAAGATGGTGTTCTTAAGCAAGCGAGCCAACGCGCTTCTTCGGCACGACACAACGTCTGTGGAATGAATGCACCTGCGTTCATTGCACCTTTCATAGTCTAATGCCTGCTAGCCAAGTTGCTATCCACAAAACATGCCGATGGGCGCACGACAAATCGTGGAAGTCCGACTCACCGCGACCGGATAACGAGCAAAAATGTTTGCCCCGTGCTAGACACCAACGCCTGGTCATTCGCGCATACGGTCATGTGAACCGTGGCGCGTTCGAACGATCGTGTTCGTCCATTCCGTTCCGGGGAAGGCCTCGCGAGATGGTCTCGCAGAAGCATGGATCGGCGCATGCGCAGAACGTCCGCGCCGCTCCCCGAGCCAAAGAGCCTTCTCCTTTTGCTCCCAAGTAACCCCGCCGTTAGGTGGCGTTAGCAGAGCAACACTCACGCCATCTCTCGTACTACCCTGCAAGCATACCGATCGCCGCAGTAAAGCCACGCGGCGAAGCCGGATTATAGGAAATTTCTGGAGCTATGCGGGAAAACAACATGTCAGGGGACGCGCAAGAGTCGCGCATCCCCCAACACTACATATTCCGGCGAAACATGTCACACGGTCTAACATAAAGGCGTGCTTCGCGAATAAGGTAGTACATGCAACAGTGGCCGCGCCAAGGAAATGTCCACACGCTGTCCATAACATGCGAGCCGACATTGTCCTTGGGTACACCGCTAGCGTCCGCTGGTCACAGCAGCAGCTCTGCAGACTTGACGGCACGATTCCAGGCCAGGACTGCGGAACTAAACGTAACAGGTGTTTGCGCTGTTACGTTTAGTTCAGAATTATGTACCAACTAGGCCCAAATGAAGTGTTACAGGACTACGGAAACGGCGACGCAGTAGTCAGTACGAGCAAGCGTCGCTCGCGCCGACGCGCCCTGCTGGCGAGAGCCGCAGTAGCTGTTGGTGACCGCTGGCTCTTCTCTGCCGCCAAAGGTTGCGAGCCGGATACAGGCGGCCGCAGAAGTCGCTACGCCGAACTGGCCACAGCATCACCATTGCCCGGGGTGGCTCGATCGTAGTCCGGGGCAGCGGCACAGGCGATGTGCAGGTGATAGCAAACTAGGGGTGACTCCACTCACGCTGCGCACACTCAACGCACTCGGCAAACACTAAAGTAGTGCAAGGGAGAAGAATTCTGCATGCGCATCGCCCAGGTACGATGTTCAACTCGGCTAGCAAAAGACCGGGTGGCCGCTCAGATGTTTAGTTGACGTGAACGAAGCTCGCTTTCTCTAGTCGAACGAGTAATTTCAATTCGTGCGAGGCTAACTAGAATGAGGGGAGCAAAGTGCAACACCTCAACGCCACGTTCCACCAGGTTGTGTCGCTCCACGTGCGACGGGCAGCTTCGTAAAGCCTTAGGCCTAAAGCTACCCTGACAACCGGCATCCAAAAAACAATACCCAAAATGGGCGCTAAACAGGCAGCCGCGAGGAGACGTCAGCTCTGTTAGGTGGTGCTACCCCGCTTGATGGACACATAATCCAAGTTGACGGCGCCCACCGTCCCAGACGGTGTCGGGGCGCCCGGTGCCAGGCCGCAATACTAGGCAACCCGTAGTGGCACCCGTGGCCCGCGGCCACTAGGCTCCCAGAGCCGTGACTACATCAGAGTCAGAGATAGAAACTATTTACACATAAGAAATTCGGACCACCCACGAGGCTTCCGTACTCGCTTGAGGCTTGTCAATGCTCCGAGGGTGCTAAGCCTCGCTCTCCCAGGATGCAGACCACGTGGCTCTCGTACGGACGAATGTCATTTAAAAAGAACACTGGCGAAAAGGCTTAGCACGTTGACAAGTCCAAAACACTGTAGCCACCGTCGCCTCGCTCAAGAAAGCACGCCGCCAACTCTAGCGATCAAAATTCACGCTAGCCCTACGCTTCGGTTCAAACAAAGGTCTCGAACGAAGCGAAACTGTTAAAAATATCGTCCGATGCCCCAAGAGGCCCCACGTTGGGCAGCCAGATTTGGAGTCCTCACCCGTGCTCTTGGGTCAAAGGAATGACAACACAGTAGTGTAAACAATCACAAGGGCATTTATTGCACCTTTCATAGATCAATGCCTGCTAGCCGAGTTGCTATCCCCAAAACATGCCGACGGGCGCGCGACAAATCGCGGAAGTCCGACTCACCGCGACCGGATAGTGAGCGAATATGTTCGCCAACGCCTGGTCATTCGCGCGTATGGTCACGCGAACGGTGGCACGTTCGAAGATCGTGTTCGTCCATTCCGGGGAAGGCCTCGCGAGACGGTCTCGCAGAAGCATGGATCGGCGCATGCGCAGAACGTCGGCGCCGCTTTCCGAACCCGAACCAAAGAGGAAGAGCCTTCTTTTTGCGCCCAAGTAACCCCGCCGTTAGGTGGCGTTAGCAGAGCAACACTCGCGCCATCTCCCGTACTACCCTACAAGCATACCGACCGCCGCAGTAAAGTCACGCGGCGAAGCCGGATTATAGGAGACTACAGCTATGCGAGAAATCAGCATATCAGGGGACGCGTGAAAGTGGCAATTGCAAAATTGTGTCCAAGAACGTTTGGGGACTGCGAGCGTACAACAGATGGAAAGGCGCATACCCTGTTGCTTCGTGCTAGGCTGTATTGCATGCGACGTACGTACGTGACAAAGGGCAGCACGGCATCCCAGTTCCTGTGATCATGCAGCTGAGACGTACAGTGACAACATGTTGGTAAGCGTACGATTCGTGCGTTCGGTGAGGCCACTTGTTTGAGGGCGGCACGGCGTTGAATGGCGATACGTAGAACCGTAAAGCACTTCCTGCTGGGCTAGTTGGCGCCCTGTCCCTTTGTCTTGTGTGTGTCTGAAATGAAATTTGGCGATGATGAAACTTCCCGCTCAGCTGGCGAGGGTCGACGGCATCCAGCACGCGCTGTATGCCGACGACATAACCATCTGGTCTAAACACGGCTCGGTAGGAGAAATGGAGGCCAACCTGCAGCAAGCGGCGGACATCGTAGACAACTATGCCCGTCGATGCGGCCTTCAGTGCTCCCCGTCCAAATCTGAATTTGTGCACATACGCCCCTCACCAAAGTGCACTACCAAAATCGACCTCTCCCTTAACAGTGGACCCATACCCGAACACGACGAGATCCGAGTACTGGGGCTCTTTATTCACAAAAATCGAAAAGCTTACACAACATTGGCCAAATTGCGTAAGGTGGGGGACCAGGTGGGCCGGATGGTCCGCCAGGTTTCGAACAAGCGCGGGGGGTTACGATGCAAAGACGCCTTGCGGCTGGCGCATGCATTTGTAACCAGTCGAGTCCTTTACTCGGCTCCATACCTCCACCTACGCAAAGTTGACGAGAATGCACTAGAAGTCATTCTCCGTAAAATCTACAAGCGTGCCCTCGACCTCCCGGTCAGCACCTCCAACCTGCGCCTCCTGGGCCTGGGGATGGTGAACACCTTTAAAGAGCTGCGAGAGGCACACTTGATGAACCAATACACGAGACTCTCTAAAACGCCGTCGGGTCGCCGCCTCCTTGCCCGACTACACATCCATCATTCAATACATATATACGGAAGAGCACGTACATATCCCATCACAGTGGAGGATGGATGGATGGATGGATGGATGTTATGAGCGTCCCCTTTGAAACGGGGCGGTGGCTTGCGCCACCAAGCTCTTGCTACTATGCTGCCTAATATCCTACCTAGGTTAACCAATGAAAAAAACAAAACACTATGAACTACCACGTCCAAATTTTCTGATACCCTATTGCGAACTGTGCTTTTGTACGTCTCCGTCCTTTGTCGTTTCCCTACTTCCACCAATCCTCCAATCGCCTCTTACTGATGTCTATTGCGGACCTGTTTGCTTTACCACTGCTCCCGCTGAACCCAAGGGCTTCAAGGAGGCCAGTGGTGCCTAAATCGACCGCTGGATGGACGTCTTCACATTCTAATAAAATATGCTCCGTCGTTTCCCTAGCTTTACCGCAGCAAGCACATGCTTCTTCTTCCTTCTTATATCTCGCTTTATAGGTGCGTGTTCTAAGGCATCCCGATCTCGCTTCGAAAAGTAATGAGCTTCCCTTTGAGTTATCATAAATGGTTTCTTTCCTAATTTCGTTTTTTCCCCTCAAGTAGTTACTCATGGCAGGTTTCTTTTCCATTGCCGCCACCCACGAGATTAATTCAGCCTCTCTGACTTTCCGCTTGACCTTCTTTGTTGCTGTGTTGCCCACCCCACAGGCCGCATACTTGCTGGTAAGCTTCCTAGTTCTTTTCCTCCACTGTGAATCAATGTTTTGCCTGTACAGATACCTGAACACTCTCCCAGCCCATTTACTTTCCTCCATATTCCTCAGCCGTACTTCATACTCAATTTTACTGCGAGCTTCCCTCACTTCAAAACTAGTCCAGCCCATATCCCCTTGCACAGCTTCATTTGTAGTCTTCCCGTGAGCGCCCAATGCGAGGCGACCCACTGACCTTTGGTTCCCGTCGAGTCCTGATTGTTCCCCTGATTTAAAGCAAACAACCGCATTTCCAAAAGTAAGTCCTGGAACCATTACCCCTTTCCACATACCTCGGAGGACCTCGTACCTATTGTATCCCCATAGCGCTCTGTGCTTCATTATGGCTGCATTTCTCTTCCCCTTGACTGTTATGGTTTTTTCCTGTGTTTCCATATATCCGTTGCCTTCGTTTATCCATATACCAAGGTATTTATATTCTGTTACCCGAGGTATTTCTTGGCCCTGTATCTCCACTGTCTGTTCACTGTTTTTATTGAATACAATAACACCTGATTTTCTAACACTAAATTTCAAACCTAAATTGTTGCCTTCCTGTCCACAGATATTCAGACGTTGCAAATCACTTTGCTTGTTTGCGAGCAACACAATGTCGTCCGCATAAAATAAACCTGGGAGTTGCTGCTCTATTACTGTACCTGCCTGTTTGTATGAGAGATTGAACCCGATATTACTTCCTTCTAGCGCCCTCTCCATCCTCACCATGTACATCATAAACAGCAGCGGGGATAAAGGGCACCCCTGCCTCAGTCCCTTGTTGATATGAACTTTCTCCGCGCTCCTCATCCCTTCCCATTCAACGCAAACAGTATTTTCTAGGTAAATCTCTCTCAAAAGCTGTATACAATCGTTACCTAAGCCTTCCCCTTCCAGAATATCCCACAAAATGCTGCGGTCTGCGTTGTCGTATGCTCCTGTAATGTCCAAAAAGGCCACATACAACGGTCTGCTTTCTGCTTTTGATATCTCAATACACTGAGTAAGAACAAACAAGTTATCATCCAAACGCCTACCTATTCTAAAGCCATTCTGAAGCTCTCCCAAAATGCCATTATTTTCTGCCCATGCTTGAAGCTTTAATTTGATTGCCTGCATTGCTAGCCTGTATATTACCGATGTAATGGTCAACGGTCTATACGAGTGAATTCTGTCTTTCTCCCCCTTGCCTTTATAAATTAAATTCATTCTACTTTGTCGCCAACTGTCTGGTATTCGTCTATCTTTCAAAGTTTTTTCAACTGCTTTCACGAGAGCTTCCTTACTTTTTGGTCCCAGTTCATTTATCAGCCTAACGGGAACCTCGTCTAGCCCTGTGGCTGTGCGCTTAGGAATTTTCTCTTCCGCTTTCTTCCAGTTTAAATTTGTAAGCACTAGCTCCTTTCCCCCTTGGGTCTCTTTCATGCTCTTTTTTTCTTCAAATACAACCTCGTCCTTGCCTTGGAAAGATTCGGCTGTTACTTTTTGGATGTAATTTATTGCTGCTTCTCCTTCCAGTCTGTTTTCATCTTCGTCTAGGATATGTTGTTGTATTGTTGTTGATTTCCTGCCTAATAATTTTATGTGATTCCAAAATATTCTAGGTGCGGCCTTCTTTTTCTCACGTATATCTGACAACCAACTTTCACTTTCACCTTTTAATTTTGCTTGCACCAGTATTTGAACCATAGACTTTTTCTCCCGGTATATTTCCCATTTACCGGTTACTTCATCCTGTGACAACTGCGCCTTCTTTGCCTGCCTGTGCTCTCGAGATGCTTTCTGTCGTTCGGCGATCGCTTCTCGTATCTCCTTGTTCCACCAGCTTTTCGGTTTCTTTTTTCCTTTCCAATGAACATGTTGTTTCTCTTTCCGTATTTCTGTCGTTACTACACTTAGAAGCTCACCATATTCCCACCCCTTACTTGGCGACTTGCCAATTTCTTCCTCCACTCTAGTGACTATATTTGCTATTTGTTCAGCGTTCAAATTTGGACTGGCCATTTTGCTTTCGTTGCTCTCTTTCCCAACTACATATCCCATTTTCAAAATGATGCGTTTATGGTCACTCCCTATGCTGCTAAACCCTTCCTCATCGATGACCATTTCTCTCAACTTATACAGGGTGCAGGGCATACCGGAGGATGGATGGATGGATGGATGGATGGTAGGAGCGTCCCCTTTGAAACGGGGCGATGGCAGTTGCCACCATGCTCAGATTTTTATTTCGCCTTTTATTTTTATCTGTGTTATGTGTTATTGAATTTCTCGATTTTCTTTAAATACGTCTTCCTACCCTTTTAACCTTATGTCCCCTCTCTGCTTTTGAGCCACCAATCCTCCAATCGCCTTTTGCTAATTTCCACCGCACATTTATTTACATGACTATCATTATCTCTGAACCCTAGGGCCTCAGGAAGGGTGACTGTGGCCGCATCGACATCGGGATTGATACCATCACATTTTAGTATGAGGTGTTCCATTGTTTCTACATATTTACCACACACAGTACATGTGTCTTCTTCTTCGTTAAATTTCTTTTTATAGCTCCGTGTTCTAAGACATCCTGATCTAGCTTCAAAGAGTAGGGCACTGCCTCTTGAGTTATCATAAAACGCTTCCTTCCTGATCTGCTGTTTCCAGTATCGATATAGTTCTACGCTATGCTTCTTTTCCATTGAATTTATCCAATTTTTACCTTCCGCTTTTTTTAACCTGTAGTTTAATGCTCTGTCCTTTTTCGTCCTCGTGTCTGGCATACTTACTGGTTAGCTTCCTAGTTCTTTTCCGCCATTGTGAGTCAACGCTCTTTCTGTATAGGTATTTAAACACCTTGGCGGCCCACCTGTTATCATCCAATTTCCTCATACGTTTTTCGTATAGGATTTTACTCTGAGCTTCCCTTGCTTCGAATGATGCCCAGCCCATATCTCCCTGTACTGCTTCGTTTGTGGTTTTCCCGTGGGCACCTAGTGCTAACCTTCCCACAGCTCTCTGATTTACTTCTAGTCTCGACTGAACCTCTGCCCTTAAACACAGGACCGCATTCCCGAAAGTAAGCCCCGGCACCATTACTCCCTTCCAAATGCCTCTCAGTACCTCATACCTGTTGTAACCCCACAATGCCTTATGTTTCATTATCCCGGCATCTCTTCGCCCTTTTGCTATTAGAGACTGTTCGTGCTTTTCCGTGTACATCTGCCCTTTGTTTATCCATACCCCGAGATACTTGTATTCGGCCACTTGGGGTATTTCGTGGCCTTGTATTGTAAGCTCTTGATCAGTTGTATCGTTGAAAACCATCCCACCGGACTTAGCTGCACTAAAACTTAAAGCTAAACTGTCTCCTTCGTCCCCACAGTAATTAACCAGAGTTTGCAAATCTTCCTGGCTATCTGCTAACAGTACAATATCGTCCGCATACATTAAACCTGGTAGTCGTTGCTCAACAACCTTTTCGCCTAATCTGTACGACAGATTATACCCTAGATTGTTGTAACCTTCTTTCCATGCTTATCATATAAAGCATGAACAGCAGCGGTGATAGAGGACAACCTTGCCTTAATCCTTTGTGAACCTCGACAGTTGTCGTACTCTTGATTCTTTCCCATGTTATTTCAACATTATTTTCTCGATATAGTTCCTGTAGAAAATCAATTACCTCATTACCGATACCTTCAGCTTTTAATATGTTCCACAGGAGTTCTCTGTTCACATTGTCGTACGCACCCCTTATGTCCAGGAAGGCTAAATACAGAGGTCTATTTTCCGCCTTAGCTATTTCTATGCACTGGGTAAGCACGAACAGGCTATCATCTAAGCGCCTACCACTTCTGAACCCGTTCTGAAGTTCTCCAAGTATTCCATTACTTTCTACCCATGACTGCATTTTTAATTTCACCGCCTGCATCGCCAGCCTATATATAACTGATGTTATCGTAATTGGTCGGAAAGATTTTATGTTCTTCTTATCACCTTTCCCTTTATAAATCAAATTCATTTTACTCTGTTTCCAGCTGTGCGGAATTCGCTTATTTGTTATGACTGCCTCCAATGCTTTTATCAGCGTTTCCTTGCTTCTTGGGCCAAGTTCATTAATTAACTTGATTGGAATTTCGTCTATCCCCGCGGACGTGCATTTTGGAACATTTGCTTCCGCCTTTTTCCAGTTAAGATTGGTCAATTCTAAGCTGTTTTCTATTATGCTATTCTGTGTTGCTCCCTCACTTGGGGCGATTACCCTATCGTCTTTCCTAAATGACTTTGCTATAACTGAACCAATGTAGTTCACAGCGTCATCTCCCTCTAAACAATTTCCTTCGGCATCGTGAATCTGTTCCTCTTTTCTGTGATTAGCTTTACCCAGCCAGCTTATATGGTTCCAGAATTTTCTTGACCCCCCTAGTTGCATCGCGAACTTCAGCCAGCCAGCGATCAGAGGACTGCTTTATTATTGCCTGGACGAGGACCTGCACTTGTTGTTTCTTTTGTCGATAATATTCCCATTTTTGGCCTATTTCCTCTTCAGATAATTGCGCCCTCTTTGCTTCTCTGTGTTCCCGAGATGCCCACCGTCGTTGTTCGATGGCCTCTTTAATTTCCTTATTCCACCAACTTCGTGGCTTCCCCTTTCCTCTCCAGCGGTTTACTCCTTTTACCTCTTTTATTTTTGTACTAATGAGTAGTTCTAACTGATTATAATCCCACCTCTCCATGGGATATTTCTTTATTGCTTCCTCTATGCCAGCCGCTATTTGCGCTATTTGCGCGTCATTTAATTTTGCGTACTCTTTTTGGCTTCCCCGTATTTCTCTTTTGAGTAGGGCTCCCAACTGTAGACTAATACGTTTATGATCACTTCCGAGGCTGTACTTCCCCTCTTCGTCTATTTCCATTATTGCTAGCTTGCTGTACAATCCCTGCGACATTAAGCAGTAGTCAATGGTCGTTTGTCTGTTACGGGACTCCCACGTGATTTGTCCCTCACACTTAGTTTCTATATTTGCTATAACTAGGTTGTGTCGTTCACAGAAGTCTAGCATCAACTTCCCATTACAATCTGTGTATCCATCCAGATCCTCGATGTGGCCATTCATGTCACCCAGCAGACAAATATCAGCACCTTCTCCAAACTGCTTTATATCGTCATCGAGACACTTCACTAGATCTTTGTTCTCTTGCCTGTATTTGTCCCCTGTCCCTAAATAAACTACTCCTAGCCATGCCTTTTTTACCGGCAATTGTAGCTGATACCCAGACATGTTCTTTGCAAGTTAACTTTATTCTTTGCCAATTTGTTCCTTGGTGTATGAGCATACCTACTCCTCCTCCCTTCCTCTCCGTTGTTGTTCTATTGCTCCCTTCCCAGACGTAGCCTTCAATCAGCGGTGGGGCTTCTAGATCCCTGAGGTGTGTTTCGCATAGCGCGTATACACCTACTTCTTCGTCCTTTAACTGCTGTTCTATTTCCAACCACCTCGCTCTCTTTCTACCGCCTTGCATGTTTATGTACCTGATCCTGTTGTTAAATTTATTTGTAGTTTTCTTCCTGGACCTCCTAGTGGCCATTTTATTGGCGTCAGCCTCTACTGTTGAACTTTCCACACTGTTTCCACCTACCCCTACGCCCTGAGGCGCCGTGGACCCCCTAAAAAAGCTACTGCCCGACCTGCCAGGCGCCAGCCGATCTCGGCTCCTAGCCTTCCATTAAAGTGGATGCCATCTCGTGTAAAGCCTCCGCCAGAGCCTGCTCTATGCACTTCTCTGTTTATGCCTGCCACTTCAAATCCTTTCTCCTGGCTTAGCTTTCTTATTTCACAATTTAGAGCCACAACGTCCTTGGCAATTGCTCCGTTCCTTCCTTGCACCTCCGGCACTGTGCATACCACGATCTGGACTTGCTGTGCTATCGCCCTTAAATCGTCAACTCCCTCCGCTAATCTTTCAACTACTTTTGCAGCTTCACCATTCAACACATCATTTAGCCCCGCCGCTACCACTACCAAATTGCGCTCTGCAACATTCTCAGAAAGCTCGCTTTTTGTTTCTTTCAGAACTGCGTCCATTGTCCTGCCTGGGAACGTCCCGACTGCTACCCGCTTATCACCCTTTGCCCGCTCCATTATAGCTCTTTTGCACCTCCTCATATTTGAATCACCACCGAAAAGTACTAGGGCATTCTTTCCCTCCCTCCTAACTTCCAGGTTGTGCTTATCATTGGCTATGAGCTCATTTCTTGGGGTTAGCTTGTTCCCCTCCTCTCCTCGCGCTCGCTGGCGCCCCTGTGGCTGCAGCGTCGCCTCCCGCGGGGCGTGTTGCGCTGCCTCGCTATAACTACGCCGATTCACCGGCGGCGAGCTGACTACCGCTTGCTCTGCCCCCCTGCCCCCGACTTCGCATGTAGGGTCTACCATACTTTCTGTGCTTTTGCCCCCGGCTTGGTGTCCCGACCCATCATTCTCCGCTGCGCGCGTCTCAAGCGCATCGAGACGCCTATGCAGTTCTGCTCTCCTTTCCTTCTCTTCTCCAAGCTCGGCCACAGTTCTTACTAACTGCGCGGCCTGCACCGCTTCCACCTTGACCAACTCGGCGACTTTCGCCTGCAAAGCTAACCGCCTCTCCCGCTCCTCCTTCAGGTCTGCTTTCAGCTCCTCGAACTTGGCTGTCCAATTTCCTTCTAGTTTTTGGACTGCTTCCCTGACCTTTTCGCACAGCCTGCACGTAAAGCTAGACTCCTCCGCGTCTGCTAAGCTCTGGAAACTGGTCTCGTCGAGGGAGCACCAGCGCAGGCACTCGTCGCACTGCACTAGCTCTGCATCCCCCGCGGCCTTCCCTTTGTTTGGTTTCATCGCTAGGCCTACTTCCTCAGGCTCAACGAGCACGTCCGCCAAATCACGTCGAAGAGCTAGCTGAGATAGTTACATACGCCTATCAAACAAGTCCCGCCTAGCACCCAGGCCCAACGAGGGAAACCGCCAGACCCAGACAAAGCCGGCACGTTTACCACGCTTACTACGAATTCAAAATTTCCGCCCCCGCTCCATGCAAAACAAAACTCTTCAAAAACATCAGCCAACAAGAAGAAAAAAGACCACCTAGCCACGAACGAAGTCGCTGAAGCCTCGACACAGGAGCGTCCGCACGCCCAATTACTATTTAAATACAAAAAAACAGCAAATAAAAACAGAAGCAAGCTCAAAGCATGCACAAAAACTTATGATTTCGTCGTCGCCACGGAGCCCCGAAACGCACGTCCATCCGCCACAAATCCAAAACCCGTCACGTGCAGGTATGCCCTGCACGTGCGCCCTCTTCCGGTCAACATGACACGAGAGGACCATAGCGGCAGATGCCTCGCGCGGGCGGAAGCCTTGGCTCGCCACTACGGACACAAACACGGAGTCTTCTACGTGGACGCCTCCGGCCCGTACCATGGGGGTTGGTACACGGCCGCAGTCGTCCACCAAAACACAGCAGTAAATGGACTCACTTTCCGTGCACACAACATTACACACGCGGAGGTGGTTGCCATCGCGCTAGCCGCCGCAGATCAACACTCAAGGGTCATCATCACCGACTCGAGGGGTACTTGCCGCAATATTGAGCAGGGGCACATACCGTACCTTGCCTACAAAATTTTGCAAAACAACGACTATCTCGGTGCCCCCTCGCACCTACGATTATCTGGACTCCCGCTCACACGGGCCTCGAAGGAAACGAGACGGCCGATGCCGTCGCCCGCGCGCTCACTTTCCTGGCATCACCTTCGTCCCCCACCGATCCGGACCCCGAACGCAACCCCGCCTATACTTTCAAAGAGATCGTTCAGCTCTACCAATCTGGCCATGCCATCTATCCCAAGCCCTGTAAGGTCCTCACAATGGCGGAGGAGCGCATTCTCCTTCGCCTTTATACCAAAACTCTGCTGTGCCCGGCAGCCCTAAAATACTTTGACCCCGCTTGCACGGGGGAGTGCCCGCACTGTGGGGAAAAGTCCTCAGACATTTTCCACATGGTATGGGCATGTCAAAAAACCCCAAATCTAACCCCCCTACCCAACCCTTCCCGGGAGGACTGGGAGGCAGGCCTGCTCGGCTGCTCTGACCTGACGGCCCAACGGGCCTTGGTCGAGCGGGCCCGGGCGGCGGCCGACGCCAATGGGCTCCCGTAAGGGGGAGCCCACCTAGTGTTGATGCAAAACCTACCTAAATAAATGTTTTTCAGACAGACAGATACGGTCACTGATGACAACCAAGGAGGATATATAAAAAATATAATATATGGGGTTTTACGTGCCAAAACCACTTTCTGATTATGAGGCACGCCGTAGTGGGGGACTCCGGAATTTTTGACCACCTGGGGTTCTTTAACGTGCACCTAAATCTAAGTACACGGGTGTTTTCGCATTGCGCCCCCATCGAAATGCGGCCGCCGTTATATAAAAAAAAAAAAATCCTCCTTGATGACAACACATGGAGCGCCGCGACGCGGGATGACAATGAAGCAGAAAGGCACGACACATCATCGGCTGTTGTAAGGTCCTTTAGGCGGTAGCAGATGCTAGCGCCGCAGCATAGAGAAAGGAATATAACAAGAGCCATAGAGTTTCATATTAGTAGACCTAGAGGGGAATCTGGCGCTGCGATCGTTCTACCACCATGGACCATAGAGTTTCCTACAAAAATTACTAGAGGGAATTGTCATTTCTGACCACTTTTCGTCACCCAAATGGCAATGCTTTTATTTGTCGCTTTGATTTAGCGATTCACTCTTTTGTCTAGTTCAATATTTGGTGTGAATTGAGGTAGTGACGCAATTTTTATTTCGATTAAGTTGTAACAGTTGGAGACAGAGGTAATCATAATTCACTACGGCTTTATCCATCGCGCTTGTCTTCTGTGTTTTGGTACAAGCGCTCATATGTATCAAAGAGACAGAATTCCCGCAATGTTTTTATTCCAAGTCAAGATAGGCTTCTTCTGGGTTCTGCCGTTGTCAAAGCACCACGACACACAGCAGTAGCTGCCGTAGCTTGGACCGCCGGACGGCATGGCATCAGCACGGTCTGAAAATATCAATAAGTGCACGCTTCATTAATTACCAAAAACATATGTACACGTCATAACTGTACCAAGAAGCCGCTTTGAATGAATAGCGAACCGATGCACAATATAAAACCACCGACACATCCTGACCTCTGACCCATATAACCCGGACTTACAAGGATAAATGTTAATATCCCGTACAGGGGTGTTCAAAATTAATTAAGTTCCCAAGCCGCCATCCTATTTAACCCCATGGAGGGCATCGCGGCCTGAGAAGTTTTGGACACCCCTGTACGTACTCAGTATAAGGAGTATATTGGTAGGCAAAATAGCAGTTTACATAAGCGTGATGAAGATACATTCGAAACGTCCAAATACGAGGCCTTTGTTCAAATGCGCGCCACGCCACGCCTACGCGACATTACGTTGTGCAATGTCTTCGCCACGAAAAAATGATAAAGAACCAAAAATTACTAGAATGCGCAGTACTTCCCAACACGGCCGCCGCAATATGTACATGCCGTAGTCATTGGTGACTTTTCCCCACCGTTACTTTTCTGTATAAACAATCCGCACGGACGCATACACCAGCGTCCGTCCGTGCGCCCTAGATACACACCTCGCTAAAGTACCGAACGCAATAAGCTATGCTCGCTGTTTATGTCACATGCCATTGTTTGCAAGCAATATCGTTAAAATATTCAGGAGCCCTTAAACTTGGCTACAGCGTGCCTAACGTCCTGCTTTCTTTATTTAGGTAGCGCCCGTCCCCGGAACGCCATTTTCGGTCTGAATCAGCGTGGCGTCTTTTATGTTCTTTCCAGTGTTCGTCAGCCTCTAGAACGGGCCAACGAAAAAACCGTCAACCGTGACGCGATCATTTAAACGCGGTTTAGGAATTCAATTTTCTCGAAACCGGAATTTTCCTGAAATGTGCAATTCATGATATTGACCTTAAGCGTTGTCCAGCAGATCATTTTTAATCCGCCAACACGAACTATTTCAATGAAACGCCGATACCGCGGTTATCGCAAACAGCGCTAGGCAAGAACGCTTTACCCTCGCAAACCGAGACGCAGCGTCGCGATGGCGTCTGACAAGCTGCGAGTCGCAGTGCAGTGCACAGCCGTGAACCGGTGCAAGTTAATGGCAGCTTCGCGTCGTTTGATTATTTTCACGGAACGCAACCAACAAAGATTATGCCGTTCTCGGTGGGGATAGCAAGGAAGTACAGCTAGTACAGCCCTCTTGCTACGCGTTTCTTGAGGGGGCATGCTTTTCGCATTGTTCGCGTCTAGCCTCCTCATATAGAGCCGCAAACTGCTTTTTTTAGCGAACCTCGTCGCGCTCACAAGTCAATTACTTCAAGCTTCGCTTAAAAACGCGACTCGCCTTTCACACACACAAGAACGCCGCAGACGACGTTCACGAGACGTTCCCACTGGCACGCCGCTGGCGTCGTCGATTTCTTCTCGATGGACGAATGGTGATTGGTGTTGATGGCAGTACGAATGAAGAACAAAAAGCACGGCAGGTGTCTTCGATAAATTCTGTTTTTATGTATCAAAAACACGCCAAATTTGGGTGTATGATTATTATTTTGTAAAGCGATTGAGCAGAATTCATTACAACATTTTCTTTTTTTGCGCCTGCGTCCCCTGGCGTTTGATGAGAGCATTAGTTCGTTACGTAGCCGTGACGTAGTTCCTGAGGCCAGATTTCTCGGAGTGTCCGCTCTTTGTCTTTTTCTTTCTCTATGCTCCAGCTAATCCAGGCATAGAGTTTCCTACAAAATTGCAACGCTGCGCTCGACCGCGGCCGTGGTTTTTTTTTTTTTTTTTGTTATTGGGCACGCTTTCCGACCGGCGCCGCCATAGAGTTAGTATACTGACTCTAGAGGACAAGCTACCCATAGGGCCCATGCATTAAAATCGGGGCCGGCGCTGGGTGCACGCGCGTGGCAGCAGACGACCCCAAGTGGAGTCCGCTGCTGCCATGCATGATGACGTCACAAAAAGAAAACTTAGTAAAAAATACATGAAATGCTAACGTTATTGTTTTGTTGTTAAATACACCACGCCTAAATAAATAAAGCATTTATTTTGAGCTGCGTTTTAAAACCGAAAATGACTGTCGGCGGCTACACACGCGTGCACGCAGCGGGAGGACCGTTGCGATTCCTTGTGGCTATGTGGTGTGTACTGTAGTATTGAATCACTGTGTAATATCGGCGAGTACGAATAACGTTGCCGTTACGAAGCTACAGAAGCTTCGAACGAACTGTGCTGCATCCACGAAACAGCACGACATGTCGCATCATTTGGACTGTCGGTTTCGAAGAGTCGTGGTAGCACAGCGCCGACTGCATATTGGGTCACTGTGTAATATCGGCGAGTACGAATAACGTTGCCGTTACGAAGCTACAGAAGCTTCGAACGAACTGTGCTGCATCCACGAAACAGCACGACATGTCGCCTCATTTGGACTGTCCGTTTCGAAAAGTCCTGGTAGCACAGCGCCGACTGCATATGGTGCCGACACGGATCATGCATATTGCAGGGTGTGTCGTATGTAGCGATTCTTTAAGTTGTGTGTACGCCTTCTGGCAAAGTCGGATGCCTGTTTGGCCTTGGACACCACGTCGACACACTGTTCTCGAGCTCGAAAACGCAGAAGTGGTGCGCGTCGGCATTGACGTCGATGTAGGGTGCATACACATTTCCAAATCGCTGTGCAAAGTAAGGGCGCCTTTTGTCGATGAGCAAAGTGCATTCAAACATTTCGCGTCGCCTTACGCACGCAGAAGCCTAGTAACGAAAGCCTGGACGTGAAACGTGAATCTAACAGAAAGGCCTGTTCCCGCCTGAAGGCAATGTCAGCAAGTGGGCAGAACTCTGCCCAAGACCACACTAACAACCATAAACGCGCTCCAAGGCATAAAGAAACGAGCTGCTCCAGCGTTGCGCCCAAGTGTGGCTCGAGATCGCAAGCTCGAACACCATCCGGTTCTTCCAGCGCAACTAACTAGAACAACATTCTATCACACAACACAGTAAGAAACCGTAAAATTCTGTTTTAGCGAAGCTGAAAAGCTGAAGCAGCTCCAGCAGCGCGCGCAAAACTATAAACCGGAACACGCCATACTTGTTTAAACAACGTCATCATAACTGTGACGTCACTTCCGTGCGTGGCAGCAGCGTTTTAGTATGGCATTTCGCTTCTACCACGCGCGTGTCACCAGTTAAGGCCTAAAATACTGCTGACACGCGCGTGGTAGAAGCGAAATGCCATACTAAAACGCTGCTGCCACGCACGGAAGTGACGTCACAGTTATGATGACGTTCTTTAGACAAGTATGGCGTGTTCCGGTTTATAGTTTTGCGCGCGCTGCTGGAGCTGCTTCAGATTTTCAGCTTAGCTAAAACACAATGTTACGGTTTCTTACTGTGTTGTGTGATAGAATGTTGTTCTAGTTAGTTGCGCTGGAAGAACCGGATGGGGTTCGAGCTTGCGATCTCGAGCCACACTTGGGCGCAACGCTGGAGCAGCTCGTTTCTTTATGCCTTGGAGCGCGTTTATGGTTGTTAGTGTGGTCTTGTGCAGCTCCTGTTACGTTTTTTAGTGCTGTTGCTCTTGTTTGTTGAATTTACTGATGTGAATGGAGCATATGTAAGCTCTCAGTTTGGCAGAACTTTTTGACACTCGTCACGGACACTTGCTGACATTGCCTTCAGGCGGGAACAGGCCTTTCTGTTAGAATCACGTTTCACGTCCAGGCTTTCGTTACTAGGCTTCTGCGTGCGTAAGGCGACACGAAATGTTTGAATGCACTTTGCTCATCGACAAAAGGCGCCCTTACTTTGCACAGCGATTTGGAAATGTGTATGCACCCTACATCGACGTCAATGCCGACGCGCACCACTTCTGCGTTTTCGAGCTCGAGAGCAGTGTGTCGACGTGGTGTCCAAGGCCAAACAGGCATCCGACTTTGCCAGAAGGCGTACACACAACTTAAAGAATCGCTACATACGACACACCCTGCAATATGCATGATCCGTGTCGGCACCATATGCAGTCAGCGCTGTGCTACCACGACTCTTCGAAACCGACAGTCCAAATGAGGCGACATGTCGTGCTGTTTCGTGGATGCAGCACAGTTCGTTCGAAGCTTCTGTAGCTTCGTAACGGCAACGTTATTCGTACTCGCCGATATTACACAGTGACCCAATATGCAGTCGGCGCTGTGCTACCACAAATACCTTTATTTCAACATCAGGGATGTTAGGGGTGCACCCAAAAAGCCTATAACTGGCTTGACAGAGGGGCGCACCCCCGTACATAAAAACCGGCAGCAACAGAACATGGACAGAACAATAGTAATAAAAAAAAGACTACAGTGCATAGGTAAACATCATATTCAATAAATATTAGTGAACATCTTCTTGAAATAACAAATTAATAAATGAAGGCGGCAGAATTAACACGATACGCTCAGGAACACTAAGAATGCAAAATGAAGAATAACAATAAGAGAAGAAAAAAGAGAGGAAGGAGGTGCGTAGTAAAAAACACCCGTATCGTAAGGTTTTCAGTGCTCATTGCGCCGATTAAGAAATGTTAGTATTATATGTTGGAGCATTTGACGACCGTAATTAGTACGAAAGGATGGCACATGCCAGACGTCGTTGTTACGTGTTGTGTAATAATTAGCTTTGGGCCGTAAGTTAGCTGTGTCATCAAAGAATGTGTCATGATTTTTCCGTTTTCTTTCATATCGTTTACTTAGCAATAAATTATATAGGTCATTAATTGGTGTTACTTTTAATGATGCGAAAAGAGGTTGAGTGTGAGCAGTAAACGGGGCATTCGCAATGATACGAATGACCTTTTTTTGTATTTTCTGTAACCTATATGTATTTGACCATGTTGTTGTACCCCACACCAGATGACAATATGAAAGGTTAGATAAAAATAGTGCATTATAAACTAAAAGTCTAACACTCAGAGGTAGTAGAGAGCGGACTCTGTATAACATGCCTGTGCATTTTGCAAGTTTTTTAACCAGATTGTCGATGTGTATGTCCCATGAAAGATTGCACTGCAGTGTCACACCCAGACACTTTACTGACTCCGCTATTTCAATGCTTTGAAAACCAAGCGTTAGTGTAGGTAAGTGTTCTAGTGGTTTGTTCTTAGGTCTAAAAAGTACAGCTTTGGTTTTGGTAGCGTTAATTTTCAATAAAGATTTAGTACTCCATTCGACCAGTTTGCGCAGAGTTTCATTAGCGTTTAATGTCAAGTTATTAAGTGTTTTAGCCCTAAAAAATATGCTGACATCATCTGCATACATTATACATTTAGCGCTGTTGTCAATATTCACAATGTCGTTGATATAGATGTTAAAGAGTGTAGGTCCGAGAATACTGCCTTGCGGCACCCCAGAATGAATGGATCTAAAGTGCGATGAAGAATTGTTAATTACAACCCGTTGCTGGCGGTGCTCTAAATATGTTATTAAAAGCTGAAGGAATGTGCCGCGAAATCCATAGTGTTCAAGTTTAAGGAATAATAGGTTGTGATTTATGGAGTCGAATGCTTTGGAAAAATCCACGAAAACCCCGAGAGTTAGTTCTTTTCTTTCAAATGACTCTAATATAATTTCCTTCATGGTTAATAATGCTGTTTCTGTTGATTTTCCTGCGACAAAACCAAACTGGGAAGCTGATATGACTTTGTGCTTGTTAATAAAGCTTGTAATGCGCACTAATAAAAGCTTTTCAAAACATTTCGAAAAAACTGGTAAGATCGATATAGGTCGGTAGTTGGAGAAATTATTTTCGTCTCCTCCTTTAAAAATTATGGTAACCTTGGCTACCTGAAGCTTTTTCGGGAATGTTCCTGAGGAAAATGCCAAGTTTATTATGTATTCTAATATCGGTGCAAGTATGTGCGATGTGTACTTCGCTGGCAATATTTGGAGGTCGTCAATATCTTTACTTTTACTGTTTTTCAGCGATTGTAGGACCGACAGAACTTCGTTAGTTGTAACAGGGGTTAAAAACGCGGTTTCGCTAACCTTTTGACTCATGCTGCTTAGGTTGCTGCTTAGGTTGGGCTGCGTGCCGTCTGCGATGGACACGAAGAAATCATTGAAAGCATCTGCTAGTTGAGAGCCGGATAAGTGAGTGCCATGTGTGACTATTTCATCTACTACAGTCTTCTTTTTTAAGTTGAGCAAATTATTGAGCCTCCCCCAAACAATATCGGAGTGCTTTATTACTTCGTCGTTAAATTGGTTACTCATATAATTCCTTTTGGCTTGCCGATTAATACTGTTAGCTTTATTTCTCGCAGCCTTAAACTTCTTCAAATCGTCAATATCTTTTGTTTTTAGAAAGCGCTTAAAAAGTATGTTTTTATTTCGTACTGCCTTTAGACATTCCTTGGTTATCCACGGCTTACGCGCCTTCAAAGCTCGCACTCTTGTTTTGTATGGAAAAGTCTCACAATACAGCTGCTTGTAGGTGGAAATAAAAGTACCATAAGCTTCATCAACATTGGTTTCCTCATAGACGTTGCTCCAGTTTACTTGCGACAGTTTATCATAGAACGTTTGTAAAGTAGTCTGGTTTATGTCTTGAACACGCATAGCAAACCTTGTAGGTTTGTTAGGGGGAACTGTGTGATTTGTAATTAAATAAATTGGTAAGTGATCACTAAGATCAGCTGCCAGTGCACCGGATATTGACAATTCATCACATGCATTAGTAATGAAGGTGTCTAGTAACGTTGATATTTCGGGCGTAATGCGTGTTGGTTGATTTATGATATTGAAAAATGCGTTGGTCTCTAGTATAGTATAGAACTCTTGTTGAAGTGTTGACTTTTCAAGCAAGTTTATGTTCAAGTCGCCACCTAATATGAGTGTGTATTTATTATCATTTACCCAGCTGAAGTACTCGTCCAAAAAATGAAGAAATGTGTTACTGCTTCCCCTGGGTGGGCGGTAGGTGACAGTAAAAAGCAAGGAATTAGATTTTAGGGTAAGTACCTCGTAGTCGTCGGTTACAACACAGAAATTGTCAAGTAATTCGCATTTTAAAAACTTTTTCGACAGTATCGCAACCCCCCCCACCTCTCTTAGAGCTCCGGTTAAGGAAAAATGTGGAGTATTCAGGCAGATTAAGGACAGCAGAGTGGCTTTCGTACCATGTCTCAGAGATCATGACAACGTCAAACGTAAAGCTAAAGCTGGAAAGAAGGGCACATATATCATCGCTTTTGTTTCGCGCTGATCGAGCATTCAGATGCAGAAACGAAATGGTACCGCTTTTTGTCTGATAACGTGTGCTCAACTCGTAAGGTGTCAAGAGATCATAACTGGAAGCGTTCACTGAAGCCATGATCTCGGAGAAGCGGTATGTTGCAGTCTATTAACGATGGCCACACAAAGAAGCCAAAAGAGTTTAAAGAACGAAGCTTTAAAAAAGAAATGCCAATGTAAACTGCAATGGGCATACTTATAGCATGTAACAGAGACAATCTTTTTCACCGCGTCTGTGCACAAGTTGTACACTTTACAGGGCACGGCATAAGAGTTAGTAAATTTGAAATCTACATCGAGGAAGAAGGCACTACAGACTATTTTAGTACAGTCATCACACAGGTATTTACAAACCTCATTATTGGTTAGTCTAGCATCGCTGGCAGAAACAATGGTTAAGATGACGAAGCAGTAAATAGCTGTTTTAAATTGCAAAGTGTCAAAGTATTGATACCGAAGTACGCAAACAAGAGAAGTTATATTCATATGTTTCCAGTTGTTATACTTGTCAAGTAACATTCTATATTGGTGGTCCATGGGCTGATAAGAAAAACGCTTAAGCGACCTTCGCCAGGTCATCCTCACAGGTAACATGCAGGATTGAAGAATTCTCACTTTTGCGCATTAAAATCTTTCCTTGCGATACCCACACGTATTTCCAATTTCTCTCCTTTTTGAGCTTTCGAGCTTTACCCAGCAGCATCTTGTTCTCGACACACAAATGCTCATTTATGTACACGAGGTCACTTGTGTCAAATCCCAGTCTATCTGCTTTGAGAGTTTTCTTCCGAGCAGCTGACAGCAACTTTTCACGAGCAGTTCTTGAGACGAACTTTAACATAACATTAGGTTTCTTCTTATCTTTCGAAGGCACACGATGAACTACATCAATGTCACCGTCAGTAACACTTGTCCCCAGACATTTTGCAATGACCGCAACAGCCTTGCCTAGGTCCTCATTAGCTGCAACCGGAAGTCCTTGAATTTCAAGGTTCATGCTTCTACTATATTGTTTCAACCCTATTATCTCCTTCCTTGCCTGTTTAAGCTCCTCCCTCAGCTCTTCGGTCGCCGCGCGGCTTTCCGCAGCTTCAGCCTTCATTTCAGCAAGTTCCTCCCTGTAACGTTCAATATCCCTCTTAAATTCTTCAAAACCATTATTCATAAACCCAATGGAGCTACGAATGCCACCAAGTTCATTGTGGATTTCAGTACTTGAAGCATCAACCTTCGCTACATCTTTTTTTATTTCTGTGGCGAATGCATCTAGCCTGACTACGAGCTCGGTGAGTACCTTGACAACTTCTTTGATAGTGCTAGGTTGCTTTTCCAGAGCCTTTGCAACATCCCCCAGGGCACCCTGCTCAGTTTCCGACATTGCCAAATGGCGAAAACCAACACCTAAAAGAGCACACTGAAGAAAATTCTACGACATCAAAGTGGACAGCTGTGGCAGCAGCAGCGACGAGACTGTCAGTGTTGTATCTAGGAAGCTTTATAAGAAAGATTTCAACCAACCTGAAAAATTGCAGGAAGCTAGTTAGGTCCAGTCCGTACGCCGTCGCCGCTCTTCGAAACCGACAGTCCAAATGATGCGACATGTCGTGCTGTTTCGTGGATGCAGCACAGTTCGTTCGAAGCTTCTGTAGCTTCGTAACGGCAACGTTATTCGTACTATCCGATATTACACAGTGATTTGTACACACCACACAGCCACAAGGAATCGCAACGGTCCTCCCACTGCGTGCACGCGTGTGTAGGCGCCGACAGTCATTTTCGATTTTAAAACGCAACACAGAATAAATGCTTTATTTATTTAGGCGTAGTGTATTTAACAACAAAACGATAACGTTAGCATTTCATGTATATTTTACAAAGTTGTCTTTTTGTGACGTCATCATGCGTGGCAGCAGCGGACTCCACTTGGGGTCGTCTGCTGCCACGCGCGTGCACCCAGCGCCGGCCAATCGGGAACCGCAAGAGCGCCGCCATGTTGCTACGCGCCGAGGTTGCCAGCTCCTGAGATGCTTGCTAGACTTGGCGACAGTAGTCAGTTTTAATCCGGCAACAGTAGCAGCGTAGCAGCATGGCGTCTCGCTTGCAGTGTTGTGATGTGTGCGTGCAGCCGTGTGTTTGGGCTTTATAAGTTGGTTCTTTATTCTATGTTGCGGGACGGTGTGGGTGTGGTCCATGTTGGCCGTACAGCTGGCAGTTTTGCAACCGAGGGATGATCCTGTTCAAGTTTCCGGTGGTATGCGGTTTTCAGCGGTCACGCCTGTTGCAGGAATGTCACTCGACGACGTTACGAGCTCGAAGCTGTGGTCAGATTAATTCCTCGTTGGCGTTCCGTAATTCTCTTCGCACGGGCGCGCTATGTTGCAAAAGCCGCTTTCGCGGTCTATCTTCGTGACGATAGATCGAGTTTTTTATTATTATAAGTAATGATCCAGCTGTAGGGCACATGTAACCGACAAACGGAAGTCTCAGGAGAGCACCTGAGATGATAGTAGAGCAGGCGGCGCAGGAACTCCAGGGCACCCAAGGGACAGTGGGGGGCTCAAAGCTCGAAGCAGAACGGTACGTAGGTAGGGGCCGCCGAGGCTGGTGTGTGCCAGGGAGTGTTCGCACGGACAGCTCCCCTGGCACGCGCAGCCGTGCCTCGCAAGGTCGAGATACCTTAAAGGCACCTGCACCCATGATCTTTCTTTTGCCTCGGCGCAGTGGGCACGATTAACGAGAATAATGTGGAGGGCATCCGGTGCAGTCGCGAATGCATCATGACAAATGTAGCTCGCGTCGCCTGGCGTCTGTAAAAATATCAGACTTTATGCATAATACGCTTTGTTACGGTACCTTAACGGAATGGGTCTAGAGGACGGTGTTGGTACATTTTTTCGTACCGCCCTAATCCTATACCCCCACTACAAACACACACATACCCCCTTTTTTTATGTATACATACAGTTCCTTGCCATGACGGATCATAGCCTCCTTTACTTTTGAAAAATAGAGGAGGCTATGGATCGATTGACCAGTTCAAGTTGTCAACTTGTCAGTAACTGTCATAGGAATCACTGTAATAAACGCAATTCCACGATCGGATTGTTTACTTTCATTTTTTGTTGTAACACTGAGGACTACATAGAACTTTATTTTGTTTCAGGGTGTCTACCAACCGGGAAAACCGGGAAAACCGGGAATTCTCAGGGATTTTGAGTAGTCTGGAAAAACTCAGGGAAAACTCAGGGAATTTGTGCTTCTATCAGGGAAAATTAGCTGTAATTTTTTTAGAGGGTCAAAAGTCGCGGTAATGCTGGCTCGAGAAACAGACAGGACTCGTAACGAATCGTCGTCGGCTGGAGGAGTTGCCAGTGTACAGTCAACGACCGACTTTCCGGATTCCCGATAACTCGGACTGCTTCGCGGCACCACCACGTACCGCAAAGAGTCAATGTATCATAACGTCTGAAAATTCAGACGCAAGAACTCTTCGCCGTCCGATTTTCTAAACGTTTTGCGTGATCGCAGGTCCGAGACGGCATTAATGAAAACCACCACCGCTGCTATTTTGATTACCTCGCCGCCTTGAACCGGTGCTCTCGCACGCAGATGCGCTGGCAGCCGTGGCCACCACTGCGGCAACGGTAGGCCTAGCTGCTTCGACGTTCGCTGTTAAGCTTCTTGTCGTTCGGTGCCGTGTTTCTTCATTTCTCCGCTGACAGCAATAATTTTGTCTTCGAAGCTCGGAAAGCACGGCGCATTGCATAATGCTCTTTCCCAAAAGTCTGCTTCGCCTCATTACAGTCGTGTCACGCGGTGAAGCGTACAAGCGTAGGAAGGGGCAATTGTCGCGGGACACTGTATGTATTTCTTAATTTTACACGTGTGCACTCGCCCTCACCTGTCACAGTAGGAGCACCGATGTACCTAATAAGTGCACTGACAGGCATTCAGAGCATTTTCAGACGTACATGTGTCGATTTTAGCCCTTAAGGGCAGTAAAAGACAGGAATTTATTTTTTCGGACTGCCTGATTTTTTGGAAGTTTTCGCGGCCCCTAGGGGGTCTGAAAAATTGGACGTTGACTGTAAATTGACCAAGAGTATTCTTCAAATGGTCCGTGGGGCGAACGCGCGGCGAAAGGAGGACGAGAACAGAAAGGATCGACGCACTGAGGAATGAACGACCACTTCTTTGAAGGAGCCTGCGCTCAAAAAACAAATTGTTGGCTGATGCTGAGATGCAGGTGTCCCTCATCCAAACCAATATAAACTCTTTAAAGCAGTGAAACACAACACTGAGGCGTCTTGTGCGAGCTGAGAGTATGTCAGGACAGTTGCATGACACTGAGCATGCTATCAGTTCATAGAAATAGCTCATATTCGAAAATGTTTCCTTCTGTATGCATCTCCTTTTTATTTGTGCTAGAGAATTTCCAACTCGATTTGAAAATTTTTTCGAAGATATTTTATTTGCTGTGCATTTTAATAACCCCTCCCTTATATTTTTTTGAATAACATAAACACTACTCCTTAGTATTCAAATTGGATTAAGTCGGTTTTTTTTCCAAATTTTTTTCATATGCTTACTAGAGAGTGACAGCATAGGGCGATATGGTTTCAGCGCGTCTTGACATAAAGCATAGTTCTGCATCACTCAGGGAATTTTGCAAAGGCACTCAGGGAAAACCTGGAAAACTCAGGGAATTTGTAAATGTCAACTTGGTAGACACCCTGGTTTATGTGAGAGAAGTATGTGGATATCACGAGCTTAAGCCAATGTGCGGTACGCAGACAAAGCAGCTGCTACAACATGAACTGCATTGAGGGCCACACAACACATACTTAATTAAAGGTGCAAAATATAGGGGGAAGCTTCAAAATACACTCTGTAGCACTGCAAAGTATAACATATATTGTATGTGTACAATAAATGTTAAAAAATACAATGCATCAATGTCCCATTTGCCTTCAAGTTTATTATGAAGTTCAAGTTTACTGAAGTTTATTATGAGCATATGTGCAACAGGAATCTACTGACACACCCGCAGTCAAGGTGGCTGTTCCAGGTGTGCTGGAACAGCCACCTCAGTGTAAGTGTGCCTCAGTGTAAGAAAAAGAAATTGGGTAAAAGTCGACACCAGTGCCACTGCTTCTTGCCTCTGACCTGCACGTGCCTCTGCGGCATCTTTGTGCACAAGTGTGCTGGCGTGGCGAGGCGTAGGAGTCATCCGAGATAAAGAGTATTGTTTACATGGAGAAGTGGCTGTTCACATTGCCTGTCACTTTCCCTCAAATGTTTCCTTGGCGACTAGGGTGACACACCCGTAGTCAAGGTGGCTGTTCGAGGTGTGCTGGCTGCCTAAACGAAATAAAAAAATGGCTGTGGCTTAGCTAAGGTTAAGCCCAGGATGCGAAGCATACTAGCCTTTATTTTAGTTGTTTAACCACTGTTTAGCCTGGTGAACTGCTGTTCCTTGGCTATATTTGGTTCGGCTAGACGAAGAAACAACTCATGCGTTACTCTGCTTCGCCTTCAAGAGTGGAACGCGACAGCGTTCCCGTCGACCCGCCAAGGGGTGTAAGACAATGGGCTACGGCGCAGCGACTACGCGCCCCGCATTGGACGCGGTGAGCGTCGAGCAACGCAGCGTTCGGCGCGGCAACGAAATGTGCGCCTGAGCAAGCGACGCATGCCTGAGCCTTAGAAAGAGCTCGTTTCTAAGGCAACACCGCATTCACTAGAGGCGCTTTTGTACCGCTTTGAAGCATCGTACTCGTGGCTCAGTGGTAGCGTCTCCGTCTCACACTCCGGAGACCCTGGTTCGATTCCCACCCAGCCCATCTTGCAAGCGTTGAGCCAAAGCCACCTAGAAACAAGCGCAGCTGCTTATATACCGCCGCGACGCCGCGAGCGACGGCGCGAGTTGCAGCCCCGTTTCTCCTCTGTCGTGACGTCACGGTGTCACGTGGTATGGCATGGGGTCAAAGGGCATTGAAGGCGACACCGCCGCGCCTGAGGAGCTGGGTTGAGCTCTAGTAATATGCTTCGCATAAAAGAAATTAGATGAATGTCGATACCAGTGCTATTACTTATCGCCTCTTACCTGCATTTGCCTCCATGGCCTCTTGGCTTGCGGAGTCTGTATGAGGGAGCTGCTATGGCTAGGCGTAGGCATTGTCTAAGCAAAAAAAAAAAAAGGCCATTCAAATGGGGAATTATGGAAATAAATGCAGTTGTTATGTCTGCTTCTTGCACTCTTCTTGCCTAAAAGTTTTCAAACATTGTCTCCAGAACACACCAGCACTTTGACTGCTTCTGCTTTTTACCTGCAGGTGTTGCTGCGAGATCCTTAGTATGGCTGCGTGCAGCATTGTAACACTTGGTGGAGGCATTTGAAGTGGTAGCCAAGAATATAAAGAATCATCCTTGTCTGCACGAATGCTTTCAATTTCTAAATGCAGTGGTAACTATCACTATTGGTGCAAGGCCCCCCCACATCTATGTGGCAAGTGCCATAGCTCGAAACTGAATTGCTCCTTTAGTGTTTCACAAGGCATCTGATATGTCTACATTAGATGTGATGTGTTTGTTTTTATTTATCCCAGTGTGGAGAGAGCATCATTTTTTTCCATTTTTGCGTGTCTTGTTTTTTGGTTTATTTCTGAATTTATCATGATGCTAAAGTGACTTATGTAATGGCAATCAGCTTTTGTTTTGCAGAAAAACAATGCATTTCCTGACCCATTGTTTGACATCCCCTCACTCGCATGATTGTGCAGAGTATTCTACCTATATTGACTTGCTTGACCTCCACTAAAGAGTCTTGCATTTTCAAATGCGACTCTTTCCTTAAAATCATTCGACACTTCTCACAATTTCTGTACCTTGGGCTTCTGATACTCTGCAGTCACCATTTTTGCTTGTTTCTGACTAGAAATATCTTCTTCAATTTAGAGCTTAAATTTTACTTTTGGAACACATGGAAGGGCTTGCCATTGCATATCTGCATAAAAGGGAAACATGTTTCATTAAACATTTGCAAAATCCAATTGAAGATTGATGAATGCAGCTTGCAGTGTGATATGACTGAATGAGCCATAAAAGTAACTCATCTCACTTGGTAAATGAAAGCACATATTAGTGTGATGCACGAGATACGTTACACTAATGTGGTGGGTTCTCTTGCTTATACAGCAAAATAATGGGTGCGCGAGAAAAAAATTATTTTTCCATAACCCTTGTACACACTGACTTAAGAAAAATGAGCTGGAGCTGTCCACATGATGTACTTATTTTACCTGCGAGTATGGTCAACAAAAATGTGTTACAGCTGCTTAGTGGTATTCGGGATTATAGTATTGCATATGTGCCTGCTGTCGAAAATAATTGAATTTTGAAAATGCTCGCTGGGATCTGATGTGCATATCTGCAGTTTATGGATACATGTAAAAGACTCGGCATCAAGTGCAAGTGAACGGTCCGACAGGCCCGGAGTCGATCATGCAAATAGATTCGCTGCACAAATATGTGACCAGAAAAGATATTCCACATGAAATGGCATGCAAGGAAGTGTTGAAAATATTGCACAGTTAATAAAACGCCTACGCTATTAATATGTGGGTTGATGCACTCGCTATGCAAAACGGAGGTGAGGCGTGCAGACAGCTAGGACACAAGAGTAGAGTATTTACAAGCAAAGAACACGAGCGCCGCCCACTTCTCTACTCTTGTGTCCTGTCTGCACGCCTCGCCTCTGTTTTGCATAATGAATCCTCACTAATTAACTAGCTCAGCTTTCTGTCGTTCTAAGTCTCGATGCACTCGATTTCGTCGGCATTAGGCACTTGCCTCTTGATTACATCGTTGCACAGAAATACTCGGCATCATGGCTGTTTTTCTGCTGTGGCCTTTGTAGAAGCATGATTGTTCAAAGTGCAACAATTAAACAGATTCTTTGAGTTGCTTGTGGCTTCGCCAGTACAATTCCGGTGCGCTGGTCCGCCTGTCCAGCAATTTGCTACTGAAGGGAAACCAGCAAATAAAAACACCGCTCCGCATGTAGAAAAATGCTCTACTGTGACGCTTCTCAAGCGATTGTGATGCACCACAAGAGCTGCCTACTCGCGTGATATTCTCAACAAAGAGATAAGTACAGTCTTGGTCAAAAAACTTGAACCCGCTGTGAACGGCCGGGGAGCAACTGCGCTCCGCTATCGCGGCGCTGCCATCGTCGGCGCGCGCCGCTGCTCGCTTGCGTCGAGGATAAACAGGGCGAGTGAAGCATATGTCTCTTACTCTCAAGCGTTGTTTGATAACAGCGCTCGTGAAAAACTAGTGCGGCGAACGCGGCGCGAACGCGACGGTGGCGAAGCGGAAGCCACACGACCGGCTATACCATGCCGTTTGCAGCGTACGCTGGTTGAGCCGGCGGGGGTCTCTGGCGACCGCTGTCAAACGCGATAGGCTCAAATTTCACAATTCCGAGTGTTGTAGTCATTAGTTACTGCTTTCAGGGTCCAAATTAAAGGAACAGCGCTATGACGAGTCCTGCGCATGCTCGAACACGGGCACTTTGCGAGGATCGTAGCTGAGATCTGACTTAAGCAGCTTAATGATATATTAAATAGCGTGCCACAATGGCATCTCGTATTTGTAATCATGAATGTCACAAGTAGCAAATTAATCAAGAAAGCATAAGTTTCAGGTGGCACCTGCGTCTTTTGACGAAATCACAGGGGAGAGCATGCCTTTAAGGCATTGTGTGTGGCGTGGCCTGTGGTTGCCCCGAACAATTGCAGCTTGCCCATGTGCTTGACTGTAAACTAGCCAAGGTCTCTGGTTTAAAGGACGCTACGTATGTCTCCTTTTTTTTTAACTGCCTGTGAAGCCCTCTCTCGTAGAGACGAACAATACCTCAGTAAACTATATATAAAATACTTCTTTCAGTGAACCCGTCATAGCGACAGCACCGCCAGTGTGACGCCGGCCGTCACTATGAGAAAATCCTATATTCTCGTGGCCCTGGTCTACTTTACGCGATTCAAACGCGTGATACCCAATCGAAATGGGATGAACTTACACTGGTCTCATGTGTGCATGAAAGTGGGCCCTATAGAGAATGAAGCAGTATGCACGAAGATATGAAAAAAGGCGAGGTAGTGGGCACTTTCCAAAATACCGAGGGAATGGGTCTAACTCAATCGGCTACCCAGGCAAGGCAAACGTCTTCTAGTCCCGAAAAGTTTTCATAATTTCACTGTGGGTTTAATTAAACAAATTCAACGGCAAACGCACTCATTTGGTCGTTCCTTAATGGAGAAGCGCGGTCAACGTATTTGAAATATTACAACGGTGGTTCCAGGCCTTTTATGAAGAGAGCCTTTGTAGCCGAAAATACTGCCTCTGGTCTTTTCTAAACAAACGATGATTGAATTGCCCGCATATTGCAATAGAACCTGGAAGAACGCTAGACAGCAATGAGAGATTTTGTTAACTTTTGTTTTCATCGCACTCAGAAACACATTCACAATGTTTATCTAAAAGCATAATGCAATGGCTCTCGCCTTTAAAGTGTAGGATAAAATTGTAATAGGTAATTTCGATTATTAGGAAAAATTTATAGTATAAAGGGCTGCATGTAAGCCGGGCAGTTTCCCCCAGGCCACCGCATGGATGGATGGATGGATGATTGTGGCTCAACCCTTTGAATCGGGCGGCGGCGACGCGCGCCACCTAGCCTTTAATCGTTCTATATGCATGCATACCTATGTATTTACTCCTTTACTTCTGCGTTGATATTGTCCACCAATCAGATAGCCTCCGTTTAGTTATTTCTACCTGTTCAAAGTCTATTCTACTTTCACTGTCTTTAAAACCCAAGGCTTTGAATAGTTCCCCGTTAGATTCAACTGCAGGGTGAAGTTGTTTACAAGCAAGTATCAGGTGTTCCGCCGTTTCCTCCTCCTCTCTACACGCCTCGCATACCAAATCTATCTCCTGGTATCTGGCTCGGTACGTTTTTGTCCTCAGTACACCTGTCCTGGCTTCGAACAACAATGAGCTTCCCTTAGAGTTATCGTAAATATTTTCTTTGGCTATTTCCTGCTTAAACGTCCTGTATGTCTCCAATGCCGATTTGGTTTGCATCTCTGTACTCCACATACCCCTCTCTGCCTCCTTAACCTTTTTCTTGACAGATGATTCCTTACTTGTTCCCCCGCTACTGCCCAAGTATTTGCTTGTCAATTTTCTAGTTCGTTTCCTCCACCTCGTGTCAACATTCCTCGTGTATAAGTAACTGAAAACCTTCCTAGCCCACCGAATTTCCCCCATTTTTCTCAATCGCTCCTCAAAGGCTATCTTGCTACTAGCCTCTCTGCCCTCGAAAGAAGACCATCCCAGATCCCCCTGCACTCCAAGATTTGGTGTCTTGCCATGTGCTCCCAGAGCGAGCCTACCCACCCCACGTTGCCTAATTTCCAACTGTTGCCGGGTCTCTGTTCTAATACATAGAACCGCATTGGCAAAAGTCAGGCCTGGTACCATTACCCCCTTCCATATCCCTCGTACTACCTCGTACCTATTGTAGTTCCACAGTACCCTACTCTTCATAATCGCTGCACTTCTGTTACCTTTGGTCGTTAGATATTTTTCGTACTCTGTCAGATACTCAATGCCATTATTTATCCACACCCCAAGGTACTTGTATTTATCGACTATCTCCAGCGTGGCCTCCTGTATCTTATGCTCGCCGCAACTGTTATCATTAAAAATCATGACTGCTGATTTTTCTTTGCTAAACTTCAAGCCTAATCTGTCTCCTTCTGTACCACATATGTCCATTAATTCCTGCAGATCTTCTGCATTGTCAGCCATTAATACAATATCATCCGCGTACATCAGTCCTGGTAATGACTGTTCAATCAATTTTCCTTGCTTGAGAAATGATAGGTTGAAGCCGAGTCCGCTTTGCTGTATTTTGGCCTCTAGGCCTTGTAGGTACAGCATAAACATCAGAGGCGACAATGGGCACCCCTGCCTAAGCCCCCGCCGAATCATTACAGGCTCCGAAACCTGCTTTTCCCATTGTATAATCACCCGGTTACCTTTATAGATATCTTTTAAGAAATTGGTTACTCCATCTTGCACTCCTAAAGTTTCCAGAATGCCCCACAAGCCCTCTTGAAGTACACTGTCATAGGCTCCCTTGATGTCCAAAAAAGCCAGCCATAGGGGTCTGTGTTCCTTTTCAGCTATTTCAATGCACTGTGTTAGCGAGAACAGATTGTCTTCCAGCCTCCTATGCTTCCGGAACCCATTTTGTAGCTCTCCAAGTATCCCCTCGTTCTCTACCCATGCCTGCAGTCTGTCCTTTATAATCTGCATAACCACCCTGTAAACCACTGACGTCACTGTTATAGGCCGGTAGTTATTTATGTCAGCTTTGTCCCCCTTTCCCTTATATATCATTCTCATCCTACTTAGCTTCCATTCGTCAGGTACTTTACCATCCACTAGCATTTTGCTCACCACCTCCCTCAATGCTTTCTTAGATTTCGGGCCCAATTTCTTTATTAACATAATTGGAATACCATCGGGGCCTGCCGATGTGCTACTTGGTACTCTCTTCTCCGCCCTTTCCCACTCTTTTTGTCCAAGCGAAAGCAGTGGGTTGACCGGGCTATCCCTCTCCGACGTACTGCATGTACCATTTGTCTGTTTTGTAAATTTTTCCCTCATCATGGTTCCTATATGCTCCATTGCCCCCTCTCCTTCTAACCGAGTACCTTGAGCTGTTACTATATACCTCTGCTCTAGGCTTGTCCTATTACCCAAGGAGTTCAGATGTTGCCAGAATTTCCTAGCTGCCTGTTTATCTTTTTTATAGCTTATTTTTGACAGCCATTGGGACCCTTTTGTCTTGATTTTCTCGTTGATCAAACAGGATGCTTCCCTTTTGCATTTTATGTAGTTTACCCATTTCCTCTCTACTTCTGCTTCAGGTTCTCCCTTACTTTTGGAATACCTGTGTTCCCTGGAGGCTTCCTGACGTTTTTTTATGGCCTTCTTAACCTCTTCATCCCACCAGCTCTTGAGTTTTCGTATCCCTTGCCTTGTTTTCCTGACTCGCGCCTTACCTAGCTCACGCTCAAATAGTCTCATTAACTTTGGGTAAGTCCAATCAGTTTCAGTACCCTCTGATACTTCCTCTTCAATTTGTTTGGCCGCTATTTCCACTTCGTCTTCTGAGTAAAAAATCACTTCTGGCGTTTCCTCGCGCGTCGTTCGTGTTTTAGTTTCCCTCTTAAAACTCAACTTGATACGTTTGTGGTCGCTACCTATACTTCTGGAGCCCTGTTCATCTATAATCATGGCTCCTAATCTATCGTACATCCTATGTGACATTAACGCATAATCTATTGTCGAGTGTCGACCCCCTACCTCCCATGTTATGGTCCCGTCACACTTTTCAGTAGAGTTACAGACAACTAAGTTAAGCCTCTCACACATATCCAGCAGCATGTTACCTGTGGAGTCTGTGTGCCGGATTTACTCGCATGAAGCGCCGTACCACGGCGGCCGAAAAACGACCTCGCACCTGGCAGAACGAACGTTGCACTACTTTTTCACGAGCCCTGTTATCAAAAGATGCTTGAGAGTGAGAGATATGATTCCCTTGCCCTCTTTATCCTCAACGCCAGCGAGCAGCGGGGCGCGCCGTTTAGCGCGCCGGCGGCGGCAGCGCCGCGACAGCGGAGCGCAGCCGCTCCCCGGCCGTTCACAGCAGGTTCAAGTTTTTTGACCAAGACTGTACATTCGTTTACTTACATGTGAAGGTATATGCCAGACCACTTCGGGGCTTCGGTGGCACATAAGGCACGAGTGTGCCATAGCGTCCGATGTCGACGCGCGATCGCATGTCAAACCAAAGCCTCAAACCTAAACTGTACGAAACTACTACGCATCCAAAAAACAGATTCGAAACGAAACCGAAATTCGCGTCATCCTTTATTGCATGAACGCGTACATCGTGATTTACATAAGTCACGGACTTAGCGATCGCTTTCTGTAAACTTAATATTAACGCACCACCTTCATAAAGCCATCAGGTATGCGTATTTAGATGACAAAGCATAAGGTGACCTGTACTTGTTTTCAGCTTTTTCAATAGTAATTGCGCTGGCCACATTGACCAGTAGCAACAGGGCTATAGAGGCTAGAAGGTTTTCCTTCTAGCCTCTGTAACAGGGCGGCGCCCTAGAGGTTCCCACTTTTCCGGCCCAGCTTTTCCTCTAGAGTTGTTCTACTAACTCTATGGGCGCCGCCAGGCGCGGGGGCGTGGCCTCCAGAAGAAGGCGATGGTGGCGATCTCTGGATTTTCAATAAAAAATGTTTCAGCGCGGATCCCTCGTTGGACTCACTCTCCGAATCTAGTACACTCTACTGCGGGATATATTCAGGTGATTCGCATGGAGGACGGAAACTAATAGCGTCCTCGATCACCTGCACCAGTGCGCACTTTCATCCTCGATCAACCGCACCGGTGCGCACCGACCATCCTCGATCACCGGAAGCGCACACTGATGGAGCGGTTTTCCGTTGCCCCGTCTTGCACCGAGAAAATCGGCGGTGCGCCGGGGTTCAATCCCAGCAAGCACTGCGGGACGCGCGACGCGCGCGCGCACAGCCGACTGCCGAACCGCAGACGCCAGACGCTCTGGCCCGATAGCTTGCTGCAGTTGCAACGGAGTTGGCGGAGTTAGCTAGTGGAGATGTCGGCAGTGAGAAAGGAAGCGCCAGTAGTTGCCACAATCGATGAGCTTTCTTCAAGTTTGTCTGACAGCGAAGACGACGTACATGCTGATCGACCGCGTCCTAAGACAATGTGGTGAAGAGCGACCGAAAGTGGACAGGTTCGTTGAACGGATCGTCAGGATTAATTATAATATCCATTGGTGTTTGCTTGCAACCAGGTATGTCGGAGCACGCCGTTTGACAAGGTTCGAGCGCTTGCCACGGATGCTCAGCATCCTGCAAACAATAAAATGTGCGCGCGCGCGTGTTCGCGCACGTTTTGCGCGCCAGGGATAAAGTGGCGCTGCATGCAAGCACCCTGCACGGGGCGCAGTTTTGTCCTCGATGTTGTTGACCCTCCGCAGTGCGCCACCACCGCGGTGCAAATCGCACCTTTTTGGTTTCGGGGCCATCCCGGGGCAAGGTGATCGAGGACGCTATAAGGAGAGGCCCTACCCCCTCCGCGCGCTAGGAGAAAAGTGTGGAGGAAATGTATTTCGCTAGAATAGCAGCTTGGGCTTGTTGGTTTTCCATCCTGCTAGTAACAGCGCAAAATGTAGACAAGGGACGAGACAAGAAGACACCACAAGCGCTGACTTTCAACAACGTTTATTCCGAAAGAAACACGGCATCTTATAAACATTGCCATCACGTGTCGCAGTCACGTGATCGCACATCATGTGAAACAAGCACTTTTTTCTTTTGTGCGTGTTTCTTTCGGAATAAACGTTGTTGAAAGTCAGCGCTTGTGGTGCCTTCTTGTCTCGTCCTTTGTCTACATTTTGCGCTGTTACTAGCAGGGTGTGGAGGAAATGACGTAGTAGGTTCTCTTTTTTGCTGAATTTTTATTTCTTTGCCGTGGTGGCTACTCCTTTCGGGCCACAATAGCGGCTTTGTTATGGTTCTGTGCGCTCACACGTGTTGCTCCGTAGGTTTCGTACCGTGGCAAAGGCGCCGTGCGGGCAGGTTCGCGTTGGTCTCCGTGTTTTGTTGCGCTGCGTTAGCTGGACCGTGCTCTCCCGGATTTTGCTGTGGCCAGGTGGGACACGAGGGACTAAAGTTCGTGAAATGAATGCGCATGCAACGCTGTCCGCAATGTACCGCACCACGGCAATGGCAACGGACGAAGGAATATCCGCGGGAAATATTGCCCTCTTTGGCAGAATCATGCTAACGTGCTAATGATTGTGGGTCCGAGCAGCACGGTTGCGCGCAGCGCGGCGTGGTTTCGCGAAAAATGTAAACAAGAGAGGAGAGCTGGCCCGATAGGCGGCATAATCTATTAACGTTGATAAGCGGAGCAACGCCATGATCAGCGCCAACTTCCGGCTTCACTTTCGCTTCTCAAAGAGTGACGTCAGGGCCTCTGAGTTTCCTACGGTGCTCCCTTAAGAAATTCCCATAGACGACCGCACGCCAAGTTTCATCCTAGACGCCAGCGCTCGTTTCTCCCCTGGCGGAGCGATTTCATCTCCAACGGGTGTAGGTTTCCGCCGCCGCCTCCCTTCGCGGTCGCGCCCGCGCTCAGTTCGCGCTGCGCGCGAAACGTCTCTTGTTTGCGACGGCGCCTCTTCGGATGACCGTAAATTGTTATTGTGTTGTTAACTGTCACGACAGCAATGTAAACATGAAATGGTTGATGCCACCAGTGAAATTCTGCCGATTCACAAGAAAATGGTACGAAAGAAGCAGACGACAGACATGGATTACTGCAGTGCGCCGAGCGAAGTAAACAACTGGCAAACGAAGCGAGCTCGTTCATTGATCACTCCTGAGTGTATGACGGTTTCTATATGTAACCCACGTGAATTTAATAATTACTCGGTACATAATCCTTTTATTCATATAAAAACTTTAAGTTCAACGAGCGCTTGTCCTGTCTTCTTTCTCGTGTTTCGTTTGTGTGTGCGCTGCCCAAGAATGGAAACCACGTCTGTTGTATGCGCTAGCAGTGGCCGAAGTTCACGCGTGCCGAGAAATTGAATATGTGCATGATGCATTGAACATAACCGGAGTTCATTCCCGCTTCACCACTGCACCGATCGATCGGGTTACTGGACGATACACACCCGCGTCTTGGTCGCGCCGGCATTGCTGAAGCAGGAATGATTAATAATACTTTCAACTTCCGTCTCTTGAGTACTGTTAAAAAATGGCCAAGCTGTCTACATTGCTGCCTCTATTCCATATTGTAGGAGACGTACTAGTTAAAGTTGTGTGCGCATGTCGTACTTGTGCTATGCGGCGATATATCTTGTTTATTTCCGCACATTGTCGATAGAAATCCGTTGTCGCCATCAGATACAACACGGATTTGTAGCAAACATAATGTGAGAAACTACAAAAATGACTTTAGCTCGTAGGTGCCGTATGTATGTGCCGCATCGTATGTGCTGACGATTTTTCCGGCGGCACATACGATGTCGTTTCCAATTACCTGCTCAGCGTCACTTACATGGTTAAGCAGACGCTGCCCTTTCGCCGCATTGCAGCCATCAAAATAATCGTCAAGCGTACCGATCTTCTTAAAGGCAAATATAGCGTGTGCAGTTTGTTTCACACTAAGGGGAAAACTCGGAACGTATTGCATCGCGATGCGGCAAGCAATGGAGTCGTGCGGCGGCAGCAGCTCGAGCAGGCGCACACGCTTGAGGGGCGGTGTCGTGATCTGCGTCGTCTGCTACGGCGGCGGGCGCTGGCCGCATTTTCGGGAAGCGTGGTACTGTCAGGGGCAGTGCACCGATTTTATCGGTACTGCGGGAACTGAGCTGATATTCTTTACTAAACGTTGTGCGTCGCCAAACTCTGATCCTTCATTGGCGATAATGGAGTTCCACAAACTTCTTTTGACAGCATGGTTCATTTGTTCTTTCGAAAGGCCGGAGTACTGCGCGTGTGCACGTATATTTCTTCACTGTGTGTGCTACCGTAATGAGCAGCGACAAAACGCACCAAGATGTGCGCGCAACGTGCTCAGTCTTTGTTTGGCTCGAAAAGAAAACAGCACTCAACAATGGGAGTCGAACACGATGAAACAAACGGATACGATTAAATGAAAGTTTTAGGTTCAGACAGTGAGCTGGAAGTGATTTTTCTCGACAATCATTCGCTACACCAGACAGACCCTGCCCGCCGGTGGGGAATTGAACACGTCACGCTCGGAACTTCAGTTAGTATCTCGTCATGTCCCCAGCGGCAGCGATGACAGCGCTCATCCTGGAAGGCAGTGAAGTGTAGAATGACTTGATCAGGGATGTGTTCATTCGCAGCACGTCTCAGTCGCTGACGATGGTGGATCGAAGCCTATCCTCGGGCGACTGATAGAGGGGATGCTGCGCCAGCGATACTTTCAACGAGCCCCAGACATTTTAAATGATGTTGGCGCCCGGGGATTGAGGCGGCCGCTCCAAGCGAGTGACTGCGCGCTCTTCTAGCAGTTCTTGCACAGCACGAGCTGTGTGGATCGGCGTCCTATCGCGTTAGAATATATAGTCGCCTTCCAGAAACGGGCCGTCAAGAATGTATGGAATCAGTACGTCGTCTATGATTGCCCTGCAGCGATGAACTTACATTCGAGGCGTATCAGTGGGCGTCGCGCAACGCTTAGCAAAGAATACCGGCTCATTTCACGCAGTAACGATGTGATCGGCGCCCTGCACCTGACAGTGGAACGTTTCCCGACAATGCGGCCAGCGCGCGCCGCCGTAGCAGACGACGCCGTTCAAGATCCCGCCCCTCGAGCACCTGCGCGAGCTGCTGCCGCCGCCTGACTCAAGCGCTCGCCGCATCGCGATGCAATGCGCTTCGAGTTTTTACCTAAATGTGAAACAGACTGTACACCGCCCTTCGAAGGAAATGTCCACGCGCAAACACGTAGGCACACACCGCGCGCGGCACGAAACGTGCCCAAACACGCGCAGTGAAGGAGGAAATCAAGGCGGCGCGAACGAGAGATGGGAGAGGGGTACCACCCGCTAATAGAATTTTGCTTCGCATGCGGCGCTCTCAACGCCGGCGCAGCAGCGCCGCTCTCGGTGCCGTTCTTGTCTATAGACGGTGGCGCCAGATTACCCTCTAGGTGTTATAGTGAGAAACTCTATGAGTTCTACCATTACAACGCCTCCTTTATAGAGATGCCTGCCGCGTGCGCCGAAAACCTGCTGCCCTTACCTTTCCCCTTTTCCTCCTTTTTACTCGAGGCGGTAGCTAGCGATCGTTGCGGTGGTCGCTTGCAACACATGCGCGCATGCGCACATCACCGCATGGCAGTGCGGCCGGCGCACCTGAACATCCGGGGGCGATGTTCAGGTCCCTGTTGCATACTAACTCTATGCCTGTTGCTACAGGTCAATGTGGCCAGCGCAATTACTATTGAAAGAGCTGAAAATAAGTACAGGTCACCTCATGCTTTGTCAACTAAAAACGCATACCTGATGGCTTTATGAAGGTGGTACGTTAATATTAAGTTTACAGAAAGCGATCGCTAAGTCTGTGACTTATGTAAATCACGATGTACGCATTCATGCAATAAAAGATGACGCGAATTTCGGTTTCGAATCTATTTTTTGGATGCGTAGTAGTTTCGTGCAGTTTAGGTTTGACATGCGATCGCGCGTCGACAGCGGACGCTATGGCACACTCGTGCCTTATGTGCCACCGAAGCCCCGAAGTGCTCTGGCATATACCTTCACATATAAGTAAACGAATGTATCTCCTTGTTGAGAATATCACGCGAGTAGGCAGCTCTTGTGGTGCATCACAATCATTTGAGAAGCGTCACAGTAGAGAATTTTTCTACATGCGGAGCGGTGTTTTTATTTGCAGGTTTCCCTTCAGTAGGAAATTGCTGGACAGGCGGACGAGCGCACCGGAATTGTACTGGCGAAGCCACAAGCAACTCATATAATCTGTTTAATTGTTGCACTTTGAACAATCATGCTTCTACAAAGGCCACAGCAGAAAAACAATACGTCTGATGCCGAGTATTTCTGTGCCACGAAGTAATCAAGAGGCGAGTGCCTGATGCGGACGAAATCGAGTGCATCGAGACTTAGAACGACAGAAAGCTGAGCTAGTTGGTAAGGATTCATTATGTAAAACAGAGGTGAGGCGTGCAGACAGGACACAAGAGTAGAAAAGTGGTCGGCGCTCGTGTTGTCCACTTCTCTACTCTTGTGTCCTGTCTGCACGTCTCACCTCCGTTTTGCATAACGAGTGCAGCAACCCACATATTAATAGCGTAGGCGTTTTATTAACTGTGTAATATTTTCCACACTTCCTTGCATGCCATTTCATGTGGCATATCTTTTCGGGTCACAAATTTGTGCAGCGAATCTATTTGCATGATCGATTCCGGGCCTGTGGGACCGTTCACTTGCACTTGATGCTGAGTCTTTTACATGTATCCATAAACTGCAGATATGCACATCAGATCCCTGCGAGCATTTTCAAAATTCAATTACTTTAGACAACAGGCACATATGCAATACTGACATAATCTCAAATACCACAAAGCAGCTGGGACACATTTTTGCTGACCATACTCGCATGTAAAATAAGTAGATTATGTGGACAGCTCCAGCTCATTTTCCTTAAATCAGTGTGTACAAGGGGTATGCAAAAATAATTTTTTTTCTCGCACACCGGTTATGTTGCTGCATAAGCAAGAGAACCCACCACGTTAGTGTAACGTATCTTGTACATCAAATATGTGCTTTAATTTACCAAGTGAGATGAGTTACTTTTATGGCTCATTCAGTCAAATCACACTTTAAGCTGCATTCATCAATATTCAATTGGATTTTGCAAATGTTTAATGAAACATGTTTCCCTTTTATGCAGATATGCAATGGGAAGCCCTTCCGTGTGTTCCAAAGGTAAAATTTAAGCTCTAAATTAAAGAAAACATTTCTAGTCAGAAACGAGCAGAAATGGTGACTGCAGAGTATCAGAAGCCCAAGGTACAGAAATTATGAGAAGTGTCGAATGATTTTAAGGAAAGAGACGTATCTGAAAATCCAAGACTCTTTAGTGGAGGTCAAGCAAGTCAATATAGGTAGAATACTCTGCAAAATTATGCGAGTGAGGGGATGTCAAACAATGGGTCAGGAAATTCACTGTTTTTCTGCAAAACAAAAGCTGATTGTCATTACATAGGTCACTTTATCATGATAAATTCAGAAATAAACCAAAAAACAAGACACGCAAGAATAAACAAAAAACATTTATTGATGCTCTCTCCACACTGGGATAAATAAAAACAAACACATCACATCTAATGTGGACATATGATAAGCTTGTGAAACACTAAAGGAAAACTTCAGTTTCAAGCTATGGCACTTGCCGCATAGATATGGGGGGCCTTGCACTAATAGTGATAGTTACCACTGCATTTAGAAATTGAAAGCATTCATGCAGACAAGGATGATTCTTTATATTTTTGGCTCCCACTTCAAATGCCTCCACCAAGTGTTACAATGCTGCACGCAGCCACACTAAGGATCTAGCAGCAACACCTGCAGGTAAAAAGCAGAAGCAGTCAAAGTGCTGGTGTGTACTGGACACTATGTTTGAAAACTTTTAGGCAAGAAGAGTGCAAGAAGCAGACATAACAACTGCATTTATTGCCATAATTCCCCGTTTGAATGGCCTTTTCTTTCTGCTTAGACAATGCCTACGCCTAGCCACAGCAGCTCCCTCGTACAGACTCCGCAAGCCAAGACGCCGTGGAGGCAAATGCAGGTAAGAGGCAAGAAGCGATAGCATTGGTATCGACATTCATCTAATTTCTTTCTTTTTCTTTTGTTTAGGCAGCCAGCACACCTCGAACAGCCACCTTGACTGCGGATGTGTCACCCTAGTTGCCAAGGAAACATTTGAGGGAAAGCGACAGGCAATGTGAACAGCCACTTCTCCATGTAAACGATACTCTTTCTCTCGGATGACTCCTACGCCTCGCCACGCCAGCACACTTGTGCACAAAGATGCCGCAGATGCACGTGCAGGTCAGAGGCAAGAAGCAGTGGCACTGGTGTCAATATTCACCCAATTTCTTTTTCTTACACTGAGGCAGCCAGCACACCTCGAACAGCACCTTGACTGCGGGTGTGTCAGTAGATTCCTGTTGTACATATGCTCATAATAAACTTCAGTAAACTTGAACTTGATAATAAACTTGAAGGCAAATGGGACATTGATGCATTGTATTTTTGAACATTTATTGTACACAGACAATATATGTTATACTTTGCAGTGCTACAAAGCGTGTCTTGAAGCTTCTCCCTATATTTTGCACCTTTAATTACGTATGTGTTGTGTGGCCCTCAATGCAGTTCATGTTGTAGCAGCTGCTTTGTCTGTGTATCGCACATTGGCTTAAGCTCGTGATATCCACATACTTCTCTCACATATAAAAATAAAGTTCTATGTAGTCCTCAGTGTTACAACAAAAAATGAAAGTAAACAATCCGATCGCGGAATTGTGTTTATTACAGATTCCTATGACAGTTACTAACAAGTTGACAACTTGAATTGGTCAATCGGTCCATAGCCTCCTCTATTTTTCAAAAATAAAGGATGCTATGATCCGTCATGGCAAGGAATTGTATGCATACATAAAAAAGGGGGTATGTGTGTGTTTGTAGTGCAGGGTATAGGATTAGGGCGGTACAAAAAAATGTACCAACACCGTCCTCTAGACCCATTCCGTTAAGGTACCGTAACAAAGCGTATTATGCATACAGTTCATACAACCAACTCTGATATTACTACAGACGCCAGGCGACGCGAGCTACATTTGTCATGACGCATTCGCGACTGCACCGGATGGCCTCCACATTCTCGTTAATCGTGCTCACTGCACCGAGGCAAAAGAAAGATCATGGGCGCAGGTGCCTTTAAAGTATCTCGACCTTGCGAGGCACGGCTGCGCGTGCCAGGGAAGCTGTCTGTGCGAACACTCCCTGGCACATACCTGCCTCGGCGGCCCCAACCTACGTACCGCGTTCTGCCTCGAGCTTTGATCCCCCCACTGTCCCTTGGGTGCCCTGGAGTTCCTGCGCCGCCTGCTCTATTATCATCTCAGGTGCTCCCCTGAGACTTCCGTTTGTCGGTTACATGTGCCCTACGGCTGGATCATTACTTATAATAATAAAAAAACACGATCTATCGTCGCGACGATAGATCGCGAAAGCGGCTTTTGCAACATACCGCGCCCGTGCGAAGAGAATTACGGAAGAAGGATCGACATTTGGGAGAGTTGGTACTGGTTGAACATCTTGAAGGGGCAGCGCAATAAGACGATGACAGAAGACAGGAAAGACACAGGACAGCGCTGAACTCACAACTAACTTTATTCGAAGGCATACACACACTTATGTACACAACCCATCGCCACGTGCTCTCCCGTCCATGGCGTCATTATCAGTGCGCAGGCAAAAAACACGAAACACCATTTAATTTAATGCTACGTTATGAAGCGGCTTAAAAATTCAAATTCACTATCATGCAAGTTTATCGATGGCATGCTTACACAACGCGACCCTTTTTTTCTGATATAGAAGGCCTCAATAATCTCCCTCGTAGTCTGATTTTTGTGCGTGGAAAGTACTGTGGTGTTTTTATATATTGGAGTGCACCCATGCTCAGAGCAATGCCGCGCGACATGCGAGTAGGCATTACCCGTTAGTGAGCGCCTATGTTCAGATAATCTAATATTGAGGCAGCGACCTCTTTGACCTATGTATACGTGACCGCAGGAAAATGGAAGTTGGTAAACGACTCCCATTCTACAGTGCACAAACGGGGAAGTATGCTTAATAGTGCAGCCTGCGCACTGATAATGACGCCATGGACGGGAGAGCACGTGGCGATGGGTTGTGTACACAAGTGTGTGTATGCCTTCGAATAAAGTTAGTTGTGAGTTCAGCGCTGTCCTGTGTCTTTCCTGTCTTCTGTCATCGTCTTATTGCGCTGCCCCTTCAAGATGTAGAATTACGGAACGCCAACGAGGAATCTGACCACAGCTTCGAGCTCGTAACCTCGTCGAGTGACACTCCTGCAACAGGCGTGACCGCTGAAAACCGCATACCGTCGGAAACTTGAACAGGATCATCTCTCGGTTGCATAACTGCCAGCTGTACGGCCAACATGGACCACACCCACACCGTCCCGCAACATAGAATAAAGAACCAACTTATAAAGCTCAAACACACGGCTAGGCACCATAACACGGCTGCACGCACACTTCACAACACTACAAGCGAGACGCCACGCTACAGTGCTCTAGAATATGGGCTCTCCATATTCTAGAGCACTGCTCTCCATATGCTCTCCATATTCTCTCCATATTCTAGAGCACTGTAGCCACGCTGCTACGCTGCTACTCTGTTGCCGGAATTAAACTGACTACTGTCACCAAGTCTAGCAAGCGTCTCATGAGCTGGCAACCTCGGCGCGTAGCAACATGGCGGCGCTCTTGCGGTTCCCACGGATACAGTGTACTAGATCCACGGAGGAAGGAAACTAAGGAGAGGATACCCCCTCCGCGCGCTAGAAGAAAAGTGTGGCGGAAAGACGTATAGGTTCTCATTTTGTTTGCTGCTCTTTTATTTCTTTTGCTGCATGGCCACGCCTTTTGGGCCACAATGGCGGCGTTGTTCTGATTTTTTGAGCGCTCACACGTGTTGCTCTGGTAGGTTTCGTGCCGTGGCAAAGGCGCTGTGTGGGCGGGTTTGCGTTAGTCACCGTGTCTTGTTGCGCTGTGTTACCTGCACCGTGCTCTGCCGGATGATGCGCGAGCGCGCGCGCTCCGCGCGCGAAACCACGCGCAGCGCGGCGTGGTTTCGCGAAAGATGTAAACAAGAGAGGAGGGTGGCACAAAAGGCGGAGCATCGCCATGAGCAGCGCCAACTTCCGGCTTCACTTTTGCTTCACAAAGAGTGACATCAGGGCCTCTCCTTAGTTTCCTTCCTCCGTGGCGGTTCCCGAGTTTCATGGGCCCTATGGGTCATAGAGTTTCCTAAAAAATTACTAGAGGGAACTCTGGCGCTGCAGTCGTTGTCCTACCATGGGAATGATGGGAAGTACATGGATTTGTCTGATCTTCGTTCTTATGGATTCAAACGTTCTTGTGGCTTTGTATATTACGCTACATAAATCTTATTGTCGTATATTTCAGCGCAATCTATATTCTTCGAAGTGCAGAAGACGCCGGGAACGCGTACAATTGCTATTAATTGCAACGATTGAGCTTGTCTATGTGCCCAAATCGAAACGCGCCAAGCGTCTCTAGCGTCTCGAAGCACTGGCATGCCCGCGAGAAGCTCATAAGTGCGTTTCATTCGCTTGTCGATACATGCATCCGTGGCTTAATGGTTTCAATATCAGGCTTCTGTACTAGAGTCCCTGTGTTCGAATCCTGCCGTCGGGCAATTTTAATGATGTTTATTATTTATTACGCAATAAACTGTTGAAAATGACGAGTTTACAAAGTCAGAAAGCCGTTTGAAGCCAAAAGGACGAAGTTTAGGCAAATCCATGTACTTCCCATAATTCCCATGCTGGGACCATTCTGGTTTCGGGGCAACCCCGGGGCAAGGTGATCGATGAAGTTGAAGCCCATGCTTGACTAGTGTTCCTGTATATGCTCCCGCAGGGAGCAGAGTTGCGCATACCTTTTCCGGCGCCGCTCGCATCGCTATTGGCCGAGCGCGAAAAATGACGTCAAATGATCCGCTCCGCTGCGAAGCCAACTTTACGGGCGCATCGCCGACTCATGCGAACTCGTCGTTTCCGTCAGTGCCATCGCCATTGCAATTAGCGGACCGTCGATCGTGCCGCGTTGAGAGGAGCAGCTGCGGGTTTCAGGTACGGTATTCGACGACGTGAAGTCAAGGACCTTGGTGAAGTGATACGAAATGCATCGTACTGGCACTTGTATTCCAGTATGACGAAGTGCAGCGCACCACACCGCACAAACCGCACGGAATTCAGCCATAGGAGTAAATGCTTCAGCCGAGCAAACTAGCTGGAGGCACACTATAGTGAGAGTGTTGTTGCAAACAAGTCTTGGCTTCTTGACTTCGAATGCACCCTTCAGAGCTTAAAATTGAAATGAATAATATGTACCTCTCTCGTCAACCGCAATTTCTGAAGAGGTAGTACGTCTTTGCAGAAAGCACACAAGAGAAAGAGGACAAAACGGGTGCTATGTTGGCATATGCATATTTAGCTCTCTAGATGTAATAATTGTAACATATTCCTTCTCCGTGTGAAGTTTTGAGAACAGTAAAATTGATTCTATATATAGTCAATTTATTGTCTTGAAGTGCATAGGCTTATTTATTTTGTTAACTAATTGCTGCCATCGAAGCTAAGCCGCAATCGTATGTGTGCTAGCTTGTGAGCATCATGTATCAGCCAGTGGAACAAAAACTTGTCGTTCAATTAAACACGCTAGCAATCTACGTTGTACTTTGGCGAATGCTGTTTCCTGTGGGCGGGAGAGGAGTGAATGCACTGTTCAATGACGTAAAATTTCCTTGCCTCTGATGCGATAGGTCACAAAACTTTGTAACCTGGCTTTTTGGCCAAAGCCTGCTTCAGTGATTTCATTGATTTGATACAGTGTCTTCAACTGCTGGCTTTTCTCTGAGTGGTAAGAGATCAAGAAAAATATGTTGTCAGATTACAGTCTGCACTGTGTGAATAATTACTCTGCAAGTTTGCCATCTTGATGTCATAAGTGCAATAAAAATAACCTGTTGTTACTCCTAATAGCTTGTTGCCTTTCCAGTTTCTTTGAATTTTGCCCCCAAGGTTGCAAGAACCAGCACACTTGGCCTGCTGCCAGCAGCCGTTCATGCATTCCCTAGTATGAAATAAATTTGATCTAGAAGCTCTTGCATCTTGTATCTTTTTCTACTTGCAGATTTGCTGCTACTATATAGCTGATTAGTCTGCGGTATGAATGAATCGTAAAAGTAAGCTTTGCTTAAAATGTGCGCATGTGAACATTTGAAATGCGCTTAAATCTGTGTCTGCACCGCATGTATCGAAAACGTGCAGCTGTTGTGAACGATGGTTAGTGATAAATGACGCTCTGTTAACGGTCACTGACATAACTGCAGGCACGATAGCTCTCTTGGCGACGGTCATTATTCGGCTGGTTTCGGCAGCCAAAATGCGCTAAGTGTCCACCTTACGTGTGTGAAGTTTTAAACACTCTTTAAAACATTTCTTGCTTTCTGACAATGATAAAACAACTTCATATGCATGCTGAAAATCATTGCACCGCCTTTTGTGGCAACGTACTGCGCGTTTGCGAGCGAACTTCGGAGCTCTTCGAGCCACGGGAGTATTTTATTTTGCGGAATCGAAGGCGGTCCTACCCCCTATTTGTACGTTCATGTGTGTGTTTGTATATGCGTGTTTACATAGGTACATACAAAGTTTTGGTTGGTTGGAAGCCCACCCCCTCCAACTGCACGAATGACTCGTTCGAGTGTAGCCTGTATTAAGAAGTGCCCTTTGCTAAGCGCCTGCGAACAATTGGCGCTTGTAGCTCGCGACCACTACAGAAAAAGGCGGAACACCGCGCGGCAATTGGCTCCTGCGCGCGCGAGGAGTGGCTTCACTGCAGAGCTGGATCACGACGGCGGACCTATGCGCAACTCTGCTCCCTGCGGGAGCTTGACTTGATCCGAGTGACGCCTATCGGGAACGCGCCGAAGGAAACGCAGTGAGCATCTGTAGGCACGTTAACGCCAGGCGTCATCTAAATCAAGTCAAGCATGTGCTTTGACCTAAGTTGCATTTCTCCGTACGGGGGTTAGAGTCACTGAATATGCTATGCTACCTTTGGGAGCATATGCAGTAACTCTACGCTTTCTTAGTGTTCCTGTATATGCTCCCGTTGCGGGAGCATATACAGGAACACTACGCTCTCTGATTGAGCAGCGCCATCTGGCGTCTGCTCCGCTAAGTTCCATGCGCTACCGCTGCTTATTTTCGTACCACTGCGGAAAGTACAGTTTCCCTTCTGTAACGTTGGTTCTTCATTCTATGACATGGAGTTTCTATGGAAACTCTATGGAGTTTCCTACAACTCTATGGCCATGGCAATGCCTCCTTTACTAGATGCCAGCCGCGTTGCTCACTTTCCCATTGCGGCGGCGGTTCCCTTAGTTCGTGGCCTCCGCGATTCGCAGCAACGGCGCGCCGCCGGAGCCAATCGCGAAGGCCACGCTTAGTTGAAGTTAGTTCAGCATAAATTTCGTGAGGCGGCGCTCGTTGCCTTTTCAACTTCCGGCGGATGCGGACCTCCGAGATGGCAACAGACGCCATGGTAATCTCCGAGGCCGCAGCACGTGACGCAGACGTCCGCCACAAGCGGCGCTCGTTACCTTTTTGCTCCTGTGGACGAGGCTTCAGCGACTTCGTTCGTAGCTAAGTGCTCTTTTATCTTTATTAGCTAGTGTTTTGAAGTGTTTTCTTTTGCATGGAGTAGGGGCGCAAATTTTGAATTTTTGGTAGGAGTAGGAAACGTACCGGCTTTGTCTAGGTCTGGCGGCTCCCCCGTTAGGCCTAGGGGGTAGTTCCAAGGTCGATCCAAATAGGTCGCGAAGCTTCGGGCGAAAAGCGGTTCAGTACAGATTGTCACCGACATCAGCATGGGGGGTTATGGGAGCAGCGATTGAAGCGCGACTATGTTTGGAGGGAACAAACATTGGGAAAGAAAAACGCGTTTTTTAATTCAAACGAGACACAGTTAGATTCACTCAACGAAAATAAAATTCCTAGTCAATTTTATATATTCGTGATGAGTTAAGAAAATACGTTTAATTTTATTATTATTAATAAATGCATTTCTTTTCAGTGCCCATCGCTTCAGGGGGCGTTGACGCCACTCTCGCTCGCATGCAATGCACGTCTTGAAATGGACAGAAAGGCGCACTCGTATCACCTGTTGAAATACGCCCCCCTCGCAATTTGTGCTTTCTTGCTTGTCGAAGTTTGTCTGAAATTGGTGACGCGGGTAGCTTCACTGCTTCTTAATCTGTTCAGTCTAAAGTAGTGAGTTACGACCGCCAGACAATTGTGTAGTTGTTTTCGTGCGACTGCGCTGGCCGACGGACTTGGCATCCGACAATAGGATCAGCACTCTACACCTAAAGCATTCGTCGGCTTCCGAAGAAAGTATGTTCTGCGCAGGGATGCGATCTCGACAACCGTACGGCTGGCCTTTTCCTGCATCGCTTTCCACGCTGAAAGCTCGAAATGCCCACGGGGCATTTGAATATATAGCTCCAAAGGAAGAACAACAAAACAAAGTTCGCGCCTTCGAAAACAAAATGACGTCACTTCTGCTTTTAACGGACATGGCGTCACGTTATTTTTTCTTCCGCCGGAAGTGTTCCCACCACATACAGATGGCGCTAAGCCCCATGAACCGGCGATGGACCGCCATGTTTTGAACGTATGGGCTCCTATGGAAGCTTCGTAACCAGGTATATTTACCTTGGTAGTTCTTTCAGCTAGCTCTTCGGATGTTTACATGGAGTAGGGAGTGATAATTCTTTGTTTTTGTTTGGGATAGCGGTCGAGGTCGGGTTTGCGTGAGTGATTCGGCGAACGTGCTCGTTGGGCCTAGGGACCCGAGCAAGCGATGAAATCGAAAAACGTGAAGGCCGCGGGGAACGGGGAGCAAGTGCAGTGCGACGAGTGCCTGCGCTGGTGCTTCCTCGACGAGACTGAATTCCAGGATTTAGCAGAAGCCGTGGGGTCTAGCTTCACGTGCAGGTCGTGCGAGGGCGTCAAGGAAGCCGTCCAAAAACTGGAAGGGAATTGGGCGGCTAAGTTTGAAGAGCTTAAGGCAAGCCTGAGGGAGGAGCAGGAGAAGCGGGTAGCACTGCAGGCGAAGGTTGAAAATTTCGTCAAGGTGGAGGCGGCCCAGGCCGCGCAGTTGGTGAGGACTGTGGCCGAGCTTGGGGAGGCGAAAGAAAGGAGCGCCGAACTGCAAAGGCGGCTCGACGCTCTTGAGACTCGGGCAGCGGATAATGTCGGGTCAGGACGCCAAAGCGAGGGCGAAGTGGGAGGCAGGGAGCCAAAGCAAGCGGTCGCCAGCTCGCCGCCGGTGAATCGGCGTAGCTATAGCGAAGCAGCGCAACACGCCCCGAGTGAGGCGACGCTGCAGCCACAGGAAGCCGGGAAGCAGGGACAGGTAGGAGAGAGTGAAAGGGTGATTATCGCTGGCGACTCAAACATGGCTGGGTGCTCAAAAGCAATTGTGGAGAGGGTGAAAGGCGACAAAAGAGTGGCGGTAGGGACATTTCCAGGGCAGACACTGGGTTCTGTCATGGAGCGAGCAAAAGAAAAGCTCACGGAAAATGCCCACGTGCGCAACCTTGTCGTAGTAGCAGGTGGGCTAAATGACGTCCTGAACAGGAAAGGGCCAGGACTAGCCCAGCGCTTGGCGAAGGGGGTGGACGACTTGCGCGAGCTATCCCCTCAGGTGCAGATCGTGGTGTGCACGGTGCCGGAGGTGCCTGTGCGTGACAGTCACGTACAAAGAGCCGTAATGGCTGCCAATGAGGCAATATGGAAAATGAGCCGAGAGAAAGGCTTCGAGGTTGTCGAAGTAAACAGGGAAGTGAGAAGTTGTGGTGGTTTTAAACGAGATGAGATCCACTTCAATTACAGGCTAGCACGAGAAGTGGGCTGGCGACTTGGGGGTCGCGCTGTTGCTTTTTTAGGGGGCCCGCGGGCGCTCAGGAGGTCAGAGTAGGTAGTAATAAAGAAGGTCCCCTAGGGGAACAGCAGAAGAGCATCGCCGTCGATAAGAGAAAAAGGAGGAAAGCAAGAACAAGAGCTCGCCATGCAATAGGCTACATAAACATGCAGGGCGGCAGAAGAAAGGAAAAGTGGGCAGAGATTGAGGAGCAGTTACATAGAGAACAAATAGGGGTGTATGCGGTTACAGAAACGCACCTTAGAGACTCAGAAGAGCCGCCAGTTATTGAGAATTATGTATGGGAAGGGTGCAACAGAACTAAGTCGGAAAGAAAGGGAGGGGGAGTCGGAATGCTCATCAATCAGGGAGCCAAATGGGAAAGAGTAAATTCACAATGTCAAGAGCATCTTTGGTTATCAGGTACAATGAGTGGGAAAGAAACTTGGCTTGGAGTTACGTATTTGTGGACCGGAATAAATTGCACAGAGAAGAATAAAGAGTTAGTGGAATGCATAAGCGCTGATATTAGGGGTTTCGGGAATGGTGCTGAGATAGTCCTATTAGGTGACATGAATGCCCACATACAGGATTTAGATGGCTATACCGACAATAACGGGAAGTCAATGCTAGACCTTTGCGAGCAACATAACCTCGTGATCGTGAATACAGGGCCTAAGTGTGAAGGACAGATCACGTGGGAAGTGGGAAACCGGCAATCGACCATTGATTACTGTCTGATGACAGAAGGAATTCATGATAAGTTGAGAGAAATGGTCATCGATGAGGAAGGGTTTAACAGCATAGGGAGTGACCATAAACGCATCATTTTGAAAATGGGATATGTAGTTGGGAAAGAGAGCAACGAAAGCAAAATGGCCAGCCCAAATTTGAACGCTGAACAAATAGCAAATATAGTCACTAGAGTGGAGGAAGAAATTGGCAAGTCGCCAAGTAAGGGGTGGGAATATGGTGAGCTTCTAAGTGTAGTAACGACAGAAATACGGAAAGAGAAACAACATGTTCATTGGAAAGGAAAAAAGAAACCGAAAAGCTGGTGGAACAAGGAGATACGAGAAGCGATCGCCGAACGACAGAAAGCATCTCGAGAGCACAGGCAGGCAAAGAAGGCGCAGTTGTCACAGGATGAAGTAACCGGTAAATGGGAAATATACCGGGAGAAAAAGTCTATGGTTCAAATACTGGTGCAAGCAAAATTAAAAGGTGAAAGTGAAAGTTGGTTGTCAGATATACGTGAGAAAAAGAAGGCCGCACCTAGAATATTTTGGAATCACATAAAATTATTAGGCAGGAAATCAACAACAATACAACAACATATCCTAGACGAAGATGAAAACAGACTGGAAGGAGAAGCAGCAATAAATTACATCCAAAAAGTAACAGCCGAATCTTTCCAAGGCAAGGACGAGGTTGTATTTGAAGAAAAAAAGAGCATGAAAGAGACCCAAGGGGGAAAGGAGCTAGTGCTTACAAATTTAAACTGGAAGAAAGCGGAAGAGAAAATTCCTAAGCGCACAGCCACAGGGCTAGACGAGGTTCCCGTTAGGCTGATAAATGAACTGGGACCAAAAAGTAAGGAAGCTCTCGTGAAAGCAGTTGAAAAAACTTTGAAAGATAGACGAATACCAGACAGTTGGCGACAAAGTAGAATGAATTTAATTTATAAAGGCAAGGGGGAGAAAGACAGAATTCACTCGTATAGACCGTTGACCATTACATCGGTAATATACAGGCTAGCAATGCAGGCAATCAAATTAAAGCTTCAAGCATGGGCAGAAAATAATGGCATTTTGGGAGAGCTTCAGAATGGCTTTAGAATAGGTAGGCGTTTGGATGATAACTTGTTTGTTCTTACTCAGTGTATTGAAATATCAAACGCAGAAAGCAGACCGTTGTATGTGGCCTTTTTGGACATTACAGGAGCATACGACAACGTAGACCGCAGCATTTTGTGGGATATTCTGGAAGGGGAAGGCTTAGGTAACGATTGTATACAGCTTTTGAGAGAGATTTACCTAGAAAATACTGTTTGCGTTGAATGGGAAGGGATGAGGAGCGCGGAGAAAGTTCATATCAACAAGGGACTGAGGCAGGGGTGCCCTTTATCCCCGCTGCTGTTTATGATGTACATGGTGAGGATGGAGAGGGCGCTAGAAGGCAGTAATATCGGGTTTAATCTCTCATACAAACAGGCAGGTACAGTAATAGAGCAGCAACTCCCAGGTTTATTTTATGCGGACGACATTGTGTTGCTCGCCAACAAGCAAAGTGATTTGCAACGTCTGGCTAATATCTGTGGACAGGAAGGCAACAATTTAGGTTTGAAATTTAGTGTTAGAAAATCAGGTGTTATTGTATTCAATGAAAACAGTGAACAGACAGTGGAGATACAGGGCCAAGAAATACCTCGGGTAACAGAATATAAATACCTTGGTATATGGATAAACGAAGGAAACGGATATATAGAAACACAGGAAAAAACCATAACAGTCAAGGGGAAGAGAAATGCAGCCATAATGAAGCACAGAGCGCTATGGGGATACAATAGGTACGAGGTCCTCCGAGGTATGTGGAAATGGGTAATGGTTCCAGGACTTACTTTTGCAAATGCGGTTGTTTGCTTTAAATCAGGGGTACAATCAGGACTCGACGGGAACCAAAGGTCAGTGGGTCGCCTCGCATTGGGCGCTCACGGGAAGACTACAAATGAAGCTGTGCAAGGGGATATGGGCTGGACTAGTTTTGAAGTGAGGGAAGCTCGCAGTAAAATTGAGTATGAAGAACGGCTGAGGAATATGGAGGAAAGTAAATGGGCTGGGAGAGTGTTCAGGTATCTGTACAGGCAAAACATTGATTCACAGTGGAGGAAAAGAACTAGGAAGCTTACCAGCAAGTATGCGGCCTGTGGGGTGGGCAACACAGCAACAAAGAAGGTCAAGCGGAAAGTCAGAGAGGCTGAATTAATCTCATGTGTGGCGGCAATGGAAAAGAAACCTGCCATAAGTAACTACTTAAGGGGAAAAAACGAAATTAGGAAAGAAACCATTTATGATAACTCAAATCCCAGTGACAACAATGACATCCACAGGATGTCCTTGGGAAATCTTGAAAGGATATGCGGATATCCCTAGGACGTGCTAAGAAACTCCCGCGGACATCCCTCGCATATCTTTTTGGCCGCAGTTTCTGTATCCCACGGAGGTCCGCAGGAAATCCCTGTGGATTTTCATTGGCCTTGATGAGGACATTGGTCAAATATGAAATGTCCTATAGGATATTTACAGGACTTGAAGAGAACATATTCATCCTTTTTGTCGAGTGGTATGGGATGTCCATGGGAATTTTTACAGGACTCGACAAGGACATAGTTGTAAATGATTCTTGTAGACAAACAGGTATTCTTGCAGGCAGCTTGGATGCATTAAAGGCACCCAAAGCTACCCAGGAAGACCAAGCAGTGTGAGCAGTTAAAAGGAAATAGAAATATTGTTGCCTTGCCTGCACAACTCTAACAATGGGTACAAATATGCCATGTCGGAAGGTTGCTTCAGTCACTAGAAATGCAAGAAAGTTGCATGCAAAACGTGGCAAACATGAGTACATAATTTTTGTAGCAGTCATAATTCTATTCATACGAGTGTAGTGTTGATAGAGTTCCAGTAAATTTCGAGGTATATATACCTCGCTGAACAGAGCTTCAACATCAAATATAATTTTATTTTAGGAATTACAAAATTCTCAGTCAATATGACAGACACGCACACTAATCAAAAGCTCTGCACATAACTTGTGCATACCATGTGCACTTTCATTACGAGTAACTAGTCATTTTGTAAACTGCACAATGATATTTCCACACAAACACATTTCAAAACAGCATATTTATAACAATATTGTGAACAAAACTACCATCTCAAAAACTTACAGAAATAAAATTTTAAGAAAATATGTAAAGCTTTGGCATTCAAAAGGGGTACAAAGGTTGTGCATACATCAGAAAGGCCATTTTTTTATTGGCAGTGATTGACACGCTTGTGATGTAAATAAATGCAATAACAGTTCACAAGAAGCGGAAAGGACTAGTTTCACACATTGCATAGACACTGTTTTCATGTCAAAAGCATCAGGCTAGCTGCTACAAAAAATTTATCTGACTAGGAGTGGGGCGCACACAGTAAAGAGAGGGTCGAAAGACAGGAATTTCTTTCTGGCTAGCAAAAGCAGACCAAAATCTGTGCACACCTTGTAACAGAAGGAAATTTCACGGCATTCGTAATATCAAAATGCGGCAGCTATATTGGTGCTTGTAATATGCCAAGATATAACATTCCTGACGTATTGCAAAAGCCTACCAGGAAATGTGCAAGAAAAGGACAACATCGAAAATACAATGCTAAAAACGCGCCAACTGAATAAAAACTGAATTGAATGATCTGAATGAAAAACAATAATAGATACAATTACGAACTTAGCGACAAAGGACTTTCAAATGAGGCCTTTCAGCCAATGGCATCGACCAGTTCCGACAATGTCGCGATTAATCCGCTCGCATGAAATCGCAGGTGACTGCAAGTAGCTTGGTGGCGGTAAATGGGAATAATGCAAAATCTGGTCGACACCATTGATTGGAGGGTCTCCATAGAAGGGTATTTACCACTGCATTCCTGATCAGCATCCTGCATAAAAATAAACAAGGCTTCACAGAAACACTTGCAAGAGCTGGTAGGCTTTTAGTATTCAGGTGAGGTACATTTGCTAGTTTGGGACTGCCATAAAACTTGAGAAACAAGCCGTAACCTGATCCGCTAATAGGAGAACAGGCTAAGGTGAAGTACAAGGGGATGGACACACATTATGCAGTAAAAAATAGTTTTACACTGCCAGTGCTCTTGGTAGTCTGTAAGGAACCACAAGACACCGCTGCAACACAAGGAAACAATTATGCAAAAAAATCAAAAGAAGCAGTTTACCCCATTTTAAAAGTAAACAATAATTACAAAATAATCAGTACAATGTGGGGCACCCAAGAAAATATGCAAAGCAAGATTGTTTGCAAGATACTGTCCACGACTAGTGGCATACAACATGGAAAATAGAGCTAAATTTACAGGTCAGAATCGTCATTGTCCGCTTCTATGTCCAGCAGCCTGTGGGACGTTTCCTCCATGATGCTTGCTTCTCCCAGGTCAGTTGGAAGTGCTGCTTCGTCATTGGTTCTGCAAGTTAACATCAACATCTCCATGAGGCTAGTGCTACAAGTATGTAGTTGTGATTTCCGCAAAGTAAATTTAAAATACAACCTTCGACTTCACATAATAATTATGTCATCCTGTTTTAAATCAGAGAATTTTTGCATTGTTTTCATTCCAATAACAATCCTGAAAGCGGCAAGACTCGCATTTGGCACAAGTCTTCACCATGAGTATACATGCCTGTGAACAATCATTGGCCAATGACATGCTGCCAATGATTTAAACCCTACCGGACATTTTTTTTTACATTTGCACCAAATTAGTCATTCTATACCTGTGCCACTATTTGTCAGGTGAAGAATAGATGGTATAGTGTATCAACTGTCACCTGTTCTGCTAATGGCTTGCGCCGACACTACTCTGTGCCTGAAGACAACGCAGTTGCCCCGCTCTCTTGGTGCTCGTTACACCTGAGCACTATGCAAGATTCCACACCGCGTCTCCGAAGACACATAATAAACGCACCCCCTACAACTGCAATGAATGAGCCTTACTAGCTGTAAACTGGACACATCATCATCACCATCAGCCTGACTATACCCACTGCCGGGCAAAGGCCTCTCCCATGTCTCTCCATTAACCCTGTCTTTTGCCAGCTGCACCCACCCTATGCCTGCGAACTTCTTAATTTCATCCGCTCATCTAACCTTCTGCCGCCTCCTGCTACGCTTGCTTTCTCTTGGGCACAGAGTCCCACAAAACAGAGGATAACACCTGACTCTCCGTTGTTTGTTAAAGCATTAATGGACTGGCAATGAAGAAAAGCAGGCAGTGATACTGGCACCTACAAGCTTTGGTGCCGGCTCACTAGATTTGTATCCATACCTGCCATTATCTGGGTGTTTAACAGCCTTGCGCTCCATTCTTTCTTTTGCGTGTCGCAACCATGACTTTGTCACTTTCTCTATTTCAGCCACTGTTCCATCACAAGTAGTTCTGCTTGTTAGGACATCTGAAAAAATAAATACGCGCTTCAATTTACTGTTACATGACACCCTTCCTGCACAATGATAGCGAATGGCTTGAGAGCACCAGCTTGTTGTGGATATTACCTAAATCATACATAATTTCCACGTCATCCAATTTGTAGCATCAGGACAGAAAATACATTTTTGAAATTAGTACTAGCCTCATTTAACAATGATACATGGAAAAATAAGGCAGAAAAATCTTGTTTAAACTATGTGCATGAAATTCCCGCACTACTATACAAGATTTATTTAGACACTGAGTGAAACAATCATATGATAGTCTGCACAGTTATTTGATACCTCAGGCGTCAGGGAAGACGAGCTAACAGATCACAGTGGTTTACCAAATAGCTGGCTACCTGGTAATAGCGAATAAACAAAGAATGCAATTTTGACCTTTGCACTGTCTTGTGAACCGCCACCAACATTCAGTCCTCCTTTTATCCGTCATGGTATGCGGGCAGAGGCAACTTATTCCTTCTTTTTGGCCCGCTTAAAGCTTTCATATTTTGTTTGCTATGCATTTGCTAAATGTTAAATAAGGTTATCTTTAATAATGCATGTCCTGTAAACTTAAGGCGCCCGTTTCTCACAAATAGAACTAGCAGTTTTCTATCAACCAGTAGTGTGTATAAAAACAGTGGTGCTGTACAGTCATTCTGAATTTATGACACCTTAGTAGTGACAAATTCTTTTACAAATCAACAAATTTATTACATGTATATGGTCATACCTAGCATCACTTCGCAGCATGCTGTCTCCCTGAAGTGGCGCTTGCCTTTTCCTCCCTGCCAACTGTAGTGCATAGCCACGTGATCAGAAAGCAGGTCCTTCAGGACCCTCCTTGTAGCATCTACGATGTCAGTTCCCCCAAGTTTCTTCCATCGTGTCTTCTGCAAAAAAAGTGCATCATAGTGAGTTAACGGAGTTAACAGACAATAAAAAGCCTGTCCAAGAAAAACACTACCAAGCACCCACTGACAAATCTATGTGCCAAGCCTTCCTTTAGTAAATTTCGATTACCCAAGTATTTCTATTATATAATATCTTGCCACACAAGCAGTTTCATTTCTCTAGTCAGATATGAAGTGGTTTTGGCTCGTGCTTACATAATGGCCAGAGCTTGATGCTTTGCCATGCTAGCCACAGCTTTCTAGAGAAATACATTTCCTAAAATAGGAATGATGTCCAAGAGAACATATTCATGTCATCCAGTCATTCGTTTTTAATTTACAACTACTTCCTTCAGGAAAATTAAAACTGCAGATGATAGGATGGAAAATAAAAATAAAAATTGGGAGTCGGGAGTGAATCACACTAATCAGCAAGAGCTGCATTACTGTAATAAGCAGCAAAGCTTGACTAAGTACCTGCACAAGCTGCAACAATGGTGCCGATGTTCTCTGTACTGACGTTCATATCTTGGAGGTAATGGGATTTGGTGCAATGGTTAACTGATGACTGTGACCAGTTTTGTGTTTCTGCAATTAACAACTGCACATTTATGTGACAGCATTTGAAAGTTGGCACAAAAGTGCTAATGAAATGCATTGATGAGACAACCTTGGCAATGCATTCTCTGCACCTTGCCTTTGATTTGGCAGCTTGCACAAGGTTTTGCCTCCAGGCTTGGCAAAATTCCTTTTTCCAGCTTCAGTCATCGCTTTCTTCAGAGTACTATGCAGGTGTTTACCAAATGCATAGCTGTTACTATGCTTTTTTAGTACTTGAAAATCATGCATGTGCACAAAGCATCTCAAGAGCAACTTGGCAGCATATATGATGGCGTTCCCTACCTAACAACGTTTGCATGATACACAAGGTACAGCCTGCATACATGGTGTGGTCACCCAATCAAAGAAATCAGCTGTGCATGGTCATGTAAGAAGTCAAAGCCAACAAAGGTAGTGCAAAATACAAGCGCTCTATATGCCCGTCTCATAATCTTTTTGTGCCACTTCCAGCCACAGACGCAATGCAGCAAGTGCTACAAGTAGCGCTGAGGACGAAGCCAAGTATAGCTTCCCCAAGCAGCTTTCGAAGTAATATTTTTCAACTAGTTAGAAGCTCTCCTCACACTCCCTCAACAGACAGTAGCATGAAGAGTTGTACAGATGTGACCTCGCATGAACACCTTTTGAAAGCAAGCACCACGCAAACATAAATGCTCAGCACTGCCTTTTGCACATGGCATGCAGAATCATGTTATGTAACTAGGAAAGTGTAGTTACCAGTTGCTTTTTCATGGATGCCGAACCTTTCAGCGAATCATCAAATTCCAAAAATGCGTCCAAGTTTTGCGGCACTTCTATGTCATCCACATCATCGTCCAGATTATTCATCCGTGATCTCACCCAGGATGTCAGGAAGTTCAATTGTGACGAATGTTCAAGCTGCCGGTACCGAATGCCATGAAGCAGTCTTAGAAGCTCTGGCTGTAGTGCACCTAGACATTGCAACAACACATTAATATCAGAAAGAAAAAGCTTCAAAATAACAGTTCAATTATCCTGAATATGTGTGCACACTTCTTGCAATGCCTGTCAAGCCCTTGTGATGCACTCTGCATTGATGTCCATAGAATACCACCTCTGGACATGCAATAAGTCCAAAACTAATATGCTAGCATTCAAATCAAATGAGCTTGCAATACTAACTTTGGTCACATTTTGGTGCTGGTGTCATGTCCTTCCTTCGCGTAGATTCTTTAGCAACCTACAAACAGAGGAAAACAATACCACTCTTCTGCACAGTCACCTCAACATACATGTAAAGATCATTACAAGCAATTTTAGTAATGTTTATGGCTTTGCAGAGCAAAAAAAAAATTGGGGATCAAAAGCAAAGCAAGCTTAACAGCCGCAGAGACTAGGAATGTTTCCCCATATGTTAGTAGTAGTGAGCCGGTTACTTTTTGAGAGAAAGGCATTAGGAGACAGCTCGTGCAATTAAGATAAGCCCACCTATGAAAATCAGTGAAAAAAGCAACTTTCTTTTTATAGCTACACAGAACTGATGGCAATAACGCATTAAAAAAAATCAGTTCTAAAAATTTCAGCACACTACACAGCAAATTTCACTTGCACAGAAAACGCATGCAATAAAAACTAGGGTAATATGTCATGTTTGAAATGGAAGGTTTGTCTGCAGTACTATTTGCACATGCACTTGAAGACAGAGGTTAATGAAACTACAAAAAGATGACACAGTTCCTAAAGAGTAACACATGCAGTCTATTGAATGCTTACATGCATTCAGTGTGTTAATTCTTAAACACTCCTATATTCATCAAAAGTACTTCATTGCACACTATAGTAGCCCACTGATTTATGCCTCTGGCTTTGCAACTGCCAAATATGGCACTACGTTGTAATTAGCAGTACAAACCTCGTTACTCTGGCTGCTGTGGCGCGATGTCCCAGCAGGAGCAGTGCAGTGACGAGGAGAGGCCTTGCTGCCTGCAGATTGTTGCATAAGAAATGTGTTCATGTTGACCTAAGAAGGTGCACTTAGGATGGCTTACCCTCCCAACCAAAGCACAGTGTTTTAATGGCATTTAGGCTTCGAACACAGTGCAGCCAAGGTTCACTAAATGAAAATTAAATGTTATTACCGGTAGCTGCTGAAATCTGGGTGAGTGGGCCCTTTCTTCTTTTCACTAAAGGTTGCTTCTTTGGCTGCTTTACCTGCAAGCAGACGGCTGTCAGATCATTTGCCCTATGTTGGTCAACTTGGTATACTTAACGAAAGTGAGACTAGGCTGCAGTTTTCATTTATGCAAAATCAAGCACCTAGCTTGGCTCAGTGCAGCAGGCGAAAAAAAGAAGGGGGAATGAATAGTTGTATCAGAGGATGCATTATAGTGAATATAACACAGTAATATACACACCACAAACACGATCTGGTATGTCAGAGATCATGTAGCAACAATGTGAGAAAATACATTTAATGGCTGCGAGCAAATTATGGCAAGAATAAATGTGCATGGTTAACTGTTTTAAGGCTCAATGCAAGCAAATTCTGGTTGGTTTATGTTTTGGTTTATGGCGTTTAACGTCCCAAAGCAACTCAGGCTACGAGAGACGCCGTAGTGGAGGGTTCCGGAAATTTCGACCACCTGGAGTTCTTTAACGTGCACTGACATCGCACAGTACACGTGCACCTTGCGTTTCGCCTCTATCAAAACACGGCCTCCATGGTCGGGATCGAACCCGGCTACTCCGACTCAGTAGTCGAGTGCCGTAACCACTGAGCCACCGCAGCGGGGCTGCAAGCAAATTCTGGTCAATCCTATGCAGGTTATTGTAAACTGTGATTGAGAATGAAATGCCAGAAACAAGATAGTCATAAACTCAGATGACCTAAGTATTACACTGCTGCTGTCTTAATGACTGATGCGATGGTGCTCCTAAACAAGTTGCATTTAAAGACAAAGGTGAAAGATGAAAAGTTGCTAGCATATCAACGATGCATGAAACTTGTTTTGTCTGCTTTCAATAAGCCTGACGTCATGCAAGTAATGGTTCAAGACTGCCAAAGTATTATATATTGGTTGCATTAAGGACTGGCCTTATAATAACGTAAGATTTGCATTATTGAAGCTCACATACTCTTTAGGGAAAAACATTTTTCCGCAAATACCCAGGTTTTTCTTGTAGTGGCTTTGGTTGCAACAAAGTACTACGCTTTTGAACATGACTTGTTAACAGTGAGTATATTACCAAAATAGTTTATTCAAAACCCTTGCTCAGTGTTGAGTGGTTAAAAGTATTAGGCCATGAAGTACAACTTCTAATGAACGACATTACAGCATTTCAGTACAATTTGCATTTGAATGACCCCAGATGCAAATCAAAGCGAATGAAGTGTTTAGCTAGAGTGGTACCAAGGTAATGTAATATTATATAGTAGAGTTGTTCGCATACAGGTGAATTTGCAGGCCTCAGTGTATCTAGCCAAGCATCCTTTAAATCAGATATACTGAGCACACAGTTGCCCACAGGTGAATATGAAATGAAAAGACAGAGTGGAAAAAGAACACACCCACATAGCTGTCGAGGCACCGGCACTGCAAGGAAGAGACTCCTCTTGTGAATCTGCGCAAATAAATATTGCATAAATTAAAACAGGAGTTCAAATTTGGACCCTGAATTTATTATCCATGAAATGAAACAAACTTTGCCTGCTGCAGTGGCTCATGGATCTGGCTCTCAGCTACCCGTCCCTGTGTACTGTGCATTGTCAGTGCACATTAAACAACCCCAGACGGTTGAAACTTCACGGCAGCCATCCACTAGGGTGCCCATTTATCTCCTCTTTCTTTCACCCCCTTCTTCACAATTTCCCCATGACACAGTCTACATGCTTATGGTTTAGAATGCTAAGGCTTTAGACGGAATGTCCTAGGCAACAACCCAACTCAGCAATGTTGAGTAGTGACCTTGTCTACAATATTTCCAGTTTTGAAAAAGTGGTTGATTAAAAAATTAACTTTAATTACAGGGTTCAGGAATAAAAAGTCAGGAAAATGTAGATCACACTGAGAAACAGCAATCTAAGCTGTTTCCAACCCAATACCATTGAGGCATGTCTTTTCTGACCTGAAAAAAATGTCCGCAAAATGCACTGCAGCTGCCAATGCCACTGTCAAGCGGCTGTTTTTGTATGCTGCAAACAGATGAGTAATGGGAACAATGTTAAAAATATTTTAACGCAACGCTTTTAATGTGATCCCCAACTTTGTATTCATGAAACCAAAGATGGGAAATTTAATTCATCCCGATTAATTTACTTTGCAATACATCTCCCTCTCAACAATTTTCAGTAGGTTGCCGTCACCTAGAACACGTCCTTTCTAAAACCTTGGTTCAGCTTAGTTGAACAGCTAGTGTGCAAAGGTTCACGCAATAATATATTGTGTGTACAAATCTATTACTACATTTTTACATTCTTTTAATTGCCTTAGCTGCACTGAAATTGCAGATCCTTACCACTTAGCAGTTCACAGGCTGCAAAAGGCATTCTGGGAGGTGTTGGTGGAGTTGGAAGACTGTATGGCTCAACAGACTCATCTGAGCTGCTATCGAACTGTCGCTTTTTCTTCCTCCTCCTTGGCTCGTCAGGGTCTGTATCCAAGTTTGACGTGAGCTCTGCTTTGGAGAGCTTATTTCTTGCTTCTTTATAATTATCTAGAAAAAAAAACAGATATCATTATTTATAAAAAAAAGCAAACCTTAAAGTGCTGAACAAACTGGTACAAATTTCCTTAATAAAAATGCACAACTTACCATACATACCAAGAACCACACATGTGGTTTGAATCCATCCTGAACCTGGCTCAGTGCAGCTTCTCACCATCTCTTGCACATTTTTAGCCTTTTGTGGCCACATACACATTCCACCACGTATCCAGCTGCGTCGTACCACAGCAACAGCATCTCCTTCGTCAGGAAACTTGACAATGGCAAAATCTCCATCTTTGAAGAAAACAATAAACATTCTTTACAAATGATATGCGCTCAGTGGCAAGCGAAAGAAATTACACTGATAATTAAAGATGCATAGTAGTCTGATAGCAGTCATTCACATGAAAAGACCTTTCTGAACCAATGAAATGAATGCAATATGGAACAGGGTGTGAAAATTCAACATACAAGCAACTGCAAAAAAAAAATAGATTGTGCGGTGGTATATTTAACTAGAACAAGAAACAGAGCCTCACTTAGGCAAAAGGGGAGAACTACTGGTTATGGTTGCCACATGACACTACAAACATTCACATAGCCTTTGCTGATTTCACACATCATTCCCTGCCCACTTGCTCAAGTCCGTGCAACCAAACTCATAATACAACCACTGTATTTTTAAACTACTTTAATTGCAGTCCAGCAACCCAATCATTTAGTTTCTGTTCGCTTCTTTTTTAATGAAAATAGCTAATCCTTTTACAAGCATAGTTTAGAGTAAGACAACCATATGTACATTATTTATTGGTATAGCAACTGTACAGGCTCACATATATGCCGGGAAAAAAAACAGCAAGGCATCCCTAGAAAATAATATTTGCCGATAAAAAAAAACAAGGTGTTGTGGAATAAAAACCAAAATTATCATAGAAAGAGGAAAGCCTAAACCCTATTTATAAGCTTCACTGCCAGGAGAGATTTGCGAGTATTACTGAACATGACTTCGCTGACTTATCTCCCAAAAAGAGGCATATCCAGAAAAGCAAACAATTCTAAGTGAAACACCAAGGCAACATTATTGAACATGTAAAAGAGGAAAAATGGCAAAACCATTGCCAAATGGAAGCTTCACACACTTGCACAATACTTCAGAAAATGGCCACACATGAAGAGGAGAGGGGTTAGAGACAAAGAACACACTGAGAAGTGATGACAAGCAAGGGTAGTCATAAAGGTCACGTTTAACAGAAAACTTATGACCAACAAGAAGCACATCTCTAGAGTGATATTCCACCACAATGTTCACAACATCAATCACTGTTCCATCCAAAAGGAGGCACGTGTTGTTAGGGCATGCCACAGTCAAAGTGAAACATTGGTGTGTTACAAGCTTACGGTACTGTTGGCCCTCCAAATGATCTGTTAAAGGACCGTCATCATGAGGGAAAAGCAATGTTGGCTCTGCCTGCTTCCTTCTTGCCTGTGCACTGCTAGATGCAGCCCTCTCCTCACTAACTCTCCTGCAGAGCTGCTCTAGTGCCTTACCGGGCTTACGGTGAAGCCTCTTTAATCTCTGCATGAAATTCTCAAACGGGAAGGCACTCCAACTGTCTAGATGCCCCAAGTTTCTAACATCTTCTGCGAGGTGTATAAGACCGTGGACATTATGAGACACAAAGTCTATCCCGTATATGCCCTTAAAGGTGGTCACAAAGTGCTGAAGCAACTGTTCACCATAGATTGTGTGTACAAACTGTACACACAATCTAGGGGAAGCTAGGATTGTAATTGCACAATGTAAAACCATGAAGTTCCCATGCAAATCACTTCGTACAAGGTGATAAAAAGTTACAGGCCCCAGGTAAAGCAAAAGGAGTCGAAACTCTGTTGCCTTCCACCTGTCTAGCTCACTCAGTGGCCTTGGTCTGCGGTTAAACTCACATGGGATACAAGCTGCAAGCTTTTCAATTCTTTTAGAAATCTCATCTTTTACTTGAGCGGCCATTCTGAATGAATGTTGACCTTGAAACCAAAGCCGCAGCAGCTTATGCATAACTCCTATGCACACCAAGTGCATGTAGTCAAGAGGAACCTGTTTAACTAAGTCAAATGAGAGGTTCTCAAGAATTGATGTGCCAATATGGTGGTCCTCATCAGTGTGCTCCCTAAAGCTGACATCTGTTCTAGGGGCCGCATTCAGTTCTGGGAAGCACATTCGGCCATTAACGAACCTGCCCTCTGTTACACACTTTGTACAGCTGCTGTATCCACTGTGTCCTTTTACTGACAGCACAAATGCACGGGCAGGGGCATCACAAACTACAGCAAGGATTTGTACTTCGATGACTCTTCCCCTAAAAAATACCCCTCCTTCTTGTGCTTCACTGAGTTCTGAAACAAACTCCTTCAAGAACTCATTGCTATTTGCAGGTTTGCTGTGCCCAAAGTACACACCAATGGGAAAAGGCTCACTACTTTCAACGTTCTTCAATTGACACAGTATGGGCCAAAACTGCGCCTTGGTGCTCTTAGTGAGAGGCAAGCCATCTATGTTAACAATGAGTTCTAGAAGTTGAGGTATGGTGCACGTTTCCCTCAAAGCATGTTGTATGCCAGCCACGAGACCAAAATGGTAGTACTGTCCGTTTCCGATAGTGACTATTCCTTCAATTCGCCTGGGCGTTCCTAGCAACGACACAGCAGACCTTGGCAGTTCAGTAAATACAGCTGGAGATGAATTTCGGAGGTCTTTCAGAAGCGCTGTGAGGCAGCGGTGTGAAACATTGAATTTAACTGCCCAAGACTTCAAACGGTCTTTAAGGCACTCTGTTTTCCTGTCGCTTACACTACACTCAACCATCACCGGCGGCAGCACACGAGAGCGTTGAAGAGCACCAGGCGATAAACATGCATCGAGTTCATGCTGGGGCGTGCACGCCACTGAAACATGCGCCGAGGACGGCAAAAGGTCTGAGAAAGAATCACGTAACTCAGGTTCTCCGTCTGAGTAGTCTGAATCAATTTCTGCTTCGCACGGCGCCTGCAAGCTCGTGCACAACAGCTGCGATGACGCAGCTTCGAGGCTGGCATCTACAGCGCCTCTAACGCGACGCCGAAATGAACGTCCAGATTGACCCGTGTCGTGTCCTGCGTATCAATCAAGGATGCTCTTGAAAAAGAAGTGGCTTTCAAACCAGAAATAATGTATTAAAAAATCGGTTTTCAAAAAGTGAAAGCTTTCTCTGTCCGATTTGGTATGCCATGCAAGCCGAGATTCACCAGGAAGTGTTTGCAAAAAAAGTCATCTGTAGTGGTCCAGTTTATTTTGGGCGCTCGAAAACTTGGCAAATTGTACACAATTTTGCAGCGCAGCAAGCGAGAGGCATTTATCCTAATTGTGCTCCGCACAAAGTTTACGATTCTACACTTTCATACCTGGCGCCACAGTTCCATGCAACCGTACGGACATAACAGAAATTCAAGCACTTGCCGCGCGTCAATATAATTGGCTATTGGCTTCCGCCCAGCGTTCTCTGCCGCAGTTGAGTTTGCGCGGGAACTCTACAAAGAAACGCCATGCATAGCGAGTCGCGGTGCCGCGGTGATCTTATGCAGCTAAACAACAAATGCATACATGTCATGCTCCTTTGGGACGAATACAACACGCCATACAGGACTAAGACTAAATAACGGCTCCATGGCCACCTTAGGTCCTGCGTGCAAAGGAGGCGTATGAACAAGATGCGAAAAATTACTTGCCTTTGGACGTGCTCATGGCCACGCCACCGCCGTTCGCTTCAAAGCGTCTTGCAATTGCGGCGCGCGTAGACAACGCAGACAAACTAAAAGCCCGCCAAAAGCCGGACACGCCGAAACACACGCAGCCCGCGCTGCCGAAAGGAACAAAGCGGCACACGGCAGGACCGCAGCACGTCAAATGCTTCATATATGCATCAGTTATAATTTGTTTTAACGTAGACATAAATGAAAAAACGCATTTGTTTTTAAATTTGTGTCCAAGTATTTTTTAGTTTGGTATTTATTTTTATTTATTATCCACTGCCGACATCTGAGCGCGGCAAACTTCAAACTTCGAGGAAAAACCTATAAATAGAATGCGTTGCACACGTGCTGAACATGAGGTCGTGTTTAGATGCCAGATTGATCGAAAAGCAAAGAGACGACTCGAACACTCCCCTCAAGGCCGCAGTGTTTATTACATATCTGATGCGGCGAAAATATATTGGGCAGGTTATTTGAGAGACATGCATCCATGTAAAAGGCACCTGATATTAAAAGTGAACATATATCCAGGTAAAGGAAGCTACTGCGAGAGCAGGTCTTACAAAACTTTGCACAAAATTGCGCTAAGAATGCATATCAAGTAAGTGTTCGCATTATAACCCGAGCGGGATATCCAGGGGATATCGTGTCAGGACATCTAAAAGGAGGACTTCCCACGGACATCCTGCGGAAGTACGCAAATGAGCTGGGATATGCGGATACGATTCGGATATCCCTGGGAGCTGGTGTTGTCACTGGGGAAGCTCATTACTTTTCGAAGCCAGATCGGGATGCCTTAGAACACGCACGTATAAAGCGAGATATAAGAAGGAAGAAGAAGCATGTGCTTGCTGCGGTAAAGCTAGGGAAACGACGGAGCATATTTTATTGGCCGGCGCTGGGTGCACGCGCGTGGCAGCAGACGACCCCAAGTGGAGTGCGCTGCTGCCACACATTATGACGTCACAAAAAGAAAACTTAGTAAAAAATACATGAAATGCTAACGTTATCGTTTTGTTGTTAAATACACTACGCCTAAATAAATAAAGCATTTATTTTGTGCTGCGTTTGAAAATCGAAAATGACTGTCGGCGCTTACACACGCGTGCACGCAATGGGAGGACCGTTGCGATTCCTTGTGGCTGTGTGGTGTGTACTGTAGTATTGAATCACTGTGTAATATCGGCGAGTACGAATAACGTTGCCGTTACGAAGCTACAGAAGCTTCGAACGAACTGTGCTGCATCCACGAAACAGCACGACATGTCGCCTCATTTGGACTGTCGGTTTCGAAGAGTCGTTGTAGCACAACGCCGACTGCATATGGTGTCGACACGGATCATGCATATTGCAGGGTGTGTCGTATGTAGCGATTCTTTAAGTTGTGTGTACGCCTTCTGGCAAAGTCGGATGTCTGTTTGGCCTTGGACACCACGTCGACACACTGCTCTCGAGCTCGAAAACGCAGAAGTGGTGCGCGTCGGCATTGACGTCGATGTATTGAGCCAAAGTAGAACTATGAGCGGCTGGGCCACGTTCTGCAATATTTGTCTTCATAGTTAACATTGGGGTTGCTCAACATGTTCCTTTAGAACTGTGGCGAGCAGGTGCTCAAGCAAGTCGCGATTCGCTAGCCGCCAAAATCCGATAAACAAGGGAACAGTATGAACATGCAAGACAAGAAACAGTACAGGTAAATGCGACATCGAGCGCCATATAAAAATTGCAACAGCTCACTTACTTAGGCGATATCTGCAACAGCAATCCTACGAAGGATGAAACATTTGTTTTTTTTTTCCGCGATCGATGCACAACACTAAGCGGCAACTGCAGCAACAAGCATTTGGAACGAGTTTAAACGTTTTTACCATAACAGCAAAAAGTTCTGCCAAACTGAGAGCCCACATATGCTCCATTCACATCAGTAAATTCAACAAGCAAGAGCAACAGCACTGAAAAACATAACAGGGGCTGCACAAGACCACACTACCAACCAAGTGTGGCTCGAGATCGCAAGCTCGAACACCATCCGGTTCTTTCAGCGCAACTAACTAGAACAACATTCTATCACACAACACAGTAAGAAACCGTAAAATTGTGTTTTAGCTAAGCTGAAACGCTGAAGCAGCTCCAGCAGCGCGCGCAAAACTATAAACCGGAACACGCCATACTTGTTTAAACAACGTCATCATAACTGTGACGTCACTTCCGTGCGTGGCAGCAGCGTTTTGGTATGGCATTTCGCTTTTACCACGCGCGTGTCACCAGTTACCGCCTATTTTATTAGAATGTGAAGACATCTATCCAGCGGTCGATTTAGGCACCACTGGCCTCCTTGAAGCCCTCGGGTACACCTCGGGTTCAGCGGGAGCAGTGGTAAAGCAAACAGGTCCGCAATAGACATCAGTAAGAGGCGATTGGAGGATTGGTGGAAGAAAAGTAGGGAAACGACAAAGGACGGAGACGTACAAAAGCACAGTTCGCAATAGGGTATCAGAAAATTTGTACGTGGTAGTTCATAGTGTTTTTTTTTCTCATTGGTTAACCTAGGTAGGATATTAGGCAGCATAGTAGCAAGAGCTTGGTGGCGCAAGCCACCGCCCTGTTCCAAAGGGGACGCTCATAACATCCATCCATCCATCCGGAGGAAAGTAAAGGGAGAGGGCCAGGAACCGAGTTTACGGACAACGCGGCTGCCATGGCATCAGACAGTTTTAGTATAGCGTACGCTATTCCATTGCGTACGCTAAAAAATAGCGGGTCGTCACTGCGCATGCGCTCAACGCTAAACGAAATAGCGGGTATAGCGGGCGTACGCAACGCAAACGAGTTAGCGAGCGTTTTTGCGGGGTTTGCGGAGTTTGCGGGAAACATGGCGGCGATCCCGGCTGCCCGCTTCGAATTGAATTTGGCGTTGCTTTTGTAAAATGCACTTCGTTCGTAGCAAATGACTGTGTAAACGGCTTTCGCTTAGTCTCAGGCCACTTCGACGACAGAGTATTATGGATAACTTCGTGGTGTTTTCGAGATCGCTTCTCGTTTCGGGCGAGTCAAAGCCTAACGAAAGAAACGTGAGAAAATGTTCCAAAAGCCAGGGGAACTCATGCTTCAAAGTGTTGTTTACACTGGCTTTACTCAACAAAGTATAACAAAAACATAGACGTTTCGCCACCTATGCGGGTGGCATCGTCAGTACACAATGGCAACAAATGAGAAATACATCCTATTTATCTATGAAAGTGCCGTAAACATCCGGCAGGGGGCCACGGTTAGAGTTACATGAAGATTGATTACGACGGATGAACCATGATTCTACGAACTTTCTTGGGCCCCATCGGTGTTCCCGTGCTAGTGTGGTTACATTGTTAAAATCAAACATGTGTCCCTTTGATAAACAATGATCAACCAATTCTGTCTTGGCACGTGTAGCATGGGTGGCTTTCGTAGCATCTCTTAGATGTTCCTTGATACGGGTGCGACGTCGCCGCCCTGTCTCGCCAATGTAGCTGGCATCACAGTCCGAGCAGTTGACCTTGTAGACGACACCACTTTGTTCGTCCGGAGGTGTGCGGTCCTTTGGCTTCGGGAACACGTTTGCCAACGTGTACGAGGGTTTAAACACAGTTCGAACACCTAAAGGCCGTAAAGCCCTGCGCACTGCTTCTGATACACCGCGGACATACGGAATGCACACAAAGGAAGCTGGCCTTTCGGCCTTGCTCTCACGAGGTTTTTGCATGCGGCGCTGCGTATCATTGACCAAGTGCTCAGGGTAACTCCGCTTATGCAATAGAGTGGCCACATTCGTTAATTCTTGCTCCCTCAAAGTTTGCGTTGACGAGAGCGCATCGCAACGAGACAGGAGAGTGCGTACCACGGCATGTTTGTGTTCTATAGGGTGGTGAGAGTCAAAACTCAGCACACTCCCGCTATCGCAAGATTTGCGATATACGGCTGTCTCCACCGAACCTCCTTCGCTCCGTTGTACCAGCACGTCTAGAAAGGCTAGGCTGCCACTATTCTCCGTCTCACATGTAAATTGAATGGCATGATGGACGGCATTTAGCGCCTCATGCATGGCACGCAGGTTTTTCTTTTCGACAATCACAAAGGTGTCATCTACATAGCGGCAGTACATTTTGACAGGGAAGGGTAAGGACGTCATCGCAGCCGTTTCCACGTGTTGCATTAACAGATCAGCCACGATTACAGAAACAGGACTACCCATCGGGACGCCTTCTATCTGGTGATATATGGTACCGGCAAACGAGAAATATGTTTGCTTCAAGCAGAACCTAAGCAGAATCATGACGTCGTCAACAGTCAGGGAAGTACGGCTTTCTAACGTACAGTCCTCCTGCAGGCGTTTCTCAATAATATCCGTAGCCAATGCTATCGGCACATTCGTGAACAAGGACACTACATCGTAGGATGCCATAACATCGTCGTCCCGAAGCTGCTGCTGGCGTACCGCGGTAACAAACTCTTTAGAATTCTTGACCGTGAACGTGCTCCCTTCCGCAAGCGGCTTTAAAATTTCAACCAAAAGCTTAGACAAGTTGTATGTCGGCGACCCAACAAAAGAAACAATAGGGCGTAGTTGAGTAAAGCCAGTGTAAACAACACTTTGAAGCGAAAGAAACGTTCAAGATGTCAGCGCCACCTATCGCTACCGGCGCGAAATAGCCGCAACGACGGAATATGGCCTCAGAGATCCGAAGATATTGTCGGCCAACTAAAATTGTAGAAACGTGCGCCGCTTAGCGTACGCTATTTTATAGCGTATAGCGTACGCTATAGTTGCATACGTTAAACTAAAACTGTCTAAAGTTTCGTATCGAGGTATCGGTAGGTGTTGGGCTTGGGCGGTTGGGCTGGGCCTTCTAGCTTTGGGCGTGCTGTGCATATTACATGATATTACATCCGCCGTCGTATTCGATATGCTGTACTGCAGCCCAGATCAAACAAAACAGAGGCTTATGGAGCATGCACAGCGTGATAGCATAAGTGATATGAGGCTCATTCTCAGCAAAGAATGCGGCGACAGTGTCGAACAGATTGCGCAGTACGTGCAAAAAATCACCTACGAGAAGTGTGGCGACACCTTGGCTCACGTTGCATCTCGATGCGGATCCCTGAAAGTACTTCGGTAAGGCAGGGCCGGCCCGGGTTGCGAGCTACGACTAGAAAACAAATTCCTTCTGTTGCAGATTCATCTGCAAGGAAGTCAATTGCCTGACGCTCCTTGAAAGCCAAAACGACGACGGCAAAAGGCCGTTGCATGAAGCTGCTCAGTCATCTCGACTTGATGTAGTGCAGTTTCTTATTCATCAAGGATGCCAGATAGATCCTCTAAAAAGGGCTGACTGGTGAGATATGGTTCTGAACGAGAAGTTCTGTGGTGTCCATGCCACCACATCGCTCTGTGTCGTTTAGTCTTTATTGTTCCAGTTAACACATCCACTATTTACTCAATGACTACACCGTGTATGACCTCATAAGCGCTTTTCGTCGTCAAACGATACGGTACTGTTAATTCTAAAGCTTTTACTGTTATAACTTATATAATTCTCGCTCTGCCTCTGTACTCGGAATAAATGTAAAGTTAAATAATGCCGCAGACTATATATATGTATATATATATATTGTGTGTGTGTGTGTGTGTGTGTGTGTGTGTGTGTGTGTGTGTGTGTGTGTGTGTGTGTGTGTGTGTGTGTGTGTGTGTGCGCGCGCGTGTGTGTGTTTCTTCAAATGCCCTCGGAAAACAGTACCTTATTTTTATTTGCCTGCAGGACGCCACTTATGTTGGCATGTACAAAGAATCACTTGGAAGTGGTTCAAACACTAGTTGCAAGGGGTGCCAATACAAACCTTCGAAATAAGGATGGTTGGACGCCATTTCACATCTCATGCAGGTGACATTTTATCCACAGCTTTATTCACTTGGCAGCTCTGATGTGACCCTCTTCTTTTTGCAGGGAAGGCCATGTACATATAATGTCCTGCATCTTGGACATGTTTCCAGATGCATGGAACACTAGCAGCAAAAACAAAAGAACGCCACTTCACACAGCTGGTATGTGTCTGTGCAGAACATGCTGTAAGGTTAAACAGGAGTGCCAAGTCAAATATGAGCATGCATCATGTATTTTGAGATCCACTGAGCATGGTGGCTTTAAATGAGAAACGGATGCCAGCTGGGGATGACTGGTGGGAGATGTGAGTGCCTTTCAGGTTGGCCAAGTGGTCATAGCAAAATGTTTCACTTAGTCTGCTTGAGAGTTTGCTGCCTGTGTGGTAGCGATTTATTTATTTATTCATTTATTTGTTTGTTTGTTTGCTTGCTTCGTCACAGTACAGCGTAACGGGAGGCGGAGGGAAAAGCCATTCAAATGACGGCTTCAGGGATCCTCCGCCCCCTTTGTGAACAATGGCAGCAGCTGAAGGACGTCACAATATCACAGCAATTTTTCCTTTTTTTTTAAAGTGACACATTGTTTTACGTAATGATCAAGACATAAAGGAAAACTGAAAACATAGTTTATACATAGCTTATACAACGAAGAAAACTGCTGCAATATTCTGCATTTAAATAAATTGCTACAGAGTTTATACAACAAAAAGATCCACTAATTCTGTGACACTTAAACGAGACACATCTATACCTTTGCTAGCGTAATTATTTAGAATTCGCGGAAGGGTACATTGAAGCATCTGAAAGCCATAAATGGTACGAAAGTAAGGAACGTTCCACATTTCTGTATTTCTTGTTTCATAGGCCTTCTCCTTTAAGCAAAAATTTGCCATCTCCACAAACAAAAAGTTGGAGCGTTTGCAGCTAAGACAGTACTCTTAGTAGTCTGTATTGATATAGGTCATTCACTTTGATTATCCTATATTTTTGAAATAGTGGGTCACTATAGGTGCTAGAACTATAGCGTTGTCTATCAGCCTCAGTATTTTCTTCTGTATTCTCAGTAATTTCGTTAAGTTTGTTTCTGTAGTTGTTCTCCAAACCAAATAGCAGTAGTTAAGATAAGAACTAAACAGTGATTTGTATATCAATAACCTCACTGAGTTGGGGATAAGGTACCGGATATGGCTTAACATTCCAGTTATCTGACTTAATTTTATTTGATTATTGACGTGGTCATCCCATTGCAAAGAAATGACGAAATGTACCCCATGTACTTTCACAGACTTCACTATTCCTATATCTGAGCCTCTAATGCTAAATGCTAATGCATTTTAATGCATTAGCATAGCTTCAGGCACTTCCCGGAAGCTATCTATGTATCTGTGTATCTAACCGTGTTCCAGCCTACCTGTGTCACAGGCTAGTCAGTGGTTGAATGGGTAGCACATTGAGCTGCTGTGCTGAAGTAATAGGGTTTGAAACCTAACATCGGACGGACTTGGGTCAATGAGTATGTGTTCATGTTTACATACGTGCTGACACATTTGAATAATATTGACGTGGTCATCCCACTGCTAAGAACTGGAGGAATGTACCCCAAGTACTTTCACCGACTTCACTATTTCTATATCTGAGCCTCTAAATCACAAGGTTATTCTGGAAGGTCACTTGTTGACCTTTCGAATGAAAAACTACGGCTTTTGTTTTAGTTGCATTTATTTTTAACTTATTGTTACTTGTCTAGTTGTCTAACTTCTGTAAGACATCATTAGCTTTACTAGAAAGAATAAGATCTGATGCTGAGGTGACAAATATATTCATTTATATCATCTATCATCTGCATAATATATCATTGCATAGATAATAAACTTCTGGGGAGATATGGACTATGTCATTAATATATAAAGTGAACAATAAAGGACCAAGAATGCTCCCCTGTGGTACATCTGAATTTGCCTTCTTATCTGATACGAAATCATTTATAGAAACAAATTGACATCTATGCACCAGATAGCTTTTAAGTAACACGAGTGGGAGCCCACGAATGCCATAATGGTTTAATTTTTCAAATAAGATACCTTGGTGAATGTAGTCAAATGCTTGTGTGAAATCCACAAAAATTCCGACGACATTATTTTTTTGTTCGAACTGTTGTAAGATGTATTCTTTTTGATCCAGTAGGGCGAGTTCTGTAGGCTTATGTTTTTGGAAGCCATATTGCGATTTTGTCAGGACATATTTGGTGCAAAAACAGGATAAACGACTAAAAATAATTTTTTCGAAACCTTTAGAAAATACGGGGAGAATAGATATCGGTTGATAATTGGCTACGTAATGCTTGTTCCCCTTTTTGCAGAGAGCTATTACGCGTGCTGTTTGCATTTCTGAAGGAAAAACCCCTGTCGAAATACAGAATAAATATGTGTTTTAGTGCTGGACTAATCTGATCAATAACATATTTCACTGGTTTTATTTGCATGACATCTGCGTCACAGCTGCGTCTGTTTCTTAAGCCAAGGAATACTGTGCGGACTTCTAGTTCAATAGTACCTGCTAAGAAAAATGTGTTTGTAGTTTCTGAACCCAGAGTTCGGCAAGCAGCGGGTGATCTGTCGTTAAAGTCTGTGTAAACGAAGTAATCATTAAGAACATTGGCCATATCCTCTCCACTGACCAAGTTTCCATCATGGAGCACCTCCTTAATTTGTTCTCGGATTTCGGCCCATCAAAGAGTTTATTTTAGTCCATAAAACATCTGCTCGTTTTGAGCACAAAGTAAATGCTTGTATGTAATACAGCTCCTTTGATTTCTTAATTTCTTTACTTAAGGCATTTCGGAACTGTTTGAAAGCAATTAGGTCCGTTTCGACGCGCATGCGCATGAATTTCCGGAATAATCTGTCTTTTTTTGTCAATTTTACGTAGGAGTTCGCGCGTCAGCCAAGGTTTACGACAACCTTTGCGTTTATTCCATTGTATATAAGGGAAGTGTTTTTTGTTTATACAAATAAAGGATTCTACAAAAGCGTCATAGGCTGTATTTGCATCATTTGAGTTAGAAACTTTGTCCCTATGCAAAGTGCCAGTCTCTGAACAGAAGGCATCTAAAGCAGCTGGCGAGACATGTTGATAACTATAAGGAATCTCACTCTGAATTAACGTAGGTGCACCTGTTTTTACAGAACAACATATCGGCATGTGATCACTAATAGGATACGTAAGGACGGCACAGGTCACACACGGCAGATCACAGTTTGTGATAAATAAGTCCGTGGTGGTCTCTGAAGACAGAGTAATTCTAGTGGATCTATTTATGATGTTTTCGCAACCATTGCATGCAATAGTAGTTTCAAAGTCACGCTTTTTCGTGCCGTCATGCCCCATGTCAGTATTGAAATCACCACCCAATATAACGGTGTATTGGTGTTAATTTACAAATGTTAAGAAAACATCTAAAAATGCAAAAAAATCAGACAAGTTACCATCAGGTGGCCGGTAACATACAGCAACTATGACATCTTGAAAGTGAACCCACAACATCTCGTCATGAGCTGTAACTAAAATAAAATTTTCAAGTAATACGGCTGGTAAAGAATTATCAAGTAACATAGTGACACCACCCTGTCGACGACTTCACCTAAAAACAGAGAGTGTTTTCATATTAGGTAGTTCAAATTCTTCTGAAATATCTGATTGCCAGGTTTCTGTTAGCATAACTACATCAAAACAACCTTTCATTTGGTTAAACACACACTTGAGTTCATTTACTTTGTTTCCCATTGATTGTACATTTAAATGGGGGCATCTAAGAAATCCTCTTTGTACACTTTCAAACCGCTTCACTAACTCACGAAGCGCGATATATCTGACGTCAGCCATTTTACAGAGCAGTAAAAGAAAAAAAACTAAGGAACAGTTCAAAAACAAACACATCAATTGCTCAACGCTGACAAGTCATCCTCACACCTGATGACCTGCGCAGGTTCTCCACTCTTTCTACGCACCAAGACCTTCCCATTTGAATGCCATGCAAAGTCATAGCCAACTCTCCTAGCCCAGGTTTTCACTGCTACTAAGAGAGCCCGGGAACGCTTGGTCATATTCTCAGTTATGTAAACATGATCTTGTTTCTGCCTCAAGGATTTTCTTTTTTCAAGCCACATATCTCGACGGTCCTGGTGGACAAAGCGAAGGATCACTTCACATTCTCTACCTGGCCTTGATGCCATCCTGTGAATAGTGTAAATATCAGTCGGAGCAAGTTCCATCAAATTCATGGTTTTCGCAAGATCATTTACCTTATTTAAAAGATTTTCACCTGCAGTCTCAGGAATTCCATGTATTTCAACATTCAGACGTCGGCTGCGCCACTCGAGGTCATCAAAATCAATCTGAAGCTGGGCGAGACCCTTGGCTGTATCCTCCTTCTCAAGTTTGTCGATCTTGCATTTTATGTTCTTTATTTACCTGTCTTGCCCGCTCAAGCGTTCCTGAATTTTATCAAAGTTATCCGACAGCAACTGAATTGACCTATCTATTCCCTCTACCTTTTCATTCAAAGCAAGTAGAGAATTTAATTTCTTGTCTATGTCCATGATCGTAATCTTAGGTTGAGCATCTCCGATTTGATCAGCGGGCCATGTGGTACTCTTCTGTACCCCCGGCCTGCAGGCCTCACACTTCCACGCTCTTCTTTTACCCAACTTTTTCTTTTCAACATACTCCTGTTCACTTATGCCTGAGCATACTGAAGCATGAAAACAGAACTCGCACTCATTGCACACAATAGCACTCGCGACATCTTCAATTTCAGCTCTGCAACTGCAGCACTTAGTCAAGTTTGAGCCCCTAAGTCATTCATCACCAAAACAAATCGCTTGGCAGCAGCGCAGTGAATAAAAAGTCTAAAAAAAAGAGAATGAGAAGTTTAACCAACCTGTAAAACACAGCAGAAGTTAACCGACGTGCTTTCCTCGTCGTCGCCACTGCCAAAGTGCTCTGCCAAAATCGCGCCCCTGTCAAAGTCTCTTTCTGTCGTGGTGCTGCTGCTGTTCGCTGATAATCTGCGCTGCAAAACGACGCAGTTACTTCCAGGCAGACAGGCAGAATGGGCGCGGGAAATTTGAAGTTCAGTCCAGGCGATTGTAGGCAAAGTCTTGGGTCGGGGCGCCACAGGAGATCGAAGTTTTCGAAGTCAGTGCCTCTAAAACACAGCAGAAGTTAACCGATGTGCTTTCCTCACCGTCGCCACTGCCAAAGTACCGGTTAAGTACCAGTTAAACCATGTATGTCAATATTAATTATAACAATTTTAGATACTTTAGTATCCAGCATGCAAAGAGAGATTACTGCAGTGTGCAAGCATCCAAGCTTTAAGTAAGTTGTTAACATTGAATTTTTATGACGTGTATATTGCACACACACTAAGAAAGTGATGAACAGACAGAGAGTAAAGTCTCTATGCTTCTTATTCCTTTAGCATATATGCATTGTGAACATTGAAATGAAGGATTACATTTTTAGTAACTGTCATTCAGCATATAAAACATGGCAAGGTTCTTGGCACGTAGCTTCATAAGTGATGACAATCAAGGCAACCACTGCTAGTAGGGCTTGCTGTGTCTCACTGTGGTGACTCTAACATAGTGTTTCCAGTTGCAGTAGGCCTGGATAGCAACCTCACCGCCTGCACATAGCCACTGTCTAGGCTGCACATGTGCACAAGGGGTGCCTGTTTCAGCTGACTATGCATTCCTAGTGCCATGACAGTGTCATAGTATCATGCTGAACTTACTACAGTTCAGATTTAACGAAGTGATAACCACGCTTAAACTATTTTGTTAAATAGAGAGGAACTGTTGGTCCTTCGAAATCTAAAATTGTAACCTAGTGACACACGAAGGCTACTGCGGCATTGTATTTGCCACTAATGTCGCCATCTGTTGCATAAACCATGAAATAACGAAAGTAACCATTGCTGTCCCTACCGAGGCGGTGTTGAGTCGACTGTTCTGTGCGTTGACGTGGTGTGCAGCCGCGTCAAAATAAAGCTAGAGATGTGACCATGACACCTAGGTGTTATAATGTGGTAGCTTTAGAGCACACGCTCGAAGGATTTAAATTTCAGCAATATGGAAGTGAAGGTACTCGACCGGCTGATACGCAAGGCGTATAAGCGAGTGCTCGGACTCCCACCCAGAACGGCTACTTCTCACCTCGAGGAGACAGGGTTGTACAACAACGCACAGGAAATTATAGAGGCCCACCTGGTAAACCAGAAGTTAAGGCTACAGTGCACAACAAGGGGACACTGCGTCTTGGATATTCTGTACGGAAGACCAGCGCACTGACAAAAATCCCAATACGTATACAGGAAACTATGTATGTCTCACATCCAGAAACATGCACCTGACCTTCCACATCGGACAGCAACATGCCCGAGCACAGGCGCTCGCGAGGAAGTATGAGAACCACCCCAATGTCTTACATGTAGACGCGGCCAGCACCACAAGAAGCACTGCATTTGTCACCAGCGTAGTCGACAATCACGGGACCAAAATAAAGGCATCGTCAGTTTCCAGAGTGAGCGCTGCAGAGGCAGAGGAATTAGTGATAGCGTTAGCCATCATGATGAGACTGCACTGGAAGTACGTCATAGTTCTGATGGACTCTCAGACGGCACGCCGAAATTTTTCCAGGGCCACACATCGCATTCTGATTGAGGTGCACCAGTTCCCGCCATACATGCAAGTCATGTGGACTCCGGGGCATAAATCCTTACGCGGCAATCAGCAGGCACACGCCTACGCCTGAGCGCATGTACACCGGGAGCCACAAGAGGGTCACGCCCAGCAGTTCCACCCCGAGCCCATACCATTAACCTACACGCACATCCTACATTACTATCACCTTTCATGAAGAACACTACCATCACCTCATAATGCTCCGACGAGAGAGGAAAATGTAATATGGCAAAAACTCCAAACAAACACATATCCTCTCTCGAGTCTCTACCACGCCATACACCCTGCACTGTATTCCTATAAATGCCCACACTGCAATCAATGCGCAATGCTTTGCCACATGGTATGGGCTTGCACAAGCGCACCGCAGCTCACACCCATAACACACCCCACCACAAAGCAAGGGGAGGCAACGCTGTACTGCTCAGACTCGATGGACCAGCTCAACCTAGTCAACCAAGCGAGAAGGGCAGCTAAGGCTGCTGGACTTCTGGACTGAGGGGACCACCCACTGCAGAGCGAAAGAGCTACCGGCGCTCGTGTGCTCTTCGCTGTAAAATTTACACTCTCTCTCTCTCTCTCTCGAAGAACACGTACATGTCAAAATTGGAAAGAAATCACCGCATTTTTTCTCATTTATTTCACAAAAAACTGAGTTAAATTGAGTTCGGCCAAGTTTGTTTTGTTAATTCGGGTTGATGGTAACATTGAACCCTATGGGTACCTGCCGGGGAATGTAAATTCCTTGATTAGATCGGGAACTTCGTAAAATCGGGTTTCGTTAGATTGAGTTCTAACTGTAGATGGTGGAGCATTCTAACTGCATGCCAGGGTGTTGTCCTTGTTATTGTACAGAAAGGCAATGCTGCTAGAAGTAGTAGCAGTTTATTAAAGGCAAAAAGGAGGAACATAATGAAGGACCATGGGCATCACAACTGTCTCGCTTCCCAGTGGACACTTAAACTGTTCTGCGATTGTGAGAAACAGGCTAAGGTAAAGATAGGGGAACAGAAGGTTACAATAAGCATAAAAAAATAGGAAGACGTAAGCGAAAAAGGGACATAAAGTAGGTGACTATATATATGTACATATATAGCATTTTTAAAGTGAAGGTTTCTTCTACTTTCCGATGTTTGACATGGCTGCCTGGCTATTTGTCACAATCTTGGCAGATATATTTATGGATATATTTGGAGTGATCACTATTAAGCTTCACAAATTTCTTAAAATTAGGCACTAGGAGGTACGTTGAAATCCACCTCTGCAAATAAGTTATGGGGCCAGGGTGACACTAAGTGAGATAATGTATTTTTGTGAATATAAGGCGAGATATTTTTCACAGAATCCTTAGCCTCGAAGTCAACCTCTGACTTGTATGTGAGGTTGATAGATTCAGTTAATATTTCATATGGCAGCAGCAGCACTGCATTTACAGTAATACAGATTTTGGACGGTAGCGCAAATTGTAGTAACATGGCAGGTAAGGTAGCACCATATTTTTGCATATACTCGCAACAAGAATTTCGAAATATATAACAGTCAAGGTGGGTTGAGGATTATACATAAGGTCCTCCATTTTCGGGTTTTATATTTTTCAAAATTCAAGGGGGGGGGGGGTAAAAATTGGGTGTTACTTTTAAAAATGAAAACCGAAAAGAAATCGACGGCTTTATTGTCTCACAGCCTAAAGTTGAAGATTTTTCTAGTGACTTTTACAAATGATTAACGCAAGCAATGGTCTTTTGAATGCAGCCATCATATTTCAACAAGTGAAATCACTCACAGGAACAGGTAATGACAAAGACAGCTGCTGGCAAATAATGTGACAAACTCTTCTCTGCAAGTCCTCGTCAGGCATTGTTAATATATTTAAATGAAACCACATTAACAAGAACTGCAAATATAGAGAAGGATTTTGCTATCTCTTCTTTGCTTTGTTCTTAGCACCTTTTAACAAAGAAAAGTAGTATGAAAACTATTGCACACGGTAGGAATGCTTTGCAGGAGGTGTGATGTTTTTCCTTATCAAAAAACCCTTGTTTATGTGCATTGTCCTGGGCGTTCGGAGCATTCCTTTGTCAATCCTACACTTGTTGGGCCTTTTGTTGATGTCTGTTATCATGTTTTACTGGTTCCCTATATATGCTCTTCCAACAAAATCAAATAAATTAAAGCTAGACAAATCAGCCATCTTTTCTTAAATGTAACATGGTTGTGTAAAGGCCCTCTCAATGTCACAGCTATTATTTGCAGTGCAGAGAAACGTCAAAGCTGCATTAATTCACTTTCTAGCACATTACCAGAGCTTACATGAATGCGACATGTGGAAAATGCAATGCAATTCACCATTGCCCATAGGTCGGCAGTGTGGGAGAATACTCTCTCACACTCACCATAATTTTTCCAGGCCCCGCACTCACTCGCACTCACCTACGCTCACACTCACTGGCACTCACTCACACTTGCACTCATTCGCACTCACACTCGCTGGCTCGCACTCGCACTCACGTATACTCACACTCGCTGGCACCTGCACTCATCTCCACTCACACTCGCTCGCCCTTGCTTGCACTCACCTCCACTCACGCTCGCTGGCACTCACTCGCACTCGCATGCATCTCCACTCGCGCTCACCTCCGCTCACGCTTACTGGCACTCAACCACTCACACTCATTAGCACTCACTCACACTCGCACTCACCTTCACTCACAGTCACTGGCAATCACTCGCACTCATGCCTTTGAAATGAGTGCTAGTGAATGTGAGTGAGTGCACTCATGAGTGAGTGCACTCATGAGTGAGTGTGCCACCGATGATGATGAAGCAACATTTGCTGGGACCGAAATAAATCGGTGGTGCACACAGGCACCAGACGGGGTGGTTCCCTAGTTACGGGACCCATATGTTTCCAGCAGCTCCTGGCCCCTGTCCGTCAGTGCGAGCTGAATCGGTAGGGCGGTGCTGGATAACAAGGTCTCCCATCGCTCAAGGGGTTGGGGATTGGGGGTGTTGGTGGGAAGGGGAGGAGGCGGGGTCTTGAGTTCTGTGCACTCTGCCAAGACGTGTGGCAGGGTGCCCTTTTCTCTTCTGCAAAAAGGACAGAACGTATCGTATTCCGCAGGGTACATGCGGTTCATGAGTACGGGATGCGCAAGCGATCCCGCCTGCGCTCGACGCAGGATCGTCTGTTGTTGCCTGGTGAGTCTGGGGTGCGGTTCTGGCAGTCTGCACCTTTCTTCTTGGTACATCCGGGTAATGTCCCGAAAGCTGGTAACCGGGTGCGGTAGCTCTTCCGGCTCATACTCGGCCCGGATTGACATTTCTCGGGCATGGTAGTCGGCGATAGTGTTGCCTGCTACCTGCGAGTGAGCCGGGACCCACACGAGCTCTATGGCTCTTCCCGGAGGCTTGTGCTTGGCTAGAATGGCTCGGGCCGCAGAGGAGATTACCCCCCTGCGGAAGCTTCTGTAGGCTGTGTTTGAGTCGGTGACTACGGTGTCCACGCTCGGCTGTGCGAGTGCGAGGGCCACGGCCGCTTCTTCGGCAACTGCGGGGTCTGTTGTCTTCAGGGACACGCTGACGATCGGCCTGTCTTTTGATGTAACCACCACCGCTGCACGGTCACTGTGTTTTCGGAGTGAGGCGTCCGCGTAGAGGACCCTGGTGTTCTCTTCCAGCTTCCGGGCTAGTGCTTTAGCTCGTGCGGTGCACCTCTCGTCGTCCTTGCCCGACGTTATGTTCCGGGGAAGAGGTTTTGTCTGAATGATCGTTTTCCAGTCTTCCGTAACAGCCGTCTTTATGGGTACTGGCTCGATTTGCCATCCTGTTTTGCGTAGGACGGCCTGTCCGTGTTCTGTGTGACTGAGCCGGATTCTCTGATTAGAGAGGTGGGCTTCGATGAGCTCCTCCACCGTGTTGTGGGCGCCCATGTCTAGCAGTTTTTGAGTGGACGAGTAAATAGGCATGCCCAGTGCTTGTTTCATTGCCTTACGAAGCATCGTGTTTAGGGTGTCCCTATTCGCCTTCGTCAGCTGGAGATACGGTGCAGCGTAGGTAACCCGCGACACGACGAACGCACGTACCAGGCGCATGGCATCGTCCTCTTTAAGGCCTCGGTTTCTATTAGATACCCTCCGAATCATACCAAGTATCTGTTCGGTTGAAGTCTTGATCTTTGTGATGGCGGCCTGTGCCTTCCCGTCGCTCTGAAGTAGTAGGCCGAGAATCCTAATCTGCTGTGTTGGCTTGATGGTAGTTCCGGCGATGGTGATAATCACGTTCGGCGGCAGCTCCTTCTTGGATTTTCCCGGTTGGATCATGAGCAGCTCTGATTTCTGGGGAGCGCAGCTCAGTCCGCACGACTTTGCGTACTCGTGCACGGTCGTTGCCGCCCGCTGCAAGACTTCCTTCATCCAGGCATCGGATCCGGCTCGGGCCGTCCACACCTTAATATCGTCGATGTAGAACACGTGGTCCACGCCTTCAATTTGCTTGAGTAGATCGGGCAGGGGCAGCAGGGCCAGATTGAAGAGCAGGGGCGACAAGACCGATCCCTGAGGGGTGCCCCTATCGCCGAGTTCGACAGGGTCCGACTTCTCCTCCCCTATCCTGATGGTCGCCGTTCGGTTTGACAGAAAATCTTTTATGTAGCCAAATGTGTTCGGCCACACCGGGTTTTGTTTAGATTCTGCAACACGCTCGCGTGGGACACGTTGTCACACGCTCCCTTTAGGTCGAGAACGAGTATCCCGCGCGGCACGTGCCTCGTTGCCGGCTTGACGACCAGTTCGTGGAGTTGGATCATCACGTCTTGGGTGCTGAGATGTTGCCTGAAGCCATACATCGTCTCTGGCATCTGATCCGTTTCTTCGAGGTGCTTCTGCAGCCGGCGAAGGACCATGCGCTCCATCACCTTCCCCACGCAGGATGTGAGAGAGATGGGCCGCATGTTGTCTATCGTGAGGGCCTTGTTGGGCTTTGGAATGAAGCGGACCTTGGCGTCCTTCCATTTCTTCGGCAACTGCGAGCTCTCCCAGGCTTCGTTAATGTGCTCTAGGAGGCCGCTGGCCGCTGTACGGCTCGTGTTACCGAGTAATTTGTAAGTTATGGCGTCCCTGCCAGGTGCACTTCTCTTGTTACTGTCATCTATCGCTGCCCACAGTTCCGTCATGGTAAACGGCCGGTCCAGTTCTTCGTTGTCGGGTCCTTCGTACCTCTCGGGCACCGGGTACTGGCCCTTCTCTGTCTTTAAGTACTTGGCCTTCAGGTCTTCCAGGAGCCTGCAGCCGTCTCCCTTGTACGTGTTCAATACTTTGGTGAGGTTGCGATTGGTCGCAGTTTTGCTACTCAGCGGGTCGATCAGATGTCTCAAGAGACACCACGTCTTCCACGTCGAGAGCTTGCCCTGCAGGCCGTCGCAGGTCTTCAGCCAATTTTCCTTACATAGTTTGGCTGCGTGCTCGGCGATCTTTTTGTTCAAGACTGCTATGCGCTTGGCCAGCTTTCTGTTGTGACGTTTCCACCGCCGCGTTAACGAGTGTCGGGCCGCCCACATGTGGGTCAGTCTGGCGTCCACATACGGTGTCTGCAATGTCGTTGCGATTTCTTGGGTAAATTTATCGAGGGCCTTCTTCTGGTCCCTCGCCCATTCGGTGTAGGTCCTTTGTGTTTCAGCTTGTCCCGATTCTTCCTCGGACGCCTCTTCTTGTTCTTGGGTAAACTTTTTCATCTTGTCCCAATCCGTGATCCGTGCCGTCCCCAGCACAGCCCGATATCGGGAGCCTCGGATCGTGATGCCGATCACGCTGTGGTCAGACCCCAGGTCCACTTCTTCGCTTCTCCAGGAGACGTCTAGCGTGCCTGATAACCACGACAGGTCTGGCGTGGTGTCCCTCGCGGCACTGTTGCCTCTTCTGGTGGTTACGTCCGGCTCGTTCAGGAGGCTGACAATTCGTGTATATTCATAACGAAGCTTCCAATTTATCATCTATTACATTTGTAGTGCACCAAGGCAGTGTTTTGGGCCCAGTTTTATTTTTTTGTATACATAAATTATTTGCCTTCCCGATTATATGGTAACATCCTTCTATTCGCTGATGATTGTTTTCGTAATGCGAAATTGATTGCAATGATGATCACTTTATACAAAATTCTACCTTTTCTTGGTGTCAGGAGTGAAACATCAATAACACTAACACTAAGCAGAAAGAAACAGATATCTGATTTTACTTACATTATTAATGAAACACCTCTCACTTGTGTATTTCAGGGTAAATATTTAGGTGTCACTTTAACACGCATTCTCCGATGGGAAATCCATGTTAACAACATAACCTCAAGTGGAAATTAATGTACATGCTGAGCACTAAAGCGACTCATCTTTCTGAGAAGACACCTTCGTCTCGCGTCCGCAGATACAAATCTGCTGGCCTATAACATGCTTGTTCAATCAGTGCTGGAGTATGCCAGTATTGTTTGACATACGTACAGAAAAGAACTCATAAGAGGGGGTGCAGAGGAAGGCAATAAGGTTCATTTATAATAAATACAAGTTAATAGATTCATTGAATAAATTATTTAAAAAAAAACTGGCTTATTACCACGGCAAAGTAGGGCAAAATTAGCACGACTAAAGTTGTTTCAATTTATTCATAATGACAAGACCATTGACACATCCATTTGAAGTTCTTTTAATCGTTCTAGGTCAACATGCCACAAGCATTCTAGAACACCTAATGAATACATTTTTAACTTAAATTGCTTTAAATACTCATATTTTTCTTAAACGAATAGGGAATGGAATGAACTTAGTCCTGCCGTTACTAACGCTTTAAGTTTAAATAACTTCATGACTTCGAGCGGCCGCCAACTTCAACAGCGTTCGCTTGAAGCTTGCCCCTTGTTGATCATCGAGGAGGGAACGGCAGGTAGACGAGACGACGTAAAACAAACTGGTTTAATACATCGCTACAAACAACTGAGCATCGAGCAACAGAGCACCGTAGTGTATGCCAGCAACTACAAAAGTTAGAAGCAGAGTTCTTATCTACACAGCAGCGCTCTCTCTCTTTATATCCTGTATGGGGTCCTGTCTTCACAGCACTGGAGTCTAGAACAAACAATTCCAATGCGTCCTTATGCTTTGAAGGACGCATTGCCGCAATTTGTGTACTCGCGCTTGGCGTGCCATCCGTTTGGTGTGTATTTGAACGAAAAAAAAAAATCTATTTCACGGCGTAGTGCACGGGCATAAAGAAGAATGCGCCGTGGGCAGAGGCAAAAGAAAAAAAGAAAACAACAACTGTGCATGCAGCATGAGTGGGGGGCAGAGTGGGTAGCGAGCCGGACAGATCGGTATAATAATTTTTAAAAAAAGCTACTTTGGAGAGGAGGTGTTGTGCGGCTGCTGTTCCTGTTGCCACGAAGATGTAAACAATCATGTGCGCCACCACTTTCATAAAGTATCGCCCGCCCGTAAGGGCCATAACTGAAGGGCGCCTTGGCGCTAGCGCCGGAAAGAGCGCCTGCATTAACTCGACCAATGGGAGCCATGCAGAGATTCACACGGCAGTCTGGGACACGAGCATGGTTAGAGTCGTAGAGTTTCCTACAATATGCTAGAGGGAACTCTGGCGCTGCAGTCGTCGGCCCACCATAGAATTGATGACATGACATGGATTTGTCTGATCTTCGAGCTTGTTGTTTCAGACATTCTTGTAGCTTTGTTTCCTACGCTTTACATGCCTTCATTGTCTTAAATTTCAGAGCAATCTATATTCTTCGAAGTGCAGAAGGCACTGCAAACATGCTCAAGGCGCACTAATTGCAACGATTGAGCTTGTCGAGATGCCCAAATCGAAACGCGCCAAGCATCTCAAGGCACTGGCACACTCGCGATAAATTCATAAGTATGTTTCACATGCCTGTTGACGCATGCATCCGTGGATTAATCTTGAGTACATCTCCAATGTAAAAAAAAAAATGTCTTATAAAGGATTTTATTGAGAGTGTGTTCCCTGTACCATTGTGTCGGTTAATGTTTTGAGGACCTGGGTAAGACATGCTTAAAAGGGTTCAAAATATGTGGATACCAGCAAATGTTAAAACATTTTTCTTCAAGCTTCAAAAGGGAACCTTGCCTGTTAAAACATGTTTAGAGGAAAGGGGGGTTTATGTGCCATGGGGGAGCAAATGCTTTCTGTGCAACAAAGCTGAAACGATCGAACATGTTTTCATTGATTGTAATGATGCCATATTTTTTGGGGTTAAATTACAGAGAACTTTAAAGATAGACCTACCCTCAGTCATCATGGTATTCGTTTTTTGCCTGCTGAACGCAATTTTGAACGGATGGACGTTTTGTTTTTACTCGGGCTGCACACAGTCTGGCATAGTCTGCTAGCATATAGATACTGTGATGTTAAAGGTCGATCTGTGTATGAATATATCATGGGAATGGTTGTGAAAGTATGTAACGTGTACAAAACGATCGACTGTGATGAAGATGTGGTGTCAATGCTGGATACCTTAACACATATAAAACAAGTGTGACCTGTGATCACAAACTCCTTTGAGGTTTCTAGCCAAGCTGGAAATAAAGAAAAAGAAAGCACCCGTTGCTTAATGGTTTCAGTATCAGGCTTGTGTGCTTAGAGGTCCTGTGTTCGAATCGTGCCATCGGTCAATTTTAATAATGTTCATTTTATTATTTATTCCGCACTACATTGTTGAAAATTACGAGCTTACAAAGTCACAAAGCCGTTTGAAACCAGAATGACGAAGGTTAGGCAAATCCATGTACTTCCCATAATACTCATGCTGGTACAACCGCTCCCACTGCAGCCCCCCTAAACACTAGCTCCAGAGTTCCCTCTACTAATTATTGTATGAAACTGTATGGTTAGAGTGGCCTGTACTCGCCGACAGCCTTCTGTGGCAGTGAAGGGAAAGCTACGAGCATATGGCTGCTGCACATGTGTCAAAGCACCAAGTAGTCCGCCAGCATTTAACAGCACTTTTGGCTGCTCGGAACAGACACTGAATCGACGCAGCTTCACGTGCGACAGTTTCGCGGTTGCCCAGACGTGGAAGGGAAAAACCACAAAATAAGTAAACTTTTAGATTCATTGGTATGTTTTATCTTATTTAACTGTTGCTAAAAAGGTGTTTATGTTTTCTCTTCCCCAGCTTAAACTAACGTGGATGAAAACACGGGACTTTTTTCAGAAGCGCTCTCACTTGTGCATGCTTTGCCTCCGTAGCTTTCCCTTCGTTGCCACACAAAGTTGTCAGCGAGTACAGAAGCCTCCTTGCGTGAAATACTGGAAGAGTGTCCAAAGTGCCGGCTACCGCGTGAGGCTTTTGCGGGGAACTGCTGCACCGCACCGCTGCTGTGCCGGACCTGTTTAGGACCTGTGGGGCTTTCTGCACTTGAGAAGCAAGCGGAAGGCCAGAAACTAATTACACTAATTCACACTAATTAAATGTGACTACATACATGGGTGTACTTATGCCGACTCATTATTTTCGACTTCCGAGATGCACTGGTAGCATCTTATACCAAATGGGCAACAAGCGGTTTCCCCCTTCGATCATCATCATCATCAGCCTGGTTACGCCCACTGCAGGGCAAAGGCCTCTCCCATACTTCTCCAACAACCCCGGTCATGTACTAATTGTGGCCATGTTGTCCCTGCAAACTTCTTAATCTCATCCGCCCACCTAACTTTCTGCCGCCCCCTGCTACGCATCCCTTCCCTTGGAATCCAGTCCGTAACCCTTAATGACCATCGGTTATCTTCCCTCCTCATTACATGTCCTGCCCATGCCATGCCCATTTCTTTTTCTTGATTTCAACTAAGATGTCATTAACACGCGTTTGTTCCCTCACCCAATCTGCTCTTTTCTTATCCCTCAATGTTACACCCATCATTCTTCTTTCCATAGCTTGTTGCGTCGTCTTCAATTTAAGCAGAACCCTTTTCGTAAGTCTCCAGGTTTCTGCCCCATAGGTGAGTTCTGGTAAGACACAGCTATTATACACTTTTCTCTTGAGGGATAATGGCAACCTGCTGTTCACGATCTGAGAATGCCTGCCAAACGCACCCCAGCCCATTCTTATTCGTCTGATTATTTCCGTCTCATGATCCGGATACGCGGTCACTACCTGTCCTAAGTAGATGTATTCCCTTACTACTTCCAGTGCCTCGCTACCTATTGTAAACTGCTGTTCTCTTCCGAGACTGTTAAACATTAGTTTTCTGCAGATTAATATTTAGACCCACCCTTCTCCTTTGCCTCTCCAGGTCAGCGAGCATGCATTGCAGTTGGTCCCCTGAGTTACTAAGCAAGGCAACATCGTCAGCGAATCGCAAGTTACTAAGGTATTCTCCATTAACATTTATCCCCAATTCTTCCCAATCCAGGTCTCTGAATACCTCCTGTAAACACGTTGTGAATAGCATTGAAGAGATCGTATCTCCCTGTCTGACACCTTTCTTTATTGGTATTTTGTTGCTTTCTTTATGCAGGACTACGATGACTGTGGAGCCGCTATAGATATCTTTCAGTATTTTTACATATGGCTCCTCTACACCCTGATTCCGTAATGCCTCCATGACTGCTGAGCTTTCGACAGAATCAAACGCTTTCTCGTAATCAATGAAAGCTATATATAAGGGTTGGTTATATTGCGCACATTTCTCTATCACTTGATTGATAGTGTGAATATGGTCTATTGTTGAGTAGCCTTTACGGAATCCTGCCTGGTCCTTTGGTTGACAGAAGTCTAAGGTTTTCCTGATTCTATTTGCGATTACCTTAGTAAATAGTTTGTAGGCAACTGACCGTAAGCTGATCGGTCTATAATTTTTCAAGTCTTTGGCATCCGCTTTTTTATGGATTAGGATTATGGTAGCGTTCTTCCAAGATTCCGGTACGCTCGAGGTCATGAGGCATTGCGTATACAGGGTGGCCAGTTTCTCTAGAACAATCTGCCCACCATCCTTCAACAAATCTGCTGTTACCTGATCCTCCGCAGCTGCCTTCCCCCTTTGCATAGCTCCGAAGGCTTTCTTTACTTCTTCCGGCGTTACCTGTGGGATTTCGAATTCCTCTAGACTATTCTCTCTTCCATTATCATCGTGGGTGCCACTGGTACTGTATAGATCTCTATAGAACTCTTCAGCCACTTGAACCATCTCATCCATATTAGTAATGATATTGCCGGCTTTGTCTCTTAACGCATACATTTGATTCTTGCCAATTCCTAGTTTCCTCTTCACTGCTTTTAGGCTTCCTCTGTTCCTGAGAGCGTGTTCAATTCTATCCATATTATACTTTCTTATGTCAGCTGTTTTATGCTTGTTGATTAACTTCGGAAGTTCTGCCAGTTCTATTCTAGCTGTAGGGTTAGAGGCTTTCATACCTTTGATACAGCAGCATAAACAACCACCTTGTTCAGCTGCCAATGGTGTTGGAATTGGCATCAGTGTTTCCATGAGAAAATTACCTGTTCTCTCAATGAATGATCATAGCTGAAAGGTCTTCATTTATGTCTACTTTATAGAACACATAATTTGTGTGTGAAGAGACTACAAAGAATGATAAGTAGGCAGTATACAGTGCGTACTACATCACCTAATCCCTGTTTTCGAAGGTGTCCGGTCGCTTATACCAGCGTGACTCATAGTGATGTGACAGTGCTTACACATGTAAAATAGCATATTTTGATATGTTCTAACATTATTTCATGTCATCAATGTGCGGCTTGCATTATATTTCAAGCAAATGACAGGTGGTCGCTTTAGCTGCATGTTTTTTGTAAACAAATGCACGGGTAATTGCTTTGGACTGTCAGCAGCGTTCTTCCGGGGTATGGAGTCTTGCAAGCCCTCCTCATGTGCAGATCATGCTGCTGCATCGGCATGTTCTTTGCCCATTATGCCACAGTGGCTTGGAATCCACTGTAACGTGATGTCGTGTCCTTGCTCGATGAGATGGTGAAGCAGCAGTTGGATTTCTAGAACTAGTTGTTCTTGGTACCCGCGGCATAAGGCAGAAACCAAACAATGAAGAGCAGCCTTGGAGTCACTGAACATGCTCCATTTATTGGGCAGTTCATCAGAAATAACGTGAAGTGCACGATGAATAGCAGTGAGTTCTCTGGCAGTTGATGTAGTCTGGTGAGATAGTCAAATCTTTATGGTGAAGGTTTTTGCAGGAAAGATCACTGATCCTGCAGACCCGTTCACCGTGGTTGAAGCGCCAGTACATATATAGATGATGACGCTCATTGTATGTCACATACAGCAAGAGCAGTTGAAGCTGCTTGAGTGCTGGAGACAAGAGTTGAGCTTTTGTTCATATTCCTGGTACCATTAGTCGAACTTTTGCTTGAGCCAAGCACCATGGGGGAAATGGAACTCTCGCTGGAGCTGTATAATGTGATGGAACGTATGTACAATAGGGCAGGACTGTCTGACAAAAGGAGGCATGTGGTCGATCCTCTGGCAGTGAGGCTTGATGATGGGCAGGGGCTCGAGCAAGATGTCTTACGTGTGCTCTGAGCGCTGCCATGAATATATGGTTCTTGGCTGGGAAATTGTGTGCTATCGTGTTGGTCTCAGCCGTTGACGAGCACCACAGCAATCCAAGACACACTCTAAGTGCCTGGACCTGGACGCTTTTGAATCTACAGATATTATTTCTGCAGGTGTTGGTCAGCACAGGCAAGCTGTATTGCAAATACCCAAGAAAGAGCGTCTTGTATAGTCGCATCATTGCATGTACCCAGGCTCTTCCTCCAAGAAGCTTGAACACATTAGAAACATCCGTCAGGTGCTTCTTTAGGTAGGCCACATGAGGATTCTAGCAGAGGTCACGATCAATGATTACGCCTAAGAATCGGTGCGTCCTGACATAAGGTATGCTTTGACCGTCAATAGAAACATCGTATCCATTCGCAAGAACAGAGGCAGGAGTGAAAATTTATGTGCTTGCAAATGTAGCCATAAGATCTTTATGGAACACACCAAGCTTGAAGCACACACGTCTACACTGACTGGAACCATCCCTTCGACTTCGACCCCCATTTGGACTCTCACAACTTGAGACAGCAGTACTTTGCTGACTGTGGCTTGGTGTCCCTTTCACAAGATCTTTTGCCTTCCAAGTCGGTATGGACAAGAGCGCGGCTTGCAGTCACTGCGATGGTGAGGAGACTATAGAACACGTACTTTGCCACTGTCCTCGATACAGTGTGCACCGGCTGTCACTAGCAACCGTGTTGGCATGCCTTGATGAGAGAACACTTTCAGAGTAGACGGTCTTGGAATGCTGACATGAACTGTCGTCGCACCGAAAGTCAGTCAAGGCTTTGTTGACCTTTTTACGTGGCAGTGGCCTATTAGAAAGACTATATGATCCCATACCGTCCCCTCCCCTTTTTTTTCACGCCTTTCTTTTGGTCCCTGCTCTTCTTTCCGACTTTACTTTCCCTTCCCTTCCCTTCCCTTCCCCTAGTGCAGGGTAGCAAGCCGGAGACTTTAACTCTGGTTAACCTCCCTGCCTTTCTCTCATTTGCATCTCTTTCTCTCTCTCCCGGGGAAATTGGGCACTCTATAAATCAACCTACGAATGCGGAAAGCAGTGCTCCAAGACATGCCATACTGAGTATGTGATACTCTTCATTGAAAAGGGGTAAAACACATAAAATAACAAACACCACATATTAAATCGGTGGTTAAGGCTACCTTGGTCATCATGATGCAGCGCGATATGCTGCACTGTGTGCTAGCCCATGGTGGCAGGTTGTATGTGAATGGCAGTTCATGACTATTGAATTCATCGGAATCGCAGCTGTCACTGTTTGACAGCTTCAAAGAGCTGGTGCAGCTCGCATTGTTACCCAAGGACATTGTGCCAACGGTCTGGCACTGTCACAAATCAGATCGGCCTCTGCTTCTTTGCAAGTTTTATCAGTGCTGGCACAACTGGCAGGCCTTGTGCACCTGTCACAAGAAGGGATTCCCTCGATTGCTTGGCCAGGTTTCAGTTTCATTTTTATGCTGTTTTGCGTATCTAAAATTATTTCGGAATTTGCAGAGAAATTGTACTATCAGACGCGTGACAGGAGAGTCTCAGGAGCATGGTACTGCCATTACCTTGACATGGTAAAAAAAATTGCCGGAGTTGCCCAGAGCCCATCACCAGGTCCCATAGCAAATTTTGGTTATACGCTGGAAGTTGTTACGTGTCCTCTAGGGAATATTCTGCTACAAAAATTTTTCAAGTCGGCTCATTAATAGCCGAGATAGAAATATTTCAGTGCCGTGAACCCTTGATTTCAGCAGGCGGGCTCTACTGCATAGTGAGACTCTCTCTCCACTCGCCTCGTCTAGCTTCTGCAAGCGAAATTCCTTCCCTGCATTCTCCCATGCCGGACCTCGATGCTCACATGACACACACGTCACGAGCCTTGCCATAACTTTTTTTTCTCTCTTTTTTTTCCGGCGATGCGCACTTCTGCTGGCAGAGTTGTGCGTGAGCTGTTATCATTTCGCGTAGCACACGATTTTGCGTGCTGTGCACAAGGAAACATGAGTAGCGGTATAATTCAGTACTACACGAATACTGAGGCAGAACAAGCAGATCGCAGAGCGTGATCATGCGCTGGAACACGGTAGGAAATGGCATAGTTTCGGTACCTGCTCACGTGACCGCACGACCGTGGGAACAAGCAGACGAAGCAGAAATACATCTCTTGCTTCGGTGCGAAGTAAAGCAAGAAACGCGCAGACATTCCGTTTGTGTGTTTTGTCATTTCTCTAAATAACACATGGTGCCTTGAATAATTCTCGAAGTCACGTGTCACCACGAGCGACATCACACTGCAGACTCAAGTATGTAGGCGTAGGGACGCGAGTACGTCATCCTCCGGCTTGGAGCGCGACGGCCGTGAGAAGAAGGAAAGACGGCCTTCGGTTTGAAATGTCAGATCTTTGCGCGGCGTGCAGCGATGTAATACTTTGCAGATGTGATCGTTATCATGCAATGTATGCTCTGCGGTTGTCAGCTCAAAATGGCCAGACCTGGTGAGGGGCCCTTTAAGAGGAAGCTTTACCTCTGGAGCTCCTATCTAAATATGTAGGGTTGGAGAAATTGTATTGCTCTGCATCAGCTGCACTACCTATATTTTATTAAGTTTGTTGCAATTAAAAGAAAATCTACCAACTAGAGCTGACTATATTGAGGCCATAAGTTTTTTTTTTCTTTAAATTGTTGAAAATTACAAAACCTAAAAGAAAAAGCATAAAGTTTCCAACTCTGTTACTCAGTGTCACTATTCTGTAAACTGCACCTATTGAGGTGCGGCGAAGTCTGGCCACGGAGCGCACGGTGCCGGCAAAAGAAGAGGCGTGAGCTCTGCATTCAAAATAAAATAAAAATGAGTCTGAAGGGTTAGCCTTGCAAGAAGATTGTGTCTTAGGTCTTTCCTGTTCTCACAACATTGGGGATGTTGGACTATCGACGCAGCCACACGTTTCAATGGCACCTGCTCAGCATGACATTGCTGCTCCTCATTCTATCCCTGTGGCGCACTATGCTGTCAAGATGCCGCCGTATAGCCACCAGCATCCTGACATTTGGTTCCTTCAGGTGGAGGCCAGCTTCCAGGCCACGCACGTAACCTCTCAGCAGACCCACTACGCCCACCTACTAGTTGCCCTACCCGGTGACGCCCTCCTCCAGGTGCTTGACCTCCAGTCTGCACCTCAGTCTCCAACGCCCTACGACACCCTCAAGGCTGCTATCCTGGAGCACATAGCCCTTTCTGAGAGATGCCACCTGCAAGAGCTCCTATCCACCACAGAGCTCGGGGATCGTCAGCCGTTCCAGCTCCTTTGACTTATACCGCATCTACTTGGACCACAAGCCTCCATCTTCAATGAGGCACATCTCAAGCACCTGTTCCTCCAATGCCTCCCAATTCCCATCCAAATATTGCTACTAGGCACATCAGATCGTAGCCTTTCTGCTCTGGCTTCCTTGGCCGATAAACTCGACAAGGTGTCAGCTTCCACACCTCATTGCTTCCCAAGTGACCATGGCCAAAACCGACAGCGCCAGGGTTCAACCAACTACTTTGCGAAAGTTTACAAACCAGCATTCCACGGCCAATCCTCCGGTTCCACAGCATGATGGTTTTTCAACCCTTCACAAGGATATTTGACACCTCTGAGATCTTATCCCTGCTGCATTTAACGGTATGTCCACCAACCTGCTTGCTCGCCGTACGTTTCCTTTTAGGTCACCATTTCCAGCTCACCACTCTTCTCACGAGCAGTCCTCTGACTTGCTGCCATCCCTATGCTGGTACCATCGAAATTTTTCCACTTGGGCATGCCAGTGTACACGGCTTCATTCGTGGATGGGAAACAATCTCCGGGAGCACTAGCAGCAACAAGTGACCCCTGAGAAAACTCCAGTCACCTTTCCTTCATCCCTGACTCTGTCAATGGACTGAAACATTTCATGGAAACAAGTGCTGATGTGAGCATGTTGCCAGCAAGAGTGGAGGAGTGGAGTGGAGGTTTGCCAATGATTGTGTCATTTACCACACCATTACTAATTGTTATGACCAACATATCCTCCAGACAGATCTTAACAGCGTACTAAATTGGTGCAATGATTGGCTAATGTCCCTCAATCCTACAAAATGTAAACTCGTGTCCTTCTCTCGCCGTCACAATCCCTATCGCTCTGATTATTCAATTTCTAACACATTGATTGAACTAGTACAATCATATAAATACCTAGGAGTCCCCCCTCTCTTTCAATTTATCATGGCGCCCCTATATTAGTAACATTATTTCAACGTCGAACAAAAGACTCGGTATTCTAAAGCGCCACCTTTGCGTTGACCCACCACATGTTAAATTGCTTGCGTATAAAGCCCTTGTAAGACCCAAATTAATATATGCAGCTGCCATCTGGAGCCCGCATCAGGTGTATCTAATCACAGCATTGGAAGCCGTTCAAAATCATGCCGCTCAATTCATTCATTCCTCATATTCATACAATGTCAGATTTCATCTTTGAAAGCACAATCGGGACTGCCGTCCCTCTGCTATCGCCGCTGCATTGCTAGCCTTGCCCTTTTTCACAAGTTTTTTTATTCTTCTCTCAATCAAACACCGTATATTACAGCTGCAGCATGCATATCCTATTGCACAAGTCATCCATTTCAAGTTGCCCATCTGCCACCGCACACTACTATGTTTTCTGCTTCATTATTTTTTAGAGCAGCTACAAACTGGAATGGCCTACCCTATGACATCGTTCGCATCGCTACATCATCTATTCTTCAAGAACGCGTAACTGATCATCTTCAATGTTAAATAATCTTTGCTGTTTGTTTTTTGTTATTCGAAATATAATCCCACCCCTTATGTAACACCCCCTGAAATGGGGGCCTTTAAGGAAATAAACTGAACTGAAACTGAACCAGAGAAGCTACGTATCGCCAGGAAGGAGTTCGAGCATATGTTAGAAATCAGAATTGCTCATCCCTCCAGCCTTCACATGGTGCCCAAGAAGACCGGTGATTGGCACCTTTGCAGAGATTATCGTATGCTGAATACTGCTATAATTCCTGATTGGTACCCTCCACGGAACATCCAAAACTTCACTGTCATTCCTTATAGTGCCCAGATTTGTTCCAAGATCGATCTAGCCAGAGCCTACCATCAAATTCCTATGGCTCCAAAGGACATAACTGAAGTAATGGACACAGGAACAGGAATGAACGTACGTTTATTGAGTTAGTCGTTTAAGTAGCCAAACTCTGGCGTGACGTCATGTCACTCAGGCCTTGATGCACGTGCTCTTGGTGTGCATGAATTGCTGACATCACATCATTTCCTTCCCCTTAAGAGGAGCTCTAGAAACGGTCTGGCGCCTTGCGACGCCGGTTTGATCGGCAAATTGGAACTGCCAGGGGTCCAGCATTGGCAGTACTCGTGTCGTGCTCTTCCGGAACTCCAGTGTTGGCAGCTCCCATTTTGGGCTCTTCGTTAGCCGAGGAATTGGGGCTGGTACTCGAAAAGCCCGCCAGAGGGTCTGCATCTTCATTTGGTGGGGCTAACCCTCCGTTTCTTTCAGTGCCTTCCTCGTCCAACGATGTTGGTTGTTGAGCCTCCGCGCGGTGTCGTAGCTGATCTTCATGATGCTCACATAGTTCCCCATCCTCCGTCTTGACCGTGCTCAGGCGGGCGCCCCTGGTATTCTGTATCACTCCGGGTCTCCAGCTGTCACCTGCCCTATAGTCCTTGCACCAGACCGGTTGTCCGGGCGAGTGTCTGGGCGGAAGTGCTCCTGCAGCAGAAAAAGTTTGTGACACCACATTATCCAACAAAGTACGTGGTTCGAAACCAAGAAGCAAGAAGCCAGGTGTCTTTCCGTTTTGGAGTGGGGTGCGCTGATAACGCAGTAGCCATCGGGCCAGGCGCCTTTCAAGGGTACCATGCACGTTTTTGCGCAGACCTTCTTTAACAGTGCGTACTGCCCTTTCTGCCAGCCCGTTGGATTGCGGATGATATGGAGGAGATCGTAGGTGTACTATGCCATTATCTACCACGAATTGGCAGAACTGTCTACTTGTAAACTGGGCCCCGTTGTCGGAGACAAGTGTTCGTGGCAACCCAGATCTGCTGAAAATGCTCTGCAACGCTTCAACAGTGTTATCTGCACTGGTTACTTTAAGCGGAACAACCACGAACCATTTGGTATGCGAATCCACTGCGATCATCTACATTCGTCCTTCGACTGGTCCTGCGAAATTAAGGTGGATTCTAGGCCATCGCTCGAATGTGTCCGGCCACGGAACTGGCTCTTGCGCGCGTGGCATGCTGCAGTTTTGCTGGCACACGGCAGATGCGTGTACGATATTCTGGATATCCTTGTCAAGTCTGGGATACCAGAAAAGTGCTCGTGCCAGATTTTTCATCGCCGACATGCCTTGATAGGTATCGTGCAGCAGCTGCAGCATTGATTCTTGAGCTGCGGCAGGTATCACGGCCCGATGGCCCCAATAAAGAATACCATGGCTGCATGTCTACTCGTCTTTCTTGTGGAACATAGGTCGTAATGCTTCTTGTGTTGCCGGCAATTTCCTTGGCCAGCCTTCCCGAACGTAACGCATAACTGCCATGAGTGCATGTGCCATCACGTGCCGTCATTTCGGCCAAATTGTGCGACGACACCACCCCTGTGTTCAGATGGTCTGTTAGCAGCACGTACTCCCATTCATCTTTCAACATTGACTTCACTGTCTTGTCATCATGTGGCGCTGCTGGGCATAAGTTGGCCATGTCACTATTGACACTGGTGACCCTGTGTCCACTTGTCCGACGAAGGTTCCTCACAGTGAGCTACGTTTTCTTGGCGTGGCTTGGAATTGCACATTGAAGCCAGGTGTCCCCTCTTCCAACATGAGAAACACTCAACGCAGTGGAACCTGCATTTGGCGGTCTTGTGGGTGTCGCTTCCACAGCAAAGGCAGCCGGTCTGTACTTCATCGTTCAACTTTGCCATCCTGTCTGGCTATGGTCTTCTGAAGAACTTCTGCCGCTCTTGCTTCATTTGCGCTGCGTGGATGCCCTCTCCAATTGGTCCATCTCCCATCTGTTGTACATTGCGTGCCGCCATCTCAGCAGCTAGCGCCACATCCTCCACTTCCTGCAGCATGAGCGTGTGCCTTGCTAGCAGATTACAATGCACTCCAGAATCCCGTAGACCGCAGACAAGCCTGTTGTGCAGCATTCTCTCTAGCACCTGGCCGAAATTGCACCTATTAGCCATTTTCCGTAGCTCGACAATGAAGTCGCTTATCAACTCGTTAGCCTGCTGATTCCTTGTGAAAAACTGATAAGACTCCACTATCTCACTGCCTTTCGGTGCAAAGTACTCGGCCAGTTTTTGAACTGCTGCTTCATATGTCAGATCCTGAATCTTGCCAGGCGCACAACGGCCTGCCAGGAGATCTACTGTCTTGGTACTAAGGGCGGCAACAAGTAAGGCCCGACGCTTTTTCAGATCGACAATCTCGTGGGCTTCGAAAAAAGCTTCTAATCGCATCTGATATGCATCCCACTTGTCGTCCCCTTCGTAAAAAATAGGCGGACCGGCTTGCATCGCCATGCTTTACCCTGGCCGTGGGGGTTAATCCTCGTCGCCACTGAAGTAATGGACGCAGGAACAGGAATGAACCTTACGTTTATTGAGTTAATCGTTTAAGTAGCCAAACTCTGGTGTGACGTCATGTCACTCAGGCCTTGACGCATGCGCTCTTGGCGTGCGTGAATTGCTGACATCACATCAATAACGAAATTTAGGGTTGATCCCTCTTTCATAGGAATTGGTGGAGCACGAAAGTGAAACACGTCTTCACAGAGGCTGTTGCATGTTTGCTTTGTGAACTCACGGTCTGCTGCAGCGAAAGGCGCACGATTTGCGGGTCAGCGACCGTGTTGCAGGCTGGCTTGGCATGCAGCACCCAGCTGCCGAGTTGCTTCGGCGACAGTATGAGCATTTTGGTCTGACTATAGTGTCTTGGGCAGCCAGTTGAGTTGCAACGCGTTCAGCTTCAGGAATGCGAGTGGCAGAGTGTGCAGCATGCGCCATGAATGCGGTCTGCTTCATGCTAGCGTGTCTTGCCTGTCCAGAGCGAGATTTGCCCGCCGACGCCGTTGTCTTTCTGTGCCGCCTAGTGCAGCAGTTTTCTTAGTTGCTGCCATCACAAGTGAAGCAGTAGTTGGCATGTAAGCACTGTTGATGCATGTTGAAGCAGCACTCTGTAGGCAGCATAGTGCCACAGGCTAATCCAACGTGAAAGAGAAACCATCTGCTGCAAGTGCCAGCACCAGGCTATACCGCGTTGGAGCCTCCAGTGCGCTGTGACTACCAGCGCTCCCTCTTGGCGCTCGTAAGTGTCACGATCCAGAACTTCAACACTGCGATCTCCATCTCACAAGCTGGTTGCAGCACTGCCGAAGGTACGAGGCACACACAGGTAATATCGTTGTGCTGCGGTATATAGTTCCTGGCATAACTGGCTGATTATTGGGTATACACCAGAGAGTTTTATTTTTGATTGCTACATGGTATGGTACAGTGATACATGACATGTTACTACGTATGCAAATGCACATTGTATAATGACAATTACTGTGGCACTTTCTGCCATTAACCGTACTAGCCACCCTAACCATCATTATGCAGCCAACATGGCAGCACCAATTCAGCCCAGACCACCCACTACGATCCGAATTCGTGCTTGTTACTGGCTCTCTGTCCTGTCAGCAAGAAACAAGCGGCAAAATCCGTCATCTCATCTCATCTCAAGCTAAGTTCGAATCATTAGACATGTTTTGTCTTAATTATTGAGATCGACTGTTTGTTTTCATGCTGCTAGAACTACAGACGGGGAACCAAGCTGTAAAACTTGTTTGATTTCTATTTAGATTTTAGAACTTTAGATTTCTAGATGGCGCTACAGCATTAGCACGGGTGATGCGTTGATGGTGCCGAACGCTATAAAAGTGTAATTGTTCACTGCATCATTAATTTACTACCCCACTCTATCATGGTATGTGGTGACAGTAGCGAGCAAATGCCAAGTAGACAGCGAGCAGATGCTCTGGCGCAAATGAATACTTGTAAGGGCATTTGCCCGTACTACTTGTGAAGGAGGGTGCAAGATAACTGCAGGAAAAGCATACAGGGAAAACAAAGCCTTGCTGTCGTATGCATGTAAACATAGCTTACGTTTATGGTGTCAAAACATTTTTTTTTTGCCAATCCACCAACCATGGAACATGTAACATGATGACAAGCAGATGCTGAGCAGATGACACAGCATGGATGAGCACATCGCGAGGGGCATTCGGCCTTCTTATTGGCTAAGAATCCATGTAGCTTCCACAGTGCTACATCCAACCAGCTATTTTACTACTTGGCGCTGATGTTACATTCGATAAAGAAAGTCAAGCGTGGACCCTGACATAAAACACTTTCGTGTCAGAACAGCCATCACGATGCTGTTTGAGGTCTTCGAGTTCCTGCAGATGTCGTTCGTCCTGAAGAATGCTGCACAAACATTTCAACGTTTCATTGATGAGGTAGTCTGTGAATGGCTGTTCATTTTCGCCTATGTTGATGACATCCTCGTGGCCAGTGCCTTATTAGAGACACACATTGAGCACCTATGGCTTCTCTTCCATCGCCTTTAGTCTCACAGCCTTGTCATCAACGTCACCAATTGCGACTTTAGTGCTTCTTCTGTCGAGTTCCTCGGCCATCTCTTGAATGACGAAGGCATCAGACCACTTCCTTCCAAAGTCGAGGCCATCACCAACTGTCCTCGCCCCACTTCAATGTGGCAGTTATGACATTTCCTCGGTTTGGTGAACTTTTACAGACGTTTTATTCCATCTTGCGCTGCTACAGTCAAACCTTTGGAAGCTCTCAATGCCACCAAGCCCACATCACCTTAAAGCCAAGAGACAAAGCCTTCATTGAGGTTAAAACGCAGCTGGAAAATACGACTTTGCTTGTACACCCAGCACCTGAGGCCCCCACTGCGCTCATGGTGGATGCTTCCAGCATTGCTGTCGATGCTGGCATTTGGCATCCATTCGCTTTCTTCTAAAAAAAAAAAATCAGTTAGCAGAGACAAAGTACAGCGCTTTCGGCTGGGGGCTTTTGGCAGCTTACTTATCCATCAAGCACTTCCGCGACTTTCTCGAAGGCCACTGTTTCACCCTGTTTACAGTCCACAAGCCCCTCATCCATGATTCTGGCTCAAAGAATAACATACTCCCCTCGTGAAATAACAAAACTGGCTTACCTCACTGAGTTCTCGGTACAATTTCAACACGTCAAAGGAGCATTAAATATTCCAGCAGACGCGCTCAGCCGAGTCAAAGCCATTGCAACGATAGGTGCTTTGCATGAATTGGCCATCGCGCAGCAAAAGCACAAAGAACTTCAGCACCTAAGATGAACACCAAACAGCTTAGACCTGCGACATTTTCCATTCAAGGCGACGCTCTTCTCACTTGCAAAGTGTCCACTGGTCACTATCGTCCCTTCATTTCGCATCATCTCAGACGACGCCTCTTTGGACATTTACATTCTCTCACTCACCCTGGAATCGAGGCTTTCGAAAGGCTTGTCACTGAGCGCTACATCTGGCCAGGCATGAATGTCGACAGGCAAGCATGGGCACGCTTTTGTCTGGCTGGCCAAAGAGCTAAGATACATCACCACATCCGAAGTTCCCTACAGTCATTCCTCCCGCCCACTTATTGTTTCCAGAAGATTCACATTGATATCATTGGACCTGTTCCTTCATCAAAACAAAATTGCTACGCCTTAACTATGGTCGACCGTTTTACTCGGTGTCCTGAAGTCACACCACTTCCAAACATTCTGACATAAACTGTTGCAGATGCTCTTATAAGCGCATGGGTGTCACAATTTGGTGTCCCATCAGAGATTACAACTGATAGAGGCCGACAGTTCAAGAGTGCACTCTTCTGACAACTTACTAACCGCCTCGGCATACACACGTCAAAATGACTGCGGATAATTCGCAAGCCAACGGACTTCCGTCTCGACCGTCTCCCAGGCGACCATCTCCCAGGGCCGCGCAACGGACCCTTAGACACTCCTGGTAGAACCTAACTTGGCGCCATGATTCAGCGGAAAGAATAGCTCCAATCCTCCTGGCATGCCCAGGAGGATGGGAGACGGTCGCCTTTGGAACCGCCCCTACAATGTTTGGAATAAGTTGGCCGTGCAACACGCGGACTTCCTATGGAGGATGAAACTTCCAGAGCTTCAACAAAGTAAGAGGAAACACCTTTCTAATAATTCACCGTCAAATAACGTACTGGTTCTTGGAGACGCCATCGTAAGTGATAACCATAGAAGAACCCTTGCTTTAGGTCCTAAGCACTGTTTTAAGCCTAACATAAAACCCGTTGACGTTTTAAGCATACCGTGCTGCATAATCAGGTTCGTCCCAAAAGAAGAACGCTCATGCTGTATTTCGGATTGCATTGCTAGCATTAAACAATGTAATTCTCATTTTAAGACGCCTGACCCTGTCTGACTGTTAGTTGATTACCTTGTGGAGCATAAACTTAGACCAGTAATATCTGACAAGGAAGGTTATTTCGTAATTATGCCAGATGACATGTTTTCAGAAAAAGCAATTTCAGCCATAGAAAAGAATTTGCAGCCAGTCAAACTCAAGCCTTCGGTAGTTAAGCAACGTGCGGCTGACCTCTTGTCAAGACATAATCTTAAAAGGCTTGTTTGTAATGTCAAGAAAGCTAAATCCCTCACCTTAGAACTGTTTTTCTCGGCCAAGACCCATAAACAAGAAATTCCTTTTCGTGCTATAGTGTCAGAGAAAGGGACATGGCAGGTCTGTGTCGCTAGTTAAATACAGAACTGCCTAGCTTACAAATTTTTTCAGATCCCTTTTGCCTACGTAATTCTCAGGCACCAGTTCAGTATTTGAGAGAGGAAAATCCTGGTGATTGTACAGCTTTTAGTATGGATATCGAAGACCTGTATTATTCCTTGCCGCATGACGGGTTGATAAATTCCGTAAATGAGTACATTAAAGAACAAGTGCAAGAGTCGGCTTTTAGTGACAGATGCGGTGTTTCCATGGGAGCTTTTCTAGAAATGATTTCAATGTACTTGAAGTCGACGCTGATTGGGTGGAGAGATGGCGTTTTTCTGCAGAAATCAGGCATTTGCATTGGCTCAAAGGTTGCCCCTATTCTTAGCAACATTTACCTAAGTAAGGTTGACAACTGCTTAGAGAAATTCTGCCTTAGGTGATTGTGTCATCAAGATATTTCGTTACGTTGATGATTACCTGACTTTCTGCAATAGGGAAGAATTAGATTCTGCTGCTACCTCAGTAAGTGAGCAATTTAAACTTTATGGGGGAGGATTAAAGTTTACCAAGGAATTTCCTCAGCGATGCGTAATTCAGTTTCTTGACATTTTCTTGATCTTCGAACAAAATCATGTTTGTTGGCAGTACTCCCCAAGATCTTCGAAGCCGTTGCTAAACTTTCAATGCAAGCATTCTAAATTAGTGAAAAACGGAATTGCCATGTCGTGCCTTAAGTCTTCCCTCACAAGATCTTGCATGCACAAAATTAGTGCCAGTTTCAATGCGCCGGTCCAGCGCCTAGTAGAAGCAGGTTATCCTAGTGTAGCGGTGGCCACTGTGGCTGAGCGCCTAAAGAAGTCGGTTTCGAGAGGGACGGACGTGATTACAGAAAGCAGTAATCGCAAAAAAAGAGTAGTGGCTATTCCGTATATTCATTCAGTGTCGCACAGGCTTAAAAAAGTTGCTAGTAGATATGATGTTAATGTTGCTTTCACTGCTCCCAATAAGCTAGGTAAGATATGTGCTGCCGTACGGAATAAAAAGGAGCGGCTAAAAGGCAAAAAACGAACAGATATTTGTCCAGTGAAGCACATAGAACAACAGTTATACTGAATGTCGTATGGGTGTGGTTTATAAAATTCCCCTTAGCTGTGGCCAGTTCTACGTAGGGCAAACGGGACGGGGTATCAATCAGAGGCTAATGGAGCATAAAAGGTCGTTAACTGGTGGATCGCCTTCTAATCTTTCGCTACATTGTCGAGATTGTAACTGCAAGCCAGAGTTAGATGAATGCGCAATATTGTACAGGCATAAGAATGAAGATACACGTCTTATGGTAGAGGCATGGCATATCTATAATGGTGGAAGTGCGTGCGTGAGTCAGCCTTCGATTACTTTACATAAGGAAGAGATTAAGTGCCTTAACAGTTATCTCTCACGTAGACCAGCATGTGTACCCGATTGACACGTGGTGTTACCATTCCTGAGCATGCGCAGATGAGTTAGTGTCTTCTTTCATTTTTCGCCTCAGTGCTCTCTTCAGTTGATAGTCGGCGTTCGTGTTGTCCACTTCTCTACTCTTGTGTCATGTCTGCACGCCTCACTTCTATTTTGCATAATGTACACTTTTCTCTTGAGGTATAATGGCAACCTGCTGTTCATGATCTGAGAATGCCTGCCAAATGCGCCCCCACTAATTCTTATTCCTCTTAACTGCTCTTCTCTTCCGAGACTGTTAAACATTACTTTAGTTTTCTGCAGATTAATTTTTAGACCAACCCTTCTGCTTTGCCTCTCCAGGTCAGCGAGCATGCATTGCAGTTGGTCCCCTGAGTTATTAAGCAAGGCACTATCATTAGCGAATCGCAAGTTACTAAGGTATTCTCCATTAACTCTTATCCCCAATTCTTCCCAATCCAGGTTTCTGAATACCTCCTGTGAACATGCTGTGAATAGCATGGGAGAAATCGTATCTCCTTGCCTGACACCTTTCTTTAATGGGATTTTGTTGCTTCATTTATGGAGGACTACGGTTGCTGTGGAGCCGCTATAGATATCTTTCAGAATTTTTACATATGGCTCGTCTACACCCTGATTCCGTAATGCCTCCATGACTTCTGAGTTTTCGACTGAATCAAACGCTTTTTTGTAATCAATGAAAGCTATATATAAGGGTTGGTTATATTCCACACATTTCTCTATCACCTGATTGATAGTGTGAATATGGTCTATTTTTGAGTAGCCTTTACAGAATCCTGCCTGGTCCTTTGGTTGACAGAAGTCTAAGGTGTTCCTGATTGTATTTGCGATTACCTTAGTAAATACTTTGTAGGCAACGGACAGTAAGCTGATCGGTCTATAATTTTTCAAGTCTTTGGCGTCCTCTTTCTTATGGATTAGGATTATGTTAGCATTCCAAGATTCCGGTACGCTCGAAGTCGTGAGGCATTGCGTATACAGGGTGGCCAGTTTTTCTAGAACAATCTGCCCACCATCCTTGAACAAATCTGCTGTTACCTGATCTTCCCCAGCTGCCTTCCCCTTTTGCATAGCTCCCAAGGCTTTCTTTACTTCTTCAAGCGTTACTTGTGGGATTTCAATTTCCTCTGGACTGTTCTCTCTTTGATTATTGTCGTGGGTGCCACTGGTACTGTACAAATCTCTATAGAACTCCTCAGCCACTTGAACTATCTCATCCATATTAGTAATGATATTTCCGGCTTTGTCTCTTAACAGGAGAAAACAATACAATAATTTAATGATGGCGGTGTGACAATGAGGCCATGACTACAATGGCATGACGACCCTGGAATCGCTACAACAGAATGTCAGTACTGCATAGAAGGACCACGACAGCATGATGACAACTATATGAAGATGACACAATTACGATGGCTCACTGATGCCGGTTTGGTGCTGATATGACAATGCAGTGGTAACAGAGTGAAGACGGTGGAAGGGTGACAATGACATGACAAAAAAGGAGTGATCACAGTGGCATGAAGGAGATGAAGTGACGACAGCGTGTCGGTGTTGGAGCTCGCATCCATTCGGGGTAAATTTGACAGTGTAGGTGAAAGATGAAAAGGAGCCATAAATTCCACATAAGGAAATTTATTGGACGCATGAAAAGGGGACATAAAGATGACAAAGTGAAATCACTCAAAGAAGTCACCCTCAGCATCCACATTTGCTATGAGGTGACTGCGGGATTTGGTGCATGCTACCTTCACATTGTCTCCAGGGAGAGCTGCAAAGGCTGCCCGAATCTTCGTGATAAGCAGGGCCTTTGTGTTACTAGCACGATGATGGTTGGTTATCTGCTTCACCACACCCCACACATAACTCATAAGATTGCAATCAGAGTAGATAGGGGCCTGAAATTCTTGGACAACCACTTTTTCCAGCACTATATAGCAAGGAACTGACTTTTGCTGCCACACATGGGGCAGTCTGGTAGCTGTCCTCTCCACCAA